>NC_092588.1:52182368-52494342 GCF_047663525.1 Anas platyrhynchos | reverse complement strand
AATCTTTAAAGTATCTGGCTTTTGAAGAACACTGACAAGGATGGTATTTTACTTAGAATTTACCTTAACAGCTGTCAGAAGACTTCATCCTGCAAGGAAATGTTACCAAGCTGTCCAATAGATCATCAAAGAGAATCATTCATTACATGAAACAGTTAAAAGTATGTTCTTATCTTCACTGGAAATGGATCAGCCAAGCTATAAAGGTCACATATTTAATCCTTAATCTAACAGAAAGTCAATATAAAAAGGCTGCATATGACTCCTACACCTCATTCAATTTATTCTCTGAGTTACCCAATAATTATTTTCACTTGAATTTCTTATTTATTTATTTTAATAAATATGATATAGAAGTATGCGTTTAGCTTAGGACTTGTGAAAGTGCTAAATATAGTAGCAGTTTTGTTGCCTAGTTGCATCTTGCAGAAGTGTGACATTTGGTATCTAAAATGTGTCATTATGGAAAATAGGAAGGAGAGGATGGATTACAAAGGATTAGGTACTGCGACCTAAATAGGACACTGTACATAATATAGCTATACACATTACAGGTATAATATATATATATATATATATATATATATGTAAATATCTTTAAATCAATATTTTTTTTCCTTGCCTTTCTGCCACTTCAGAGTTTACAAACAAACAAAAAAAAATATTGTACTTGACTTATCCTAAAAAAAAAAAAAAAAAGACACAAAGAAAATAAATACCAAGTTACAAATGAAAAGGGAAGATGCTTTTATTCATGCAGAAATAATTATTTTGGGATTGTTGTAGAGAATTGTAGTAGATATTCAGCGTGCACACAAACTGCTGAGATGTGCTATTTTTAGGTCCAAATTGTAAGTTGTTCTGCATTTACTAAGGGTAAAAATTTTTACATGACAGCTTTAGTATGTTATCACATAGCTATTGCTCTCTAAAGGAAATATAAAAAAAAAAAAAAAGAAAAAAGAAAGAAAAATGCCACCATAAAAACAATAATAATTAAATTATAACTCTACAGAATGCAGATTTTTCAAATTAGAGGTGAATTTGTCTGTGACCGTGGTATAACACCTTTTAAATTCAACTGCACAGACATTCACATACCTCAGCTCTCCTACCAAGAAAGTCCAAAGTAAAAAATAAAAGGAAATCTGCTAAGCACAAGCAGAGCAAACTTCATAGAACGGACCACCACAACCTCGTTCCCACTGCCCTGGAGATCTGCCCCAAATACACTCTGCTAAATTATACAATTATCAGAACAAACCATATATCATACACTTGATAGCAATATTTCATACTAGTAGTTAATGTGGTGTGCAACTTTACAGTTATTATACAAATGTTATGAAAACTGCATAGAACAGTTTTTTAGTCCTACATTACATATGAGTAATGTAAAAGGTGAAATTATGAATTATTTGAACAGTTAAATGAGAGATGATTACAAACAAGCAGAAGAACATACTCTGCCTTGTAGGTTCTTGGGCCTATAATTATTTGATGTTTTAAAACGGTCCACTGCACTTTTGGAAACCAACAGACCTTCTATAGTAAGTTGTATTCTATGAAGAAGGCTATTTTAAAAAACACATGGAATTTTTTTTCCTCTTGCAGTCTAGATATTCCTCTATTATAACTGGACTTTCTGTTGCTTAACAGGAAACACAGGCTTCCTTTTAAAATTCTGTTTTCTTTCATAAAAAGGCAATTCTCCACTCTACTACGTAATAGGCAAAGGCAATTGCAATTGAGGTTACAGCATTGGTGGACAGAAGAACAACTGACATCATCTATTTGGACTTGTGCAAAGCTTTTGACTCTGTTCTGAGTGATATCCTTGTCTCTAAATGGAAAGACATGGATTTGATGGATGAACCACTTGGTGGTAAGGAATTGGCTGGATGGTTGTGCTCAAAGAGTTGCACTCAGTGGTGCAATGTCCAGGTGGAGATCAGTTATGAGTGGTGTTCCTCAGGAGTTAGTATTGGACTGGCACTGTTTAATATCTTTGTTGGTGACATGGACAGTGGGATTGGGTCCATCCTCAGAAAGTGTGGCAAAGACACCAGGTTGAGTGATGCAGTGAACATGCTGGAGGGAAGGCATGCCATCCAGAGGGACCTTGCCAGGCTTGAGAAGTGGACTTGTGCAAATCCCATGAAGTTCAACAAGGCTAATTGCAAAGTCCTGCATATGAGCCAGGGCAATACCAAGCACAAATACAAACTGGCAAGAAAAAAAGAGACTGAGAGCAGCCCTGAGGAGAAGGTCCCGGGGGTGTTGGTTGATGAGAAGCTCAACATGAGCTGGCAGCATGCACTTGCAGACCAGAAAGCCAACCATATCCTGAGCTGCACCAAAGAAGCACGACCAGCAGGTCGAGGGAGGTGATTTTCCCTCTGCTCTTCTAATAGAAAAAAGAATTGGTTTTAAACTAAAAAAGGGTAGATTTAGATTAGATATTAGGAAGAAATTCTTTACTATGGGGGTGCTGAAACACTGGAGCAAGTTGCCCAGAGAAGCTGTAGATGCCTCATCTCTGAACACTCTGAGGTGTTCAAGGCCAGACTGGATGAGGCTTTGAGCAACCTGGTCTAGTGGAAGGTGCCCATGTCAGAGGGATTGGAATTAAATTGTCTTTATGATCCTTTCCAACCCAAACAATTCTGTGATTCTATGTAAATATTCTTATCTTCTGCAAAACCAACCCCACAGTACAGGCCAGGTGACTTTCTTGCTGTTAGTTTAGACTATGGGAAAAAAATTGTAAAACAAATAATAAATATATATATTTTTTTTTCCCATGGGAAGAATCATCCCTAGTAGGATGAAGAAAGTAGAAAAAAAGAAGTGTTTGTGGATAGACACAAGCTCAGGAAAGCTTTTTGTTGAATAGAAAATATTTTAGTGACTAGTAGCACTGTCTGTATGCCCTTACTTCTGAAAAGACAGAATGATGGAAAAGACAAAGAAGGCCAAACAAGTTGATATTTTAGAGACTTCCAGGCCAAGGGGAAGGAACATAAATAAAAGACCCGCCAAACAGTTTCCTTTTGTAAAAAGCAAAAACAATACACTGGGGAGATAACTCAGTGAAGAAAAACATTGTTGCTTAAAACAGTCAGAGGAAAAAGAAGGCATTTGAAAAGTACCTTCTAGATGCTGGCATTTAATGTCATGAACCTTGTTCACAAATACACATCAAATACTGCAGGACAAGCTTCTTAGTCCATAGCATTAAAAAAAAAAATCTTAATAAAATTTCCATTCTAAGGAACATCCAGGGGTAGATAGTAGAGATGTTGCAAAACTGATTTTTATTTATTTATTTATTTTTTTAAACTAGTATTTTGGAAGCAACTAAAAAGGGTGAAAGACACATTTCTGTAACAAAGCTAGACTAAGTTCTGGTGGTTTCTTGTGCCGTTTTATTTCTTTATTCATTCATGCATGTGAGGATGACAAAATGATGTACCATAACTCATTAGAAAGCCACAGACAACTAGAAATAACTTCTGGGCTTATCTAAATGTTCTTCTCTTTTTGTCTGCTGTACAAAAAGGCATTTATTAAGTAACTAGTTTAGAAGTCTTCTAGCTGGATTCATCTTTTTAAAAATCAACCACATCATCTCAGCTCTTTGCCAGTGCTTCCTCTAGAGCTCATGCTAGAGGAATGAGCATAGAGGAATATGATTAACGTGTGTCAGGATATCAGATACTGTCATGATGAATAGAACAGAAAAGGATAATTAACAAATTAAATAAGTTCTGCACTGAAAGAATGCCTTTTCCTAGATATCAAGAGTTAAGATTAAAAAAGAAATATATCTATACTCAATATAGCCAGAGAGATTTTGGGATCTGAACAATATTCAGACTGGGATATAAAGGTCTCAGCTTCCATAGATTTTGGTGGGTCAAGAGAATTACTAAAAACTGAAGGACAAACTGTTGAACAGATAAAGAAAACTCACATATGTTTAATCAGGATTTGTCAGGGTGATGTTTGACATATAAATAATTCAAGTTTGAAAAATGCCACAAATCTGCATTTTATTTTCCTGGAAAAGACAAAATAGCATTTTTGCCTCAAACATCTTCCTTTGTTTTAGTAATGCTGTAGCTATGAATAAGATCTTAAGCTAATGTTATGCATGTTGAAAGATAACCAAAAGTAATATTTTAAAGTCTGATTTTCCCTCCTTTTGCACAGAGGTGTAACCCTCTATGACAGGCATTTATTTTTTTCAAGTTGAAAGAAAAACACCACTTTATCACATCTCTATAGAAAGCAATGTATTCAAGATTTCCTCACAGAAAATAAACAGGTTTTTGTTTCTCAAATATGCAAGAAAGGAGCTCAGTCCTTTTTTAAAAGCTGCACAAACTATTTTAAAGCTATACAAACTATCAGTAACTAATACTCATTTTTACACCAATCCTTTTCAATCATTCTAACCAAGAAGTATCTCAGATGAAGTATCAACACTGTCATGAAGAATCACAATATAACGATATTTTACATACAATTAGTAAATAAAATTGAACTGCATGCGAGACAGAACATCTGTAATACTGGAAGGTAACGATCCAATAAACTACATTTGTCATTCTTAATGTGTTTTACCATTTGTTTTTTAATTGCAAATCAAGTATCTAATCTAAGCTGAAACCAGATAATTTGATTCATGGCAGGTATGTGTTTTCAGAAAGTAATTAACCTCACATTTTTGAAAGAGGAAGAAAAAGACTTTTCTTTAGTTCATTATGATTAATTTGTTTGAGTATGAGGAAAGCACTGAGAAAATAAATACAATCAAAACAAAATAGCCATACAGATTTACACATACAACGAGAGCTACTTGCAAAAAACAATTGCTTTAGATATTAAGACCTAAAAAATTATTGGTATTATTGATTTTTCCTTTTCCCCTGGCAGCTAACCAATTACTCAGAGAGGATGTGCTACAAGCATTCCATCTTACCATAATATCATGTACAACAGAGATTAGTAATAGAAAATATAAAACCCACCATGCTGAAGGGTTAGGCAGTCAGGCAGTGCAAGACAAATAAATTCTTGTACTACAAGGATATCAGGATACAACAATTATTTTCTGTTTTCTTAGAAACTCAGGCTATTGATATTCCAGCAAGAGATTAATTAATTACCCAAACAGTCTCAAGATATTAATTTGTCTAACCTTATACCAGATGCTCCATCACAGCTGGTATTTTTGAAAATTATTCCATGCTATGTCCGGTTCTGTCAGGCTTTTCCTACAGCCTCTGCTTCTTTGCTTATTGTTGCTCTAAGACACTAACTCTTTTCATGATACTTTAAGAAATCTGACTGGTGTCACCAAGTATCACAGAGTCAAAACTACATCAGAAATTTTGCTTCAGGACAAAGTTCATCCTTGTTACAACTTCCCCCCACCCCCTGCTCCCCCTGAAAAAAAAAAAAAAAAAAAAAAAAAATCCTACAAAGGTTCACTAGCATCTTGTTGGAAGTGCTGGTTTTACTGTCATATCCCTCTTATTTCTATTGAATTAAAATTGTTGCATCCCCTACAAAATCACTTAGATGAATCTCTCATATTGAATTGCTCTTGATCTTAAATATAAGAAAGTCTACTTTACCTAAAATCACATTTCAACCCACTGGTGCTATTTCCTTCTTGATGTCATACTGACTTGCTTCAGTCCTGCCTAGTATTATTTACCTTATGGGAAAATTCCACATCACATATTAAAGAAAATATGTTTTGACCTAATCAGTCCAATTTGTACCTCCTGGGACAGCTAGGTTCTCTCATCTGCTTGAAAGCACTTTTTGAGTTACATTTTCAAATTGGATAGAGAGACAGAGAGAATTACATTTATTTTTTATTTTTACAAAATGCTTTATGAAACTAGATATACATATATGCATAAATAAGCATGTTCATATAATGTAGTGTAATGCCATTTAATAATTACATGACTAATACTGTGCAAACTCAGGCTCAAACCAGGCTCGTTTAGCTAAACCAAAGAGTGAACTTATTTTATCATAAAGCAGCACATTTCTATTTTTACTGTGTCTAAACCCTAATTTTATCAAAACCATTGGGAAGCAGTGCACACTCTTCAGTTGCTACAGATGAGAGGGTATCTTCAGGCAGTTCTCTGAAGTGAAAATGACAACAGCCTTACAGAAAAGCAAGACACTTATATGAGGAAAGGGAGCAAAGTAAAGTATATCATTTGAATAGTTGCATTATAAGGTTATTGAAGTTAACAAGGATATATATTATCTTTTGGCCTTGCTCACTTACAGAAATGTCAAATCCTATGTTGCTAACATCTGGGCTTTCATCCTCTCGGTCAAGAATGTAAAACAACTGACTACTTGAACACTGGGCATCTTCAACCTGAATGTCAGGCACAAAGGTCTTTATATTGAAAGCATAATATCTTCTGGAATTACCTTAAATTTGATTCTTTTTCCAACATTAGGACACCTCAATAGCCATGCAAAGAAAACACACAGCAGTTATCATCAATAACTTGTATGAAATACATATTGCTGCATCTCCTTGTTGGACTTGACATGGACTGGACTTCCATGTGGAAGATCTACAGAATAACGAAGAAATGCAGCAATCTTATCAACATAATTTTTATTCTGATAATGATACATAAAAATGACACATGACATATATACTTGTACAGCCCCAGTAACCTAATACCATATGTTGTTTGTCACACTGATGTCTTGGATAAACAGATTTCCAAAATATGTATGATACTTCAACCATTAGATTTTCTTGATACTTTATATTCAACTACATTCACTTTTATATACAAATATAACTATTTGTACCTTGAGCTTTTAACATTGGCTGATATAAGCCTGTTTCCTTATACAATAAAAAGTAAGCTTTAAAAACTGTTTATCAATAGGAGGACACAGAAGTTGTAAATTCATTAAGTATTAACAAGCAGACTTTTCATTTTCTACGTAAATTGCTTCCAGGTTGTTAATTTGTGCATTCTTGCAACAACTATAATGAAAACAAAACAAAAAATTGTAGGCTGTTGCTACACTTAGAGTATCAGGCAGAATTTGTATTTCTAGAGCCTCGCAAAACTCAGCTTTGTGAATAAACCAAGTTCAGGACAGAATCCAACTCTGATTCAAGAGATACATTGATTTTCCTCATCCATAGGTGATCTCTACTTTGTCCTCCACGACCATCCTATTTCAGATACATATCTCTGTATCTGATAGGATAATAGTAGGAAATTGCCTTTCAAATGGTACTTCTACTGCTTACAGGTTTGTCACTGAAATTTCTAGGATTGGTGGTTCTTAGGCCTACAGAACCCAGTGAGGTGTAAAAAACAAAGATAATTTCTACAGTATCTGTTGCAATGTCCAGTGACAGTGAAATTACTGCTTGTACTGGTGCATGACTGGATGTTCAACATGTCTATGTAACTGCTAATTCAATATAACTGTCACCAAGGTAAAATTAAGTCAAGCAGACTCACCGACATAAGATCAGTTTTTCTGGTGGTACACAGTAGTCTGAAATGAATTATTTCTATAGACAACATAACAGAAAACCAAGTTTAGTTAATATGCCTAACTTGTCATATTTCAGGACCTTCTGTGGTTAACACAGTTGGATCCCAGGGGAGATCCTCAAAAGACAATTTATGCTTTGGTAAAAAGCAATTACTGAAGGTCTAAGAGAAACAAAGCAGTTACTAAGCTGCTAGATGCTCTCAGTGTACACAGACCTCATCTTTCAATATTTTCCCTACCAGCAAATGAAGAATGGAAGTGAAATAGCACAGATGGAGTGCAAGAAAACACTTTGAAACTACATTAACAGCAATCTCAGTAGGTTCCTATTAGGTCAAAGTGTTTTTTAGCTATTCTTACCTACAAAATACGCTAAGTCTGTAAGCAGAAGATGCCATTATGACAATGCAGTCTAACTCTCTTTGCAAAGTGTCACAGAACATTTCACACCACTTCACAACACCTTTGATCAAGTCCCGTAATTTGTGACTGAAAAAGGGAGCACTGCTTTTAGCTTTGCTGTGTTTCTAAAATTTTCAGAGGAACCCAATATATACCTTGTAAATTTAATAAGTAAATCTCAAGGATGTTTAATCTATTTCCCCAAACTGCTTCAGCAATCCTAGACCGAATTCCAGATGAAACCTCTTAAGTTACAAGGATCCACAGCACTGGACAACTGGTAAATTCTTCCAAAGTTTATTTACTTCTGTCTAAAGATACACACTTTGCTTCCATTTCCAGGTATAACTTTCACATACTGAAGCTCTTTTTTGTCATTGTTTGCAATTTCTACAAGTTCAGTGGTTTGCTGTCTTCCACAGTGAAATAATTTTCTGACTCCCCCTCCACTGAACCTAATAGGCTGTATTCTTTTAGTCTTATCTTGGCAACCAAGCCCTACAACAAACTAATGGCTTCTACCAAAGTCTCTCCAGTTTTCAACAACTTTTTCAAACATTAGTACCTTAATGAAGTTGGTCCTGGAGTAGCCACACTTGGGCCACTTGTCCTCATATTTGAAAGTCCAAGCAATGCATTATCCTGTCACCTGCAGAATTATATTACAGATAGTAAAACATCACACCCTCAAAAATATTTTCAGAATTTTGATTTATAGTATCATACTCCTGTGTTTAATTCCTTGTTCTTTTACTGCCTAATTCTTATCCACTATATTTGTCTGTATTAATATAGGACACACAGGATATTTTAACATACAAATTCACCCAGAATATTTAAGTAACTCACCCTTCTCCTTAACACTTCACCAACCTTTGAACTGTTTCCGGACTTTACTTGTAATGTCTTTAAACTAAAAGGTATTTGTATTGGATGTTAGGAAGACATTTTTACTCAGAGGATGGTGAGGCACTGGAACAGGTTGCCCAGAGAAGCTGTGGATGCCCCATCTCTGAAGGTGTTCAAGGCCAGGGGCTTTGAGCAACCTGGTCCAGTGGAAGTTGTCCATGCCCATGGCAGGGGGGTTAAAATTACATGATCTTCCTATCCAAATCATTATATGATTCTATGATTTTGGTGATTTCTTATTATCTTCCACACCTTGAAATTGTCCTTTTATTCCAGGATTAGCAAGATCTGAATTTTAGTTTTAAGTTCCTAGCCAGTTCTTAACAGCTAAGTGCAAATTTAATTGTTTTGATTTTATAAAACTGAAATATTTCTTATCTCTTTTAAAATAAATCCAGTATGATGAATATTTGTGAAAAAGTGCTCAGTAAATTCATGTTTTTAGAGTCAAGAAAATTCAGAAATATATGCTTAGTAAATTCATGCTTTAAAAGCAGTCAATTGAGAAATACATGATTACACTTTTTTTTTCTTGATGAAACATACTTTGTTAAGGATATATATATATATATTTTTTTCCATTTGATCTTGAGAACCTAGTCACCTCAGCCAGCCATGATTGTGGTGTCTCTTGAGCATTCAAGTCCTAAACACGACAATTTTTTGTGCTGTCCTTACCATGACCCACTGCTATCTTGCCCTTTCCCATATTAGCGGGGACTGTTAGCGTTAGGTCAGAGGTTGGACTTGATGATCTTGAGGTCTCTTCCAACCTAGAAATTCTGTGATTCTGTGATATTGTTAGTCAGTTTTAAAAGTGTGCCTGCTGTACCTAAAAAGAAGGTAAAAGAGCTGGCAGAAAAGGGTAACAAAAGATGAATAGAATCTATCTGATAGAAAGAAAACTGAATGCAGAAACAGTTTATAATAATAACCACATGACAAAAAGAGAGTTTTTTATAAAATAAGTCTTTCAGAACAACGTCGTTTTGTACTACCCAGTGAGTTGGAAGAGATTACTTATATGCTTTGGTCAGATTCTCACTATTCAGTAAGGACAAACCTCTGTTTTCATTTTGCATGATGCAAGTTCCATGCCTGCAACACTGAATCTAAAAGATTATCTGAATCAGATTTTTGCTGATGTTATTGCTTTAGCTGTTAGGATCATACAAAAATACAAATTCAGATCACATAAGAACAGATTAGTCAGTGCTGCCTGTGGTCTTTTCAGTGTGAGGATACATGTGGAGGCTGATTCCATCAAACCATTATGAAGTAGCATGCCTGCTTATGGAAACCTAAGAAAGACATCTCTCCCCCAATCAGTAGTCTAAAAACAGTGGCAGTTCTGTAGAGCAGCTTGTTTCTAACACAGGCGAATCATTTCAGAGATATGATTTTATACCATGGGAGTAAATAGGATTTCCTACTGTGCTCAATTTGAAACTTGTACTGGAAGAGAACGATAAGCATACAATGAATGCTCCCTTTCTCAGAGTTAATGGTGTTATTACTTTTGATTCACCATGCAAGCTTCTTACAGGCATCCAATTCCAATGGTGTGCACTTACAAAAAAAGTCATGCTGCATTCAAGCACCCATCAAGCTATTGCCATAAACAATTGTGGAAGTAGATGCCTAAGAGAGTATAGAAGAACATAAGTAAGTTGAAAATCTCTTGCATTTCCTGAGCTATGACCTTTTCTTTCAACAATATTGTCACCTAACTCTAATGTCCCTTGGTCTCAGGGCTGCCAGCCAACAACCGTGCACTCACAAACAGGTCTGTTGAGGCAGTGTATTTTACTCTAAGAATAGATAGTCACAAGGAAAGGCATTTTAAAGTTAAAGGGCTGTTTAACATTCCATAGGATTAACATAAAATAAGAAAATGTGTGAAAAATAACAAAGGAGGAGATGGTTAAAGATTTTACCTCACTTCCTTTCCTATCTAGTTATTTTTAACCTCTTCTATGATCTCATACTCATCGAGGTATTGGGGTGGTCTGAGAAGAAAGCAATGTTGCCTTGAAGTTACTTTTTTTGTCCTTTCCTTAGCCTGTTCCACCACATTTACCAACCCAATACTTTTCTCACCTTTGAAATAAAAGATTCTGGTTTTGCATCTTGACATAATTTATATTAAAGATTATATTATTCAAAATGTCTATAGCACATAGTCATTAATTATTGTTTCTTTACTTATCAATAGAAATGAAACTTTTGACACAACATTTTACCCTATATCTCAGCACTTCTTTATCTGACATTTTAAAATATTTTCTCTCCCAATTTTCCCTCATGCTTAATAAAGGATCATGATTTTTCTGTAAGGACATCATTGTTGTCTCTTCAGCCTTCAAATCTAAGGAGTGTCCAGGAGCAGTCTCAGTATCCACCTCATCCCAAAGATTATGGACATTCCCTGGACTTCTAACTTGCCTCTAGGTGCAAAAATGCATTTGGCTCTTTATAACTAATTTGATAACAGTACTTTTTTATGAAGGCTAAGGCTGACTGTGTAACTACTTTGTTTCATAAAGCAAAAAATCCAGAATCTTAATCATTTCATCAGATGTCTCTCATTGTGCACATATTCTTCCTTGGAAGGTTATCTCTATCTTTTATATTGATGTTTCAATTTTGCATAAGTAGAGAAGAGAGTGGAATATATACCATGCATTTGCATTTGAAACTTCAAGTTTTATCTAACAGACAATACAATTCACCTCTCTATCTCATTATTTAAGTTTCTATTCTCTAATTCATAGGGAATTACCATTCAAATTGTAATGAAAAGTCTTGTCTATACATTTCTTAAAACAAACATACAAGCCATGAGCAGTCATAACTAGCTCCTGAAAACTGATATTTCTTTTCTCCATTACCTTTGCCTCATCTAAGCTTTTCTGCCTTTTCAGTGTACTTTACCTGAGACAGCACTTCTAACTTTTCCCTTCCTGACAACTACCTGTTATTTTCATGATAGTATTATTAGTAAAATATCTTATAGTTCCTCTTGTACTGCATCAATGACCATAATATCTTTTAACTGGTAATTTTTTCTCAATATCATGTGTCCTTTTTTGCTATGGAATAATATTTTGAAGAGCCTAAAACTACTGCATGATTAATATCATGCATCCAGTACCTTACCTTTCAGTGAGACAGGAAGATCTTAAGATTTACATCTTTCATAAATTTGCTCTGAAGAGGATCAATTATATTCCTTTTATTTAGTCTCATTAAAGTTTCTTTTGGATCCCTAACACATTTCATAGAGATTCTCATCTAGGTTTTTCAAAGCTTAATCACCTTCTCCCTGCTGATAAACATATTGCCATTTAATGACATATTTAATTCCCTTCTGCACCTCCTTTTAACAAATTCACAATAAAGTACATCAATGATATATTGTTCTTTCTAATGAATGTGTCAGTAGTCAAAATAGTTTCTTCAATGACTTAATGCTTTATTTTGTATTCCCTTTTTAAGAGATTTGTTATGTCCTTACCTTACATCCTTTTTGCCCCAAGCAATAAGGCTCCTCTCATAGAAAGGTAAAAAAACTGATGGGGAACTCAAAAAATGGGTGCTTTCCTTGAACAGCATGTATTCCTTCATGAGACTACTTAGTTTCTCTCATTTTGTCCATTCAGATATTATTTTAATTATTTTATATGAATGTTATATATTTTAAAGTTCTAATAGTGTTTTGGTCACACTCATATTACTATATCCTCCAGTATTTCCCTCAGCTTTCCATTTTTAATAACAAGCAATTAATTCTCCAACATCTCAATACATTTACAATAAAAAACACTTGTCTGTATTCTCTTCCAACTGTGTTGTCCCATATATTCTTCTATATTGAAACAATTTTTAATGTCACATCTTCTGCAAATACTCACTGAGAAAATCTCTGTTCTACCCTCCAAGTGGTGGTGCTTTTGCTTCTTGCAAGTAATCAGAGGGTTGCTCTATAGTAAGAGTGTGCATGGATGCATGTATGTGTGTGTGTATACAAAGGTTGCACAAAACTTTCTACTAAGCTGAAGGAATGCTATGAATATTCCCCTACACCAGTCCAACACGATCCAGGTATTTTTGTCCCTGGCTTCTTTCATTCCTCATTCTTTATTCTCAAACACCAAAGATTATACTTATACTGTTAGATCTTAAGTACTCAGTCCAAAATTTGGTCAATCAACTGAATAAATGGGCTCTATAAAATGCCTATATAAGGAGTAAATCAATAGGAGTAAATCATGAGTTCTTAATCAGTAAAAACAGAAACCACCAATACTCAGGTGAACTTCAAGTAAAACTATGGGAAAAAAATGCTGTTAGAAAGCAACTGTCATGGTGTGTGTGAACCGACAACCTGTAATCTCACACTTCCTAATATTCACAAAGATGACTGTATAGCCTTAATAATGTTTTTACTGCATCATTTTTAACTTCCCTGACCCTTAGAAAAGAAAGATATCCAAATTATGGAACACGTAACAGCCAAAGTCAAGCAGAGCTGTAAGAAACACTGAACTCTGGGAATGTAGGAGATTGTTTTGTCCAACCACCTGGAATTGAGTGGAATTTTTTTTTTTTAAATAATGTACAGTAATTTATATAAATACATGTAAGTAATAAAGAAATTAATTATTCCAGAAAAACAAATTCCTAAGCTAAAAATACAACTTTTCTTTGAGAAAAATCACATAATTGCTGACATTATAGCATCAGTTGAATTAAGTTCTATGGTTTTACCAAAGGCCAAATTGAGGCAAAGTTAGGTCAACTGACCTAATTAGTTTAGATAGTCAGAAAATGCCTGCTAGTTCCAGATCCTGTTCTGCAGAGAATATGTGTTATGTTTTCTAACATATATAGACATTAGAAATACATACTTGCATCACAGAAGTACTTATATGATGTATATAACATAGAATCATATATACACATATATATTATGTATAATAAATCATCAAGGTTACAGTGCTATGGCATTGGAAATGCTGCAGTAACATCAGTATTTTCTTCTTTTATAGCAAATTTACTAAAATACAATGTAATTGTTACTACTGGGTAATTATACAATGCATTAATTGTAAAACAAAAAAAGAAAAGTTACTTTAAAGTGAAGTGTTCATTGAAATGTGTTAAGCAAATAGAAAACAATGACTAAAGATGACTCCTGAGTGACACAAAAGATATTCCAGACATGTAAAACATTACATTCAATTACTTAAATTTACTGTCCATTTAGGGAAATTTACAAGTTCAGGTACAGTATTATACCTAACTAATCCTGTTTTACCCATAACTGATTATATAATTAAATATGCATAATAATATTAGTACATTAAATTCCTTAATACTAAATTATAAATAGATGAAAATAGCAGAGTTATAAGAGTTACTTTTATAGTCATACTAAATTATAAGTAGTATGACTATCAGTTTAAAAAGAAATAGGAATTAAAATACTCTGTTTCTAGTGTATCTATGTTAAAGTTTGTTGTATGGTAATAGAGAAACAGGATATAGAACAGTTGATTTCACTTTATCTTCATTTAGTTAGTTTTGTGAAACAGCTATTGCTTACTATATTTCACTACTTTGCTACTATTCAGTAGGTGCCCAAGAAGCTAGAGTTGCTGGCAGTCTGCTTAGCTTCAATATGTCTACCAGGTCAATCAGGTCCAGTTCTGCTGCAGGTTTTAGTGTTAAAAAAAAAAAAAAAAAGTTTCCCTAGGTTGTGTTTCTTCCGAGATGCTTCAGTTCCCCATAAATGCTCAAATGCTCTTTCTTTATACTCCTCCAGGCCAAATCAATCCCCTCTCTCATACTCTCTAAACTCACTCAACAGCTCATACATTTAGCCCTATTGGGCTCTACTCAGCCTTCAAGTCTATATGTTCCATTTTTCTGTTCATGTCAGACTCATGAAAATAGTTCACAAAGGTACCACAACATTCAGGCATTTGATATTAACAATGTGTGCAACATGCAGGAATAAGTACAAAGATGGGCTATCACTTATATACTTTTCTAAGTGAAAATAGCAAACTATCAGTCTGCCTTCATGTCCATTAAAGCAGTTCATAATTTCCAGTCATTTGGCTTCCTGTCTGTTACAAGAAAATCTGGAGAAAAATGAATAAAAGAGATGCAGAGACAGATCAAGGAGAATGATCAGAGAGTAAGAAGAAAGGACTCACCTCTTTTAGTCAGTTTTCCATTTTAGTTTGTTTCAATAGTTAAAGAGGGAAGAGATTTTTTGCACACTCTTTAATTCAGATGTCAGTTTCAATATTTGATGCTTGACTGTTCTGAAATATAATCAAAGTGCAGCAGTTAAAACTACTAGCCTGAAACAAGATAAAATTGTTAACATGGCAAGCAGCTACATATTCATTAAAAATCACAGCAGTGCTGAAAGGCTTTTATATCAGTGCTCGGTGGCAAAATTTTTACATGGTACCAGCCCTCCTTGCAACACAAAAAGCACACAAAAAAAGAATATGTATAATGCTGCATTTGTGGTGCCACCTCACATTTTGCTTTCCTTGCACTTTGAACACTTTGTTGACTCTTCTACAGAAAAAGACAAGGCTAGTTACATGTGTTTGCCTCAGAAAATGTGACTTTCTGTAAGCATGCTTCTCCCCTGACCTCTTCCTTCTACAGACTTTTCTCATACTACAAAAGCACCAAGGAATCCTATTGCCTCTGCCTGGAAAAGCAACAGAGAATGGTGACCAAACAATCAACAGGCTGCAGCTATATACATGGTACTGCCCTGCAAGCATCCTATGTGTGGCTGACAAAATTGCAACAGTAAGTCACTGCACTTAAAAATATATTACTTTTTTAAATTATATAAATAGAGAATATTTATTTCCAAGCCATTTTCTTTCTTTGGTAAGGAAATTGATATGAGTATCTTTCCCTTCTTAGTTCTCCAGTACTACTCATTGAGACTAACAGAAATAAATGGCTTTCCTCTGTGTTCTGTATTTGAATTTTATGAGTCATATCACTATTCCAAGTTTTCTCATTCCTTTAGGATCTACCTATCTTATTATTTTCTCTTTGTTCATTTCTTCTTCTTTCTCTCTTTCTTTCTCTTTCTTTCTTTCTTTCTTTCTTTCTTTCTTTCTTTCTTTCTTTCTTTCTTTCTTTCTTTCTTTCTTTCTTTCTTTCTTTCTTTCTTTTCTTTCTTTCTTTCATGTGAACAATTCATAAGTACAAGACAGAATAAGCACAAACAACTTTTCTTGTAAATGCAGTGAAAAGCACCAATCTTTTACTAGAAAGTAAAATAAAAGAGAGAAAAGGAGAAAAAATACATTACTAAGTGTGGCATTGACACGACTATGCTGAAATGTGATGAATACAACAACTTATTCAACATATCAAAAGCTACTAGTTATTTTACACTCTTGATGCTCATTCAAAACATCTGTAAACACCTTTACACAGACCAAAGCTCACCACTGCACACTGCTTGCTAGAAAAACAAGTAAAAATTTTCAGAGTAAAAATAGCCTGCAAATATTATAAACTCAAATATTATAAAGCCAGAAAAGATCAACCTGATCAGAAACTGTGATATCCCACTTCCCACAGTCCAGAAAGCTTTCTTAAGTCAACTCATTTGGAAATCATAGAATCATAGAGTGGTTTGAGTTGCAAGTGACTTTAAAGATCACCTTGTTCCAACCCCCCTCCCACGGACAGGGATGCCACCCACTAGATCAGGTTGCCCAGGGATGCACACCATAGAAAAACATCAAGCTTTAATTGAAGTTTTTCCAAATAATCACTAAGAGGACAGGATAAACAACCTCTATACAAAAGATAGGTTTATTCCTAGGGATACATTAACCTCAAAAGCAGTAAATGATGATGAAGACTGCAACCTGGCTTTTGCTGCTTTTTTGCTGCTGTCTTTTATTTACCATAACACCCATTTCCAAGATGAACTAATTCCTGATGCTGGTTCAGTAAGTCTGCAATTTACGTCTGAATAGAAACACGTTCCACCAATGATAACACATTCTACATAACTGGCTTTGGGGGAAGCCAATACCTTGAGATATATAACCATTTTCTGTGCATTTCTTTATAATTCTAAAGCTAACTTTCACAGAATCACAGAATTGTCTAGGTTGGAAGAGACCTCAAGATCATCAAGTTCAACCTCTGACCTAACACTAACAAGTCCTCCACTAAACCATATTGCTAAGAAAACTTTCTAGTTATCTCCAGCAAGTCTGCCTTTAAGCCATTTTTCTTTCTATGCTGTGTAGGTTTGCATGTTAGAAGGGGAAGAAAAATAGGTTTAAAGCAGGAAAACGTGATGGTAAAAGCAGAAAGAGTGGCAGTGGTATAAAAAGAGAGGTAGATAACCAGAAGTTACTTTTAAATCACTTCAGAAATGCATTGATTTCCAGTTGACAGAATTATCTTTTGGGAGAGGGCTTTAATTTGACTATGTTATTGACTACATCATAACTATTTTAGATTTTCCTTGAGAGTATAAAATTGACAGAGTATATTTAATTGTAACAAATAAACTGGATTGATTTTTCCATAAAAGGTCTCCTAAGGGAGCTTTCTAAGATAGACCTCTAAAGAATCAAATCAGTCAAGTGTTTATGCAGTGCCTTCTGTTGTAAGGACTCCTCTGAACCCATTGAAACTCCTGTGTTTGAAGGTGTTTGCTTGAGAACCTTGATGAAACTGGATCAAATGGATTTCTCTTGTCTGGCAACATTCTCTTGGGTTAAGTGAAATTTTAACTTGCCAGATATATTTAGTGTTGATAGAAAAAATGAAGCCAAGAAATGTAAAGGAATCACCTGCATTACACAGGCGTTATCCATACTGTCATACTGTGAGCTGCTGCCTAACCTGTAAAAGAAGGGGCAAAATGTAAGAAGTTTCTGCAAATACACATGTATTCTAAATATATGATACAGTTTTCAGACATGGACATGGATTACTTTATTTCTGTAAAACATGTGGCACTATCCAAGTCTACAGCCCAAGTTTAATCAATATTGCTTTAATAGTTCAAAACTGCTGAATTCTTCATCTCACTTGCTATTGATCCTTCTTATTTGTGTAAGCTCATATATGCTAGTCTTCCCTATCCCTGTTCCCAATTGCTTTCTTTTTAAATCAGAAATAAATCAGAAAAGTTGCACAGAAGAGCAAGATGATGGAAGGTACAGAGTGACTCCTGCACAAGGGACAAACAAGTAAGGTAAGACTGTTCAGGCTGCTCAGGGAACTATTCAGCAAGGTCCCCTGGGAAACTGCTTTTGAAGGCATTGGCGTCCATCAGTGCTGGTCAATCTTTAAGCACTGCCTCCTAAAAGCACAAGATCAGGCAATTCCAAAATATCAGAAGTCAGGCAGGCAGGGAAGAAGGCCAGCCTGGTTGACCAGGGATCTTCTACTGGAGCTTAGGCAAAAAAAGGAAGTGTACGACTGCTGGAAGAAGGGTCAGGTGATGAGGAAGGAATACAGGTATGCTGTTCGTTTTTGTAGGGAGAAAATTTGTGTGGCCAAAGCCCAACTAAAGTTGAAGCTGGCCACGTCTATGGGAGACAATAAAAAAGACTTTTTTTAGATATGTGAACAGAAAAAGGAGGACCAAAGAAAAAATAGGTTTGTTACTTGATGGGAAAGGACTCCTCACATGAAATGACATAGGCAAAGCAGACATTTAATGCCTTCTTCGCCTCTGTCTTCAACACTGATGATGGGGTTCATGACCCAGGGTGCCCTGAGCTGGAGGACCATGATGGTGGGAATGACAAACTCCCAACCGACCCTAAACGTGTGTGGAATTTGCTGCTCTGTCTGGATCCATACAAATCCATGGGTCTGGATGGGATTCATCCCAGGGTGCTTAAAGAGCTGGCTGATGTCATCACGGGCCCTCTCTCAATTGTTTTTCAACAATTTTGGGAATCTGGAGAGGTCCCAGTAGACTGGAAGCTGGCAAATGTCATACCAATTTTCAAGAAGGGTAAAAAAGAAGACCCTAGCAATTACAGGCCTGTCAGTCTCACGTCAGTGCCTGGTAAAATTATGAAGAAGATGATTCTTGAAGTTATTGAAGTGCACCTGGGGGACAATGCGGTCATTGGTCCCAGCCAACATGGGTTAATGAGGGGTATGTCCAATCCATGTGCAGCCAGGTTCTTCAGCAGAATTTTGTTGGAAACTACTAAAACTTTTAGTAAAATTCAGGTAGAAAATATCCATGGCCATTACCTCATCTGCTAAGTGGATCTTGTCATAGAAGGAGACCAGGTTAGTCTGAAGGCAGGACGTGCCCTTCATATATGCATACTGATGTTTAACAGAAGTGCAGAAGTTCAAACTGTAGGCTATCTGATCAGTGCTGACTTTTTATTTATTTATTTATTTATTTCTAATAAGGGGACACAATGAATTGACTTTTCACTCAACTCAGGTTTGACCTGAAATTGCTTTAAAGCATACAGTCACCACCATAGCAGGAATTAGACTCATCTTAAAACCCTGAGTTTCTGGTTCAGTTTCAGCACACAACAGTGACTCATTTACCTAGCTATTGTAGACCAGAACATTTGCAAAAAGCAGGTTGACTAAAACCAGGTTTTAGGTGACAAATAATAATTTAACTGCCACTATCTTGTTTTAGCTAGGCTTGGTCAGAAAGACACCTGGAAAAGGACAGAGAAGAACAGCAACAAAGATGAACATGGAGTAGGTGTCCAGGAAGGCTGTGGTATCTCCATCCTGAGAGATCCTGAAAGCTCATTTGAACAACACACTCAGCAACTTGATCTAATTTTGACACTAGCCCTGCTTGAGTGGGGGCTTCAGCTCGATGACCCCCTGTGAATCTTATGCAAACGATTCTGTGATTCTATAATTCTAGGAAACAGCCTCTAATCATTTCTGTACTACTTCTGTGCAGAATATCAATTTACAATGCTACCATTATTGTAAACCTAAATACCAGTGCAAAAATGAAGCTTGGGCCTTCAACTTTTTATTACATAGTAAGCTACTTAGTTTCTTTCCTACATGATGGATCTTTATATTCCTAGGTTTCTGCTGTCATGAACTATTTTTAATTAACAAGGATATACTGTAAAGGAGATAAACCAATTTTTTATTTTTTACCTGATTATTTTGTTGCCTTTTTTTTTTTTTTTTTTTTTTTTCAATTCTGTTATTTTTATTAAGTAATCCACACTGAAAGAATGACAATGTTACTAGCAATTTTTCTACAAGAAAGATCAGGATATCAACATCATTGTAACAGCCTAAATCGGTTCCATTACAAATATGTACTTAAAGGAGCTTTACATATAGTGCACCTTTTCAGTGAGGGTACCAAATGGCAGATAATCACAGATGTTTGGTGGAGGTCTGTTTCACAGCATAATTTACTACATATTAAGGCACTAACAAGTAACATCAACATTTTGTTGTTGTTGTTGTTGATTTTATTTTATTTTTTATTTTTAAATGCTGGGCAGGAACATCATATATTTGCCACCCAAATTATAGCAAAATAGCAATAATTAAAGAAACAGAGACTGCATAATAGCTACTGGCAAATGAACTTCTAAATTTTTAATTAGAACCATACCAGTGTGGTAGTAATGGGAATACCATAAAGCTTAAAAATGAACACAGAACACAGCCTTCTTCTTATAAAGCCAAGACTGCAATATTACATGCACTTATTCCACCTCATTTGTAAAATTAACAGTCTCCCTTAGACAATTAAAAATCATGCTGAGTACTGAGCCACAGTAAATTACAAATATAATTAAGTAAATAATATGAAAGCCCAACTCCCTACTTAAGTACACTGCCAATTCAGCTAATTCAAGCACAGCAAATATTAATGCAATACTTCAATGTCTACAGCTCAGCTACTGATGTGCAGTAATAATAATGCATCGAGATTTTGTCTGTAGTCAGAGCAAACTACTTATCTTCCTCAAGACAACTGGAGCACTGAGTTACCAGTAAGTTGCTCTTATCTTCTGTCATCCTGCTGCATTTAACCTGGTTATATTTGCTACCAATTACACACACACACTCTTCTGATTATACTTCACTCTAAACTGAAAAGAAGACAACCTACAGCTATTTAACAATAAAGGATTAAAATCAATGCCGATTAAAGGGCTCTTCAAAGAGTGAATTTTAATTATGCTCCTTTAGGAAGTCAATAGACAATCACTACTGGCATCCACTTGTTTCTGCATCCAAAGTAGAAATGATTCATATCCTGAGAAATCCTCCTGATTTCAGTAGCTAGCACACCAATGATAAACATTTAAAAATTCTGAATCACTGATAACTTCAGATAAATGCTATGCAAGAAATAAAACTTGTCTAAAATTATGCTGACAGCACATGTCACTTGCCAGTAATGTACGCTAGTGCTGATATGCACTGCTATCTGTTTACAAGCTCACAGAGAAAGGATTAAATACAATTTAATTCATTCAAACTTAGAGATGTATTTGTACCACTATACAGCAGCATATGAATGGCAGACATTTCACTGTCTCACAGCAGTTGTATTATTCTCATCCCAACCTCATAAATATTAATTGTTTTTGAAACTGATTTATAAGTCTGTACATGACAAAGGAAAAATCCCAAGCACAGGCTTTCCCTCAACATCCATTCACAGGAGGAATAAAATATTCTCTATGAAATGTTCCTGCATCAGCATCAGTGGGAAGTTCTGTAATCTCTTCTAGTTGGAGGTAAATGGTTTTAATTTGCTCTTCAGTGTAAGTGAAAGAATTAGTTATACACAGCCTTAATATTTTCAAAACTCTTTTGCAATGAGTAGTGGCTTCACAGCTGTTCACCCAAGAATGTCCTACTCTGAGATTTTGCATGATGTGTGCGTGAGTTATTTGGCTCAAAAGTAGGAGGATGTATAAAACAGAGGCAAATTAAAAAAAAAAAAAAAAAAAAGTAAAATACATTCTTCTGTATCAGAACACCCTCGTACTAATATCTATGTATCTATGTATTTTAAACAGGAATAGATAACAAAGCAGAAAACTAACAACTGTCCAAAAGGGATGAGAGAAAGATAAAAATCTGAGAGCAGCAGGTGAGAGACCTAGGAAAGAAAGGCCATACACAACATGAATGGTTATGGTCACTCCTAATAGTTGCTGTATTACTTGTATGGAGAAGTCCTTGCGCAGCCTTCTTCACAGTTGGTAGACACCAGGACTTCCTGCGAGGTGAAACTCTCACCACACAGTGCACACAGAGGATGAGCAGCTAACCCCAGCTGCCATGGAAAAAGGCCAATAAAGTACAAGAGATGTCCACACCAAACAGCTAGGCATGTGGCACACTTTCAATAGGATCCCATTTGCAACTGTGCTAATGGCATAAGCAGCAGAAGAAAAAATACATAAAATATCCTCATGAAATTTGTACAACACATTAGCAGTCAAGCTCAGTCAGCCTGTTTCTTGCTCCTAAGGAAGGAAGCAACAGACAGAAATTTTAGGACATAGTCATTTAATATGAAATAATTTAAGAAACAATGTATGGAGACCAACCTGTCCGTCACCCCTTAACATTTTATGTATTTGTTTATATACATATAAACACTACATATACATATTCACACTACATACATGTATGTGATGGCAGTCTCCTCCTTGCACCTGCAGAGTCAAATGAAATGTTACAAAGAGCAAGTACATTTTTTTTTAATTCAATATACTGCTTCACACTTTATGCAATTTCTGCCTAAAACATCTGCACATAATAGAAGTGTTTCTAACATAATTCTGCCAATTTTTAAAAAAATGGTGTACCTCAAATGACATTTTCACTAATGTATAATG
This sequence comes from Anas platyrhynchos, assembly GCF_047663525.1. NCBI lineage: Eukaryota > Metazoa > Chordata > Aves > Anseriformes > Anatidae > Anas > Anas platyrhynchos. The sequence goes on along the minus strand of NC_092588.1, from coordinate 52,471,534 downwards.
CTTTTTACCAAATTATACCGGTCTCCATATTCCTCACAACTACATCAGGTCATTCTTACTTCTGGGAACATGCATATAAGGAAATGGAAATCTGCTTGAGGCACTGAAAGAATTATTGTGTTTTAAAACCACTCTAAGTTTTCTGCCCTCTCTTCTTCAATATAATATAAGACAGGCAGGAGAAAAACAACCAACCAACCAACAACAACAACAACACACAAAACAGGAAATAAACACCATGGTGTATTTTTTTTTTCATAGTACAAAATGAAAACTAGGTATCTTCATAATACAACTTCCAGAATATGGATTTTAAATGTGTCCAGCTTATGAAGTTCTGTCTGAAGTCCTACTCACTGCTTTCTCTGACAAACTCAGATCAATTCAAACCCATCTATTTGACAGTTGACATTTGGGAGAATTATTTTAAACTTTCCATTAAATCTAGTTTTTGACGTATTATCAATATGTAACTTACATCATCTGTGATGTTGGTGTAATTTTCACTTTTTTTTTTTTTTTTATTCCAGAAATTCAATTGTGTGTGGAACTACAGGCTTCAGAAATCATTTAATGAAATGACAGTAAGTAAGGCAAAACAGATTTTGAAGCAAATACATAATCCAACTTCTACACATGGAAATGTAAAGTTACAGCAAAATAACACAATGACTAAAAAGTATTTAGAACAGGATACTGAATTTAATGTTAATTGTTACACTGCAAGTAGAGATGTATGCCATATTAAGAGGTATTTAATATAATCTATCCATATACTGTTTATATATAATATATATGCAATATATATATAGTGCAACATATAAACCTGTTTGATTATCGAAGCTTCATACAAAAAGTTAGTATCTATTTTTAATATCAATAGGCATTTATTGTACCAATATGCCTGTGCTTGAACACTTCTGAAGATATAACCATAGACTACACAAGACTGCTCTGTATTATTTCCTGTGATGGACTACACCTTTTCTCCTTTATAGTGGAAAATTGTAATCACTGAAATTCTTTTTACTTTGAAATGCCAAAAATCTGTTTTCAGCTTAAGGAGTACACATGATGCATTCAAACAAGTTTAAAAAATTGCATCCAGCTGTTTCAGGGAGAAATTCTCCGTTTCACATTTGTTTGAAAATACACTGTATATTAAATATATCTACTTGCATAGAACAATTAGAAATCTGCGAATTGGGATACTTTGATAATCTAGTCATAATGTTTCATAAAAGGTTGCATTTATAATAATGTAAGACAGTCAATATAACAGAAAGCCTGTCTACCAAAATATTTCAAAATATATTTATTTTTATTCACCTTTCCTGGTAAAAAATGTCCTTTTTTTTTTTTTTTTTTTTTTTTTTTTTTTTTTTTTTTAATTTCATCAGTTCCATATTATTCCATGTCTCCTTTGAGGCCAAAGCTAAACATCAGTTTTGGTGTATGATTAAGGCTATCCCTACAAAATGACATGGTTAAGACATTTGGTTAGGTTATGTTTTTCACATACTATGTGCAGCTTTTTTGCTCAGTTTTTTTGCTCCATTGGCTGTGCTTAATCTCAGTGCTTCAAACTTGTCAAACAGAACTCTGGATATTATACTAGATGATGGTGCGTGTGTGTGTAGAAAAGCCATCAATAGAAAATTCTCTACCTTTCCATCATGCTACAGTGGCTGGTAAAATAAAGAAACTTTACTGCTGCATGAATTCCCATCCAACGGAACTGTTTTAATTCAAGGCACAGTAGGGATCACATGTTATTTCCTGCACAATTACCCATTCCTTTTAGTAAAGGAGATTTTTTTTCCTTGTATATCAGAGTAAGCCATGTATTTTTTCACCTTACCAAGTTAAGAACAAAAGACACAGACAAGTTCAAACTATGTTGTCAACAGTATTGATTCATAAGCCTGCAAAATAATCTTGTGCCACTGGGATAATTCATGAAAAGTGGTCATATGCAATTTTACATACACGTATCAGTTCCTGATACGTGTATGTAAAAATGAAAAATTATAGCATTCCAGGTTTATCTTTATTAGCTATAAATTATTATTTTTTTTATAACAAAGTTACAGAAAACCTTTGTTAGTAAGGAGCTAGTTTTGTTCACTGTGAAAGAAAGAAATGAAGTTTAAATAATTACCTTGGTAGTTACTGACCTGGTACACTTGAGACAGCAACTATCTTGACAATACTGCTAAGCTGACCATAAAAAATATTTTCTTTTTATTTTGTATTAATAGCCAAGACACATAAAGATGATCTTATGGACTCAAGAATGTGGTATCTTTTGCATAGGAGTTCACTGCTGACTTATCTCTGCTCACACTGGTTGCCAATTTTGCCGTTGATTTGAATATGAACATAGGATGAAGTAAAAAGCTTTTTAAAGGTCTGACACTGTAATCAGGTTTATTGTATCTCCCTGCACAAGTACCATTTTTCTACATTTTCTTTAAGAAAGTTAAAGAAATCACCTAATCAGGAGAACATTTTTAGACATGTTCTTGATTAGAGACCTCATAACACACCAGTGTACAAGAGGATTTAAGAAGGACAAATGCAGAATACAACTCCTGCAACTTTTGTTTTTGGTTGATTAATTAGTTTGCTAACTGCTTGATTAGCTAGTTTGTGCAGTACTTAGGAAATGTAAAGCAGTAACAAGTGCTAATTAATCATATTACTTATGTAACATTCAACTACAACTGCAAAGTGAGCACAAGTAACAAAATTTTAAATATGAAAAGCATAATGCTGAAGAAACAAGTCCGTATTGCTGGTGGATTTTCTTTGGAGAAAAAAACAAAAACAAACAAACAAACAAAAACAAAACAAAACAAACAAACAAAAAGACAAAAAACAAACAAGAACTGAAAAGCAGTCACAGGTAGCAAACAGTAGGCTGTTGCTGCAGAAAGCAGGCATCACTGTGAGTGACAGAAGCAAGAGATGAGGTGGATGAATGATACCAAAAGTGCTGCCCAACTGCTTATATTAAGGAGAACATATGGTGGAAAAGAAGCAGAACAGCGAGGAGAAATGACAGTTTTATCGAATTGCAAATGAGAGGTAATAATTTCAACATCCACTGTGACAGAATACTTCTCTGTGTTATTATAAGCTCTGCTGGATGCTTAGACCAGCTCATGAACTGGATCGTTTGATGCCACAGCATTTAGTGCAGCAAGGATGGAGGTGTAAAGGTGCTCCTTCTTTCCGATGACCTAATGAACCTGCTCTAACTGGAACAGCGTTTTCTGCTGTCAGAATGACTTAGGAGCTGAATGATAAAAGGGAGACGTTATTTATTGCTTTCACCAAGTGAAAAATCATGAATAAATGGATGAAGCAAATGTAACAGAGTACTTACTGATGGTAAAAAAGGAGGAGAAAAGGACTAGTGGTATGAAACATACATATCTCAGAAAAGATATATCTGCTGCTCTAAGAACAAAGATAATTTGAGTTCTCTGAAAGGATGAGAAGAAAAAGAAACCTCACATTATTTACGCCCAAAGTCAAACATCAGAAGAAAGAAAGAAAAGGTCTAAAGCATTCTGCTAGTGAAAATAAAACCCTTTTGAAATACCTCTTACATAACTTTCATTGGTAAAGTTATAAAATGAATAATAATGAGAGTTTGAATGTACAGCTAGTTATAGGTATAATAAATTTATTGAAAAAAAAGATGAAAAATCAAATTAACATATTCATCATCATAAGTAAGAACATTCAAACTCTTAAATACTATTATTTCTGCAATATCAAAAGCATTCCATAGAATAATAAATAAAGTTTTAATAAAACTTGATGAAGAGGTTGATTTCTGTTCCTTATTTTTTGGTTATTTTATTTTCTTTGGTCTGCTGGTATATGTACAACAGTCTGCAAAGATGATTTAGTAACACATGTACAAAGACAATTTAGTAATCATATATATATAGTTAATGTTGCTTTAAATATAGAGAATACTGAAAAATCTCATGGATGGATACCTTAAAAAATAGAAAAGTTCCAAGGATTTTGAAATACCATTGTTAAACTTGTCTAATAATGTATGAAAAGTGCAACAGAATTCATTTGTAATTTTAAATTAATTTGCCCTGACACATTATTAACAATTTTTAATATTTTATTTTACTGATCATGTTCCACTGAGTCTTCTTTTCACTAGTTTTCATTATTTATTATTTATAAAATTCTCTTTAAGATAAAGCACTAAGAAAACCATACATGAACTTTTTAGGTACTCTGAATTTTATGTTGCTTACATTAATAAGGGAAGAGTATCCAGGAATGAGAGTTTTATTATTCTGGGAGGCATTATGACCACCCTTTTTTCCTGGAGAATTTCTTCATAAGGATTCCCTGAGGTGAAATGTAATTCAGAATTTTAGCATAATGGTCAAGAAATCTAGGAAAAACAAGTTAAAAAATCTAGGAAAAACAAGTTAAAACAATTAGTTGAAGCCCCTCAATGGAAGTTTCAGGTCCTCAGTGCCAATTGCTGCATTATACGGATCCTATCCTCTTGTGCTCCATTTGTTTCTAAACAAACAGATATTGTGACTTTAGCACTGAGAACATGAACTCTGCTGACCATTGCTTGCAATTTTTGGTACTTGTACTATTTTTTGACAAAAGCTACATATTCCAAATATGAGGATGACAATAAAATAATGAACATGCAAACCCACAAATAAATTTTGTCCTCTGTCAAGGCACAGTACTGAAATAGGTGCCTAATCTAGTCTCAGGCTGCAAACTGTGGACAAACAATTCATTAGTGGTTATAACATTTCCTTCCTCCCCCCTCAGAGACTACCTCCAGACTTGGGATAGATACATCATGACTTACATTATGCTCAGATAATGGATTTCTGACCAAATGATGAGGCAAGAAAACATATTCTTTCACAAACACTGAAGTTATGACTCCAAGAGCTATTCTTTACTGAGTTTATGCTTATGGTGCATCTAAGCCCCACTGGAGAAAACAGAGCACATGAGGCTTAGCAGACCCTACATGATCATATTTTGAGCATTAGGAAAATATGCTTTCAAGTGGTAGCTCATTCTAGCTAATCCTTGCAGAAGATAGCACACACAAAAAAAAAAAAAAAAAAAAAAAGCTGAAAAATTTCAACTTGGGATGGTCTGAAACCTACTAAATACCTGTTGATATCTCAAGACCAAGTTAGAACACAGATATCCTTGTAGATAAAGGATCTAGAATGTAAAATATTGAACTGGTGTCATATCTGTTTTCAAACCAATTCATAAATGTGTCATTGAATACAGAGAGATGAACTGAAGTGCTATAATTGGCAAATTTCATTTGCAATACTGAAGTGGAAGCTATTAAGACAGTAATCAACAGCTGAAGGAATGATACAAAATGACAAGGAGGATGGTATTTCTTGCTTGTTGCCGTTGCAGATGATGTTGCTTATATTTTCACAAGTTGCTCAGCACAGCAAGCAAATGTGCTCTCTTTGCAAAAAAGTTGACAGAGATATACTCTGCAGTCACAGGTCTCTGATTACAAAAAGGAAAGTATGAAAACTTCTGTTGTGCTCTTATCGAGACTTGGATCACTGTCTTGCTTATTATACAAGTGTATACAAGTGTATCAAGAAGGTTAAAATAGTTTTCTTATGAAATAAATTATGTTATAAAATATAGGAGAAAATATCACAAGTAATATATCAATGCAAATCCTTAAAAAAAAGCAAACCAAACCATATTATGCAAAATAGCATTTTTTGTTTTTTTATACATTTCAATACATTTAAAAGCTGATTCTCCGAAGTTTAGTGCAGGGCCCTCAAGTCCTCCTTATCCAACAGAGCACCTGTACAACCTGTATTTATCAAAATCACAGCTATTTTGATGCTACAAAGTATTCCTTTTCACTCTATTTTATCCATCCTTTTATTATTTTAGGTTAGTCACATTTTTGTATACAGATTCACAATACCTGAACTTGAAATCTGCATATTTGGAAAAAACACATTGCAGCTTTTTGTGTACAAAACCATGTAGATAGTACTCTACTACTGTAGACAGCACTATGGTAGCCTACTGAAATAAGACTGTGCCGTTTTCATCTTTTTTTTTTTTTTTTTAGTCTCAGGTTAGGAAGATTTCCGGACTCAAGTGAAATTTGTTTCCCATCTTCAGCAGAGGGAACAAATTTCAGCAGCCAAGGACAGTAAATAATAATTTTGCTCTAAGCCTCAAATAATTTTGATATGTCTTTTCTTAGAAGCTTGTATTTTCACAATTTGCAAATATAATTCACAGTATTATTTAACAAGGAATCATTTTTGAATCATTTTATTTGAGTACTAATAGCCCCACATGAGGAGGTGATAAGTTCCAGTCTTTCTAACTAAAGAGTTACCAATTCATTCTATCTTTCTTTAACTATGTAGAGAGCTATGCAGAACAGAACTGGTTGGCGTGATATTGATAAGATACATATTTATATTTCCTGTGTGAGGCAGAAATGATGTTAGGGCTGGGTTTGAGGATGGGGGATTGAATTGCATTTCTTTAAAGATTCTTTTAACAATTGAATTTCTTTAATAATTCTCCATTTTTTTTTCCCTAATACTTAAAACAATAGAACTTTTGGTTGGACTTAACACATGCTGCAGCAACCTCTGCATTAAATGACAGCACCACAGGAACATTAGTACTCTGTTTTGGTAGAAATGCATGAATGAAACAAACCCCCAATTCACAGTATGTGAATATGAGGGAAGAAATCTAGCTAAGTCAGGGGAGAATGTTTTTGAAGCAGGAAGTGCTTTAATACCAGATGCAAGTGATCTCCCTCAATAGAGCTCACTACTGCAAGACTAAAGAATGGATAAGAGATAGAATTCAGTCAGGGCTGAGTCATAGTGGTAGGAATATTTTATATGTGTTTCTGATCAAAATAAATTTCACTTAAAAAGGTAAAGAAAAATTATTTTGTTATGCAAAGTCAATACTTCAGAGTCTATTTTTCAAAATATTTTTTCAGCATTTCTTAGGTAGTTCTGAGAAAGAATATCTTCCTTCAACTTTTTAAGCTCCATGGAGTGTAATGAATGCCCAACATGAACAGAGGATGGTTTAGAAGAAAGTGTTTTCACCACTGAGAAGATACTATGGAACTTTATAATGTTAATATCACTCTCAGAATAGATCATGGTTTAAGAGGAGTATGCTTTTACCCAGACTATCATCTCATCAAAATGCCAAGAGGCCAGACTTTCAAAAGTCTGGAAGGCACATGAAAGTCCAGTAGGATAAGATGTTCAGTTACCAAAAAGAGAATTGTTTATGTTCCACCTGATTACAGCTGAGATTGCTGTTAGAGAGTTCTGTCTGAATGCCTAAAACAAATCTTGTCACCTCTCCTCCACACTTTCTTTGTAGCTAAAAAAATAAATAAATTACCAGATTACATATCTCATTATATGTTGCCTACCTCTCTAGGAACAAAAGAAGTTTCTTCTTTCCCAAGGAAAAGGGGAGGGAACTTTAATCTTTCTTACTATTGCTATAGTACCTTGCCTGGCTGTACAGGTTTGCAAAAATTGTTGTAGTTCAGATGATCTATGCTCAACAAATATTAACAAGTAACTACCACCTCATTTCTAGTGATAGTTATCCCAGAAGAATGTTAAAACATTGACATGGAAAATCTTGAATGACTTTACTTTCTCTTGATTTGTAGCACAATATCAGATGTTTAAAGTGCTTTATGTTGACCATCATTCTCTTTCAGGAACAGTACAATCGCTACTTCACAATCACTACTGCCACAATTCCCAGTACTATCTCCTTCTCTCTCTTTCAAATTGAAGAGTGAATCTGTTTTGCCTTTTAAAACAAAAATGACTATTGACAGAGCACTCTCCCATATTGTTCTCTGACAAAAGCTGGATGAGCAGGTTTTTCAGTTTCTAGGGGAAGATACAGCTGAAAAGAGTCATAAAGTGCATATCCAAGTGTAATAGTAATTGCCCAAAGCAAGGTAGAGAGCTGTTTTGAGTAACTGCCCATGCATGCCATTTGCTCTCCAATATAACTATTCCTTGTCTCTCTTACACAGGCCAAAGAAATCCAAATCCATTTCATAGAGTATCCCCTCACATTGTTTTACCAGATTACAGACACTTTTGTTTAAATGTCAATTAATGTTGCAGATAAATATAAATAACTTTCAGTCCCTGAGACAGTAAGATTTGTGCAATGTCACTGACCTCTTTTTAGAGACTCTAAGAGTAGTGATGGTGGGTGATGAAACAGCAACAGAAAGATAAACGGCTTAAAACAGAACTTTGGTAGAAAGTGTGGAAATAAGTATGGAACATGATACTAGGAATTCATTCAAGTAATCAAAGAAAGAAAAACATTTTAGCTCAGGAGATAAGGGCCTTGCTTACAGTTTCATTTATCAACAGAAAATAATCTCTGTTCAGGGTAAGCTAGTGCAGTCAGAAGTGTTTAAGCATGAAACTTTTAAAACTTGTGAAAACTTCTTATTGTTTTTGTCTAGATTGCAATCAATGCTACAGACTGCAATGCAACCTATATATTTTTGAGCTTCTTTGGATGCAACAAGCAGTTTGGTTATGGTAACACACGATACAGCAAGATATAATCTCCTCTAAGTTCAATGTTGATAAAATCTAATTATGCTTTATTTATTTATTTATTTATTTATTTATTTATTTTTCCCAACTCCCTCTGGGAAAGCAATGTATTACAGGAGAATGGCTTGGGTTGGACAGGATATTTAAGATCACCTACTTTCAGCACCCATGCCATGTGCAGGGATGTCACCCACTAGACCAGGCTGCCCAAAACCCCATCCAGCTTGGCCTTGAACACCTCCAGGGAAGGAGCATCCACTGCTTCTCTGGGTGACCTATTCCTGTGCCTCACCACCCTCATAGGAATTTCTTCCTAACATCTAATCTTAACCTACTCTCTTTTAGTTTATAACCATTGCCCTATTGCTACATCCCCTGAAAAAGAGTACCTCCCTATCTTTCCTGTAGACCCCCTTTAGGTACAGGAAGGGTGCTGTAAGGTCTCCTCAGCCTTCTCTTCTCCAAGCTGAACAACCCCAGCTCTCTCAGCCTGTCTTCATAGGAGAGCTGTTCCAGCCCCTTGATCATTTTTGTGGGCCTTCTCTGGACTTGTTCTAATACATCCATATCTTTGTCAATGACATAAACAATGGGATCGAGCGCACCCTCGGCAAGTTTGCAGATAACACCAAGCTAAGTGTTGCATTTGATACACCACTCATATAGAAGGAAAGGATGCCATCCAAAGAGACCTGGACAACCTACAAAAGTGGGACCATGTAAACATTATGAGGTTCAACAAGGCCAAGTGCAAGTTGCTGCACCTGTGTCAGGGCAATCCCAGACGTGAGTATAGACTGGGAGAAGAACTCACTACAGAGGAAGACTAGGGGATTATGGTGGACAAAATGTTTGACATGAGCTGGCAGTGTGCATTTGCAATCCAGAAGGCCAACTGTGTCCTAGGCTGCATCAACAGAAGAGTGGCCAGCAGGTGGAGGGAAGTGACTGCCCCCTTTGCTCTGCTCTTGTGAGGCCCCACTTGGAGTTCTGCATCCAGGTCTGGGGCTCCCAGCATAAGGAGGTGGATCTGTTAGAACAGGTCCAGAGCAGGGTCATGAAGATGATCAGAGGGCTGATCATCTATCAGCTGATCTATCCTATGAAGACAGACTGAGAGAGCTTGGGTTGTTCAGCCTAGAGAAGACCCTGGGGAGACCACATTGCAGCTTTTCAATACCTAAGGGATCGTATAAAAACGCTGGAGAGCAACCTAAAATAAGGGAGATTTAGAGTAGATGTTAGGAGGAAAATCACCCAGAGGGTGGTGAGGCACTGGAACAGGTTGCCCAGAGAAGCTGTGGATGCCCCATCCCTGGAGGTTTTCAAGGCTGGGCTGGATGGGGCTTTTGGCAACCTGGCCTAGTGGAAGGTGTCCCTGTCCATGGCAAGGGGTTTGGAACCACATGGTCTTTAAGGTCTCTTCCAACCCAAGCTGTTCTGTGTTTCATGAACAATACAGATTAATGTTTGCATGTGCTTCTCATGTTGAAATATATATCTGAAACAAGCCAGGAAAGGGCGCATGTTTAAACATATGATTTCATAAACAGTTTTATATATATATATATATATATATATATATATATATATTTCATGACAATTGTATTCTTTGGAATGAAATTACTAAAGTTATCTTTTTTTGCCTATTTTGAAATTCTTATTTACTCCTGGATTGTTATCCACTCAAGAGATGGATATTGCTTTCTAATAAACTGTCCTCTACATTAAAATAATCGCTTAAGCAGCATTTAAAATGTACTGTTGTTATTGCAGATTATGGTCCACAGCTGAGTATAAAAAACAAAGCACTTTCAAACTCTTCCACCCCAAACTGTCATAAATTCATATTTTTATATGTCATTGCTGAATTGCCTTTACGTGAAAAAATAAAACAAATCCAAACATGATAAAAACATCACTGAAAATGCAGACATTTTAAACTCCATTTTAAATGAACCAACAGAACTGAATAGTCATTTACACTCAGTGTTGGTACTTTACGGAAATATTCCCTAAAATAATAAATGGAAGGAGGTCTTATGTCTTATATTGGTAACACGAGTCTGAGGTTATAAATACTCTGATAAAACTGTAACATCTATAGTTTTAGAAAAGAAAGCAAAGGTTCCTAAATTTCCTGTTCCATAATGGATACTGGGGATATGAAGCTGGACAGGCCTCTGAAATAGATTATCACAGATGGCACATTTAATCAGTTTTGATGCAAAGTTTCTTACTTTTGGCACTTACTTTGGTTCTAAGGGATTTGTCCTTGCAAGTGCAAACAAACTCTGGGGTTCTGGATGGAACAAAGACTCCTCTAAACCCAGGAAGCATATCCTTCCACAAGCCATCTTGTCTGGAGACAGAATGGAAAAAAATTGTGTATCATCAAGACTGTAAATTCTAATCTGCCCTATTTTAAAGCTTTAGTGCAGTAATTTAAAGGACTGTTGCTTATTGCAACAAATATAAGGTAGTACAGAAGGAAAAGGAAAAAACTTTGCTGGAAACCTATTACTCTGCTCAACAAATTTCCATCTCCAAAAGCATGATGAGATTTGATAAAGGGAGGAGAAAAGGGCAGACATGAATGTTGCAGTAATGAGGAGTACACTTTTCAGTGTTTACATAGCCTAAATCACCCTTGGGAGACCTTTCATAATTTCTTAAACATGGGCACTTATCTCAAACATGTCTTGAGTCTATGAAGCAATAAGGTATCATTTACTTAAATGGACAGCAACTAAACTTACTATCAACTAATTAGCTCACCAAGTTTTCCTTTTAGTTAGAGATAGATAATTTCAAGAATAAAGTAACAAATATTACCAATGAAAATAAAAATGTTGCAACAAAAGATCAGCCCTTCAGTGAAACAACAGGGAGCTGAATGGCTATGATTGTATCTGGTGCATGTTTGCCTGACAGAAAACAATACAACATATGATAAATGCATAATCATTACATAAGAAAACCTGAATTTTCAGAAATGGCACAGATACATTTTCCTTTGGTCCATTGTGGTACCTATAATTCATTTTACTTACCACAGAAATTACCTGGAAAAAACGTACTCATATAATTTGTTTGACACAACAGCAACATCAAAGGATCACTGTGCCCCAGTTCTTCACCTGCCTCTAAGGGAACTGAAATTATACTCTCCCTTTCACCAGCAGTAATTTTTGCTGCAATGACAAGGAAACTATTTTTTTTGGTCTTGACTTTTTTGTTTGTTTGTTTGTTGTGATTTTTTTTTTTTTTTTTATGAAGACTGAGTTTTACAATTGTTATCGCTGTTGCAAGTATGCCTTTGCTCCATGTACAATAGTGCTCAATGTTTATTCTTATGCGATAAAATCCAAACAGGTATTTGTTACCGATTCCCTCTCCCACCACAACCATCAGTCATCAAACTGGATACACACTTTAATGTTAGGCTCCTTCTGTCTTGACAAACACCATCAGCTTTGCTCACACCAAAAACACAGGATAGTTGAGCTTGCTTAAACATGGGACGTTAAAACTCAGCCCCCACACATGAAGGTGCATATATTGTAGTCCCCCTACTCCTAGCAGCATTGTCTTAGACATTATGGCGAAAATAAAATCCCTTGTTTTGCACACAAAAGCACAGAGAAACAGATCTGTTCTGTAAATAGCTCAAATTTTACATTAATTTAGAGTAGAAGCCATCGTTGACAAGTTTTAACCATGAAATCAGTGTGATGTTTGATATCGGAAACCCACATAGCTTACAGAATATAGACTTTTAGACTATTATTCTCACATTTATGAAAGGTGAAATTTTGCATGTTTTCAGGAAGGCAGATGACTACTTTGGAAGCATTACAAACATGAAAAATGATTGCATTCACTTTGAAATATTTTGGGAGATGTAAGGAGAAAGAAATATAAAGCAAAGGACACTGCCTTGGTGCTGTACCTGGAACATGATGTTGCATGCAACATCAACTTTTAAAGGTTCCAACAGAATTTTACTGACCTGTAAGAATAGAAGTAGTGGATGCAAAGATAAAACAAAGTATTGTGGAATAAGAAACACAGCCTTTGCATCAATAAATCATGCTTTATCATGCAGCGTGTGTTCTTTGAAGGGGTCTTTGACCACATGGATAAGGAAGATCCATCCATTCACTCTACTGAATTTCTACTCAGACTTCTAAAATTATTCTGAAAATGTTCCTCATGAAAGAGGCGTAGAATAAAATGAAAGAACCTTGAACAGATATAATATTTGTTAAAACAATTAACAACCAAGCAACAACAAAAAACAACACAAGGAAAGTTTCCAGATTGGAAAGAATTCATCTGTGAAATCAAAGACCTTTCCAGGTATGATTCTCTTAAACTTCTCCATAAATCTGGAAAAAGAGGTTTGTAGTGAACTTACCTAAACTTTGCTGATGATGCTGAGTTTCTCTGGGCAATAAATATGAGGGCAAGCTGCAGAAAGATCTTACCAGATTGAGCAGTAGTAAAATGATAAATGAAATGCAGTGTGTATTCATAAAAAGTAACACAAGTGGGTAAAAAGAAAAGAAAACAACACCTACATTTACTGATGAAAAGATGGCCTCTGAGCTAATTATAAATTAAGAACTTGTTGCTATTATAGACCTTTCCAGGAAAATGTCCAGTAAGTGACCAACAATATTAAGGATTATCAGGGAAAAATTGAAGATCAAGAGAAAACATCATGAGGTCACTAAAAATAAACGTCCCACCTTAATCTAGTACACTGCATGTAGCTTTGCACTGCCATATTGGAATGGTATGGTCAGAACTAGAAAAGAGCAGTGAAGGTGATCAGTATTCTGGAAAGGTTTCTAAAGAAGAAATTATTAAATAGGCTGGGCTGGCATTTGTCAGTCTAGAAAACTGACTCTTGAAGGGGGCTATGACAGATGCCTTTGGAATGATGGCATACAGATTGTGAAAACGGTTCGGTTCTTCATGTTCTGATACAGACTGAGAGGGCCGTCAAATGAAGCTGTCCAAGCACAGGTTGTGAAGAAAGAGAAGGAGGTGGCTCTTCATGTAAAACCTTATTAAAATGTGGTCATCCTTGCCATCCTGTGCATGTTGCAGTCTACATGGTTCAAACAGAAAAATGAAAACATGCATAGATGAAAACTCAGGATTTCATAGACCTCCACTTCTGTCAAATGTAGTCTTTGTCCAGGGAACCAGTCTAAATCAAATGTTTAGAAGCCGAGGGAATATTATGGAAAGCGTCATTGTGAACTTTCTACATTTTTACATGCTTTCGTAGGCTTCCATTTTGGGTCATTGTTGGAGACAGGATATTGATATAGGTGCACTTGGGGTGAGTAATTTTCATGAAAAGAGAATTAAAGATTTGATACAAGCCAATGGCAAGCCTGGATTTGATGCACACTGTCAATTATATGCAGCCATATACCTTTTCAGAAATTACTATCATTATTCCAACACTTGCTGGACTGCTTAGGCAGAAAGTTTTCAAAAACTGGACAGAGTTTTGAAGGGTGTGAAGGTATCTAGCTGGCTAAACCATTCCATCTGCAGGATATCTGAAATGCAGATCTGATCTGCAAATATTTATATCCTTCTTTATGTCTTTTGGGAAATCCAAAGAGATCTTTAATAATTTGTTAGATGCATCCAGTTTATAAAATAGATTTATCTCATGGTATTAACAATGATGATTATTCTTGAATTTTCTGAAACAGGGATTGCAATTTCTTTACAGCCTGGGGATGAGCTTATCACAGGCACTCAGAAACTAACAAAATAACAATTATGTCCCTTATGCATGATCGAATATCTTCCCAAGAATGCCTTTAGCCTTAGCAAAAAAATATCACAGATTCAATATATTATTTTTCCAACACCAGTAGAACACTGTAGGGTTCTACCAACATACATCATCTCATTAAGGACTGAATTTAAATAATGGCCATGTACAAATCTGGGACTGGAATAACCAACCAAAAAAACAACCAACAAAACAACAAAAACCCTTCTGTTCTGTTTATCTATCTTAGTTTTAAACTCTTTGCTGGAACTCCAAGGTTTCAATTATATTTTCATACTGCCTTAACTTGAATCACCAAATTTTGATGTGTAAGTTGAGAAGTCAGTCTCCACAGGCTCTCTCTGCAGTCAGCAGAGTAAAGAAGGCAAGTGGTTCAGATCAAGAGCACAACCTTAGTGTCTGAACAATTTCCTAGTATTCAGGCTCTGAAATGAAGACTAAAGAAGTCTTCATTTGAAAGATTCCATCCTATGATTTAGGATACTCCATGACATTCAGTGCTACTGATGGGAACACTGCTCACCAGCACCTTTGGGCCACGTAAATGTGTCGTCATAACCACCAGATATTCCAGGCACTAACCATAATGCTTTACATAACCAGTCATGCTTTACAGACTGGACTGGGAAGTCCCATCAGACACAGGTACTTGATGTTTTTTTTCTCACAGCTTTCACTTGGCACAGGACTCTCAAAGAGGAAATGAAAACAACAGCAACAACAAAACAAAACAAAAAGAAAAACAAACAAACAAACAAACAAACAAAAAATCAACAAAAAACAAAACCAGAAACACCGCAACCTTTCATTTAGAGTAGTTAGCTGTTTTCTGTAGAAAGAAGAAACTCAGCTTCAATTTATTCATTCCAAGTCATTTTCACTGCTGTAAGAGCCTTTTGTTAGCTGACTGAATCGTGGCTCAAAAAGAAAATTCAGTGTGAATTTTCTGTAGAGAATCTTTATCATTTGTTTCCCTCAGCAAGATTCTATCTTATTCTATAGGTCAGCAACTACAAAATAATTGTTTTCTATCCATTCATTTAGAATTTTGGATGGCACTCTTATTGTGATAGAATGCACATTTTCCAGTATGAATAGAGGGTTTTCTTAACATTTTATAAAATAATTCTGGAACCAGCTGCTCCATAAATAATATCAAATCATCTTCACTATCTGAAAGAACAAGTAATCTAATATTAGTCTTGTGGCTTCATCACTAAGAATTTTATTCACATTTGAAAGACTATGAGCAGTTTCAGATAAAAAGTCTATTTCTAAACCTACTCTTTTATAGTGTTTCCAGCTTCAAAGGTTTGGTGTACATTACATCTGTCCAAGTTTCCACATTTGATACATGTATTCTTGCAAAATCCATTTACCATTCAAAGCTGTTATGGTAAAATGTGTACATTGAAATGTTCTGCTAATCAATTTCATAAATAAATTATTGAAATGGCTCTTTATAATAAAGACTTCAATCACAAGTGTAATATCTAAATGGTCACAGAAAAAAAATAAACTGTTTTATAGTTGTTTTACCCTCACTCTACAAGATGATGTCATTCCGTATGTTTCAGCTAGATATTGTTTCTCTCATCAATCTTTAGTCTGTTACAGGCCAAAGTCTAGGTAAAACATCTGAACAAATGACCAAATCTTCACTAGTATTCAAAAGTAATGAATATCACAGTGAAGTTACTTCAAGATAAAGATTCAAGAAGAGCATTGCACTTGCTCACTTGCTGTGACATAACATTTGCCTGTCGGGAAAGGCAAAAAAAAATATAAATATATATATATATATTTCTGTTTGTTTAATGAAATACTTCATAAGTATTACTAAGCTCTTTGTTAAGAACAATAACCTTTTCCCTGAGATCAATGACATTGTTTTAATGTAGAACAGCTTATTGTTTGTTTTGTTTTTCTTACTCTTGACAATGAAATCCATGATAGCAGTGTAACTGCTTCAATGTGAAGTATAAACAACTTCTAGACATAAAATATTACTGCAACTATCATTTAAAAAATTATCTGTAAATGTGCCAAGAACCATAATCATAGTTCTTGGTCTGAATACAGTATAAATCCATCATGCTGCAATGGGTATCTTAAACACAAAATTATTAAGTGAGAGAATGTACATCAGCAACAATTAAGTCACAAAGTTATCATGGAGAACTTTATGTCAGTCTTCATGTTTTGGACAGTTATTTCCATTTCTCTCTCTCTTCTCTTGTTTCTTACAGTCATGAAAGAGGAAACAAGGAACAGTTTATAATAATTGCTTTACAGAATATTTGCGAGTGATGATATGGAAGAATCTCTACAACCTCTGTAACTATGTTTTGGTTAGAAGCAGAGAAAAAAAAAAAAGGAGATATTTAGGTCAAAAATGCATTAATCAAGATACTGAGGCTTGAAATGAGAGAAGACAGGACAGGCAAAAATGTACAAAATGACACCATGATTTGTAATCATTCTCTCTCTTACAGTAGCTTTCGTTTTTAATTGTGCTTTCTACTGGGCTTGGAAATGTTTACTGTTGTATTTGTGCAAATCACAAGTCCATCCTCAATGGACCATTAAGTATCATAGTAACAACATATGACAGAGTAATTTAGCTGACCTGAAAACTCCTTACAGGATGGGTGACTGCAGTATATGAATCGCACAATGCACATTTACAACAGCTCTAGAGAATTCATAGAAAGTGCGAGAAAGAAATACAAGAGTACCTTTTTATATTTATTTTTTCCTGTACTATAAATAGCAGTAACATGAAACATTTTATGTAAAGCCATTTGGCAGCTGTATAACCGTACTCCAAACCTGTGTTATTGTACTCAAAACTGCACTTTCATTTATACATAATTGTTTGCTGTTACCTTGTTTCCTTCTCAATGTTTTTCTTCTCCTAACCAAATTTATCTCTACAGCTAGATGACTCAGCTACTTCACTGAAAAAAACTGTGTCCCTGCTGTGCCATCTTGTCCTGTAAAAATAAACTATGAAATAAATAATTATTTTTAATATAAAGTTTCTTGAAGTAGGAGATTTCTTACTGGACTGATATTTTCCTCTCCCAGCATGAAGATATGTGATGCTTCTTACAACCCCCCTCTCGTCACCCCCAAATTTCTATCTTTCAAATTACATTGAGAATTTCCCTGTGGTTGCTAACAAGGTTGATCACAAGCCAGAATCTTATTCTTTGCATGCAGGAATGTGGATTAGTTCAGTCTGCCTACGCAGGCAAGCACTGTTCAGGGCTTTCACATAATCTCCTGTGACGTGAATGAAGAAATATACTAAATAAGCTGTGAAGAATGATTGAATCACTACAGTTGAATGATCAAGTGGCAGCACAGAACTGCCATAGAAGCTCAGGCCCCTAGTGAGACATTGCAGTTTTACTGAATCAGTTACTTTGGCTTTCAGGATTCTCTCTCTCTCTCTCTCTCTCTTTCTCTCATTTATTATTATGAATTATTATTATTATTTTTAGCACAGTTAATAAGTAGGAACTGATCTCAGCTAAAGATATAAAAAAATATACTTGTTTGTTTGTTTGTTTGTTGTCCTTTTCATCAAATTAATTGTTTCTACAACAGTTACTAACAGTTCGCATTAGAACATATTTCAAAATGCATAAGAAAACTGTATAATTTTCTTTTAGTCTATTGGGTTAACTGCTTGCAAAGCCGTTTTAAAATTTCACATTGCCACAGAACAAACAATAATCTGTTGCTTAATATTAGCATAGAATTTAAGTACTTGAAAGTGCTTCTAGACAAAGAACTCAAGATACTAAAACAAAGTCCATTTAATTCCAAATGCTGAAATTTTGCATAAGGGTATAACAGTAGCTAAATGACCAACCCAAACTTCCAAAATAAATGTGAGTGTTGAAATGTTGAGAATCTGGTCTAGTATCTCTTGATAAATCATTGGGTATTGAAGCCTTTACCTCAAAATCTTGCTATGCAAAATGGAAGTAACTCACAAGCTTTAATCCCTCTTTAAAAATAATGACTAACTTATATTTACAATCATCTTGGAGATGTAGCCTAAAGGATCTAATTTCATTTGATATAAGCAATTTTTCTCCCAGATATTGTTTTTATTTATTTTTTTTTCATTTTTTCTCCCATCTCCAGATTGTTATAAATACATTTACAAGCTCTTCACTGCATTATTTCAAGTTGGTATACTCAGTCAGTAAATAAATCTCTCCCTTATGGAATTTCTTCTGAACATCAGTTAAAATATAATAATAATAAAAAAAAGTGTTTCTCATCTAGGAACATCAGATATGCAAACATATTATAATGTATTTAATGCTCAAGACATGCATGGAAAGAACATTTTAAAGCCATTTTAAAAAGATATATCTGTGATTTTTCCTTGAAGAGCCAGTAACTAGGAAAACTTCATGCTTTAGAACATCTGATTTTAAATGATCCAATAAACCTCTTTCACCATCAGATTTTGGTTACAATGAGTTAAACCTTAATTATGTAATGAAACTCAGTTCAATTTGAAACAGTGAAGATATATACTGCAACACAGAAGTCTGAATGGAAAGTCTTCATATCTGAAAGTCTTTAAATGTGATCATGTTATTAGGTGCGCAATGTCAATGGAATCTGACAGGGACTAGACTGGTTCAAGGAGACCAGTATGAAGATAAATTTATATCATCAGATCCTAGCTTCTGTTGCAAATGGGCATGACAGGTCCTATCTACTTTGCTGCTGATTGAGAGCTCATGAACTCTGCTAAATTTAATTTCTATTCCCATTTGACAACAGCCAGGAAACCACCCTGTCAGGCAGCTTTTAACAGCCATTACCTTCTGCCTTTCTAAAAGTCATTCTAGATTTTAATTAATTTTACAAAGCTATTTCAGGAAACCTTCAGGATTGAATACACTGTGTGTTTTTGAAAAAAAACCACCTGAATTACATATGACAGTTTAGTGGCATAGGAAAAAGGAATTTATGCTAACAAAGGAAATCAGTTGTACCCCTATGTTTTTGCAGGAGATGACTCAGAGAGGAAATTAGAAAGTAAATTTCTAGGAGGACTAAGCCCCAGATTTGACCTTTTTTGTGTTCCTGGTTACATTTGTTATTATTACCAGAAGTGGTGCCTCCATCTAGCCTGAATACCTGGGAGGTTTTCCTCCCATGGAAAGCATGACATGGCAGGCAGGGTCACTCTTAGGTCTCACAGCAGAGTGTAGGGACACAGCTGGGTTACCTTCACGTATCTAAGAAATGCAATAGCATTTCTAAAGCTTCTTACTTTTAAGCCACCACAGCCACCTTAAAGTTTCAGTGTTTGTTCCTCAGTATGAATAGCTTTTGCTCAGCTTTTCCTTTGGCAATAGACTGTTACTGAATACAAGCCAAAGGGTGCAGTATTTTTAATTCAGTTGGTTTATGTAAACAACAGAGATAATGTAGAATGAAGGATCTTTAGAATACATGAATACCACTTAGAATACTATGTTACTTCAAGACCTCTCTGAGTTTATCTCCAGAATAAACTTTTTAAGTATGATGTTGTAAACGTGAATGCTCTCAGTGCTTTCTCTCTCAATCTCTGCTTGTTTCAAATGAAGCTTTATCCAAGTGCAGGTACTAACGCCCAATATTATTCCTTGCGTATCTCTGAAATGTTATTGACCTTGGTAGTATATGCAAAGAAACCCATAAAAACATGATAATAACACCTACCAAAGAGACAAAAAGAAAGCAAATTAATGTTTAGGATTTTATCACAAATACATTTAAAAAGATTAATAATTAAAAAAAAAAAAAGAAACAAAACTTATGTAGATTTAATACCTTTTAAAAGAGGAAATGTATGTAGTTGTTAAGCCAGAAGAATGGAACTAACGCAATCTGGGTTAATAGCTTATTTCTGATTTTACATGACTGTATAAATTACTTCTCATCTTTCTGCTCCATTTTTGCCCTCTAGAAAATGGGATGACCATCACTTTTTGAAAACAAAACAAACAACAACAACAAAAAAACACAAACAACACACACACACACAAACATACATGCAAAAAAACCCAACAAACACACAAAAAACCATACTGCCACCACTGAAAAATAAAAATAACAAATCCCCAAAACACAGAATTATTGAGCCATAACTCTACAGGATGAAAAAGCATGCACGGCCTTAAAATAAAAAATATTACTTCACAAGATGTTCTTAAACTCTTTTCTTTCTTTTTGAACAGGAATTTGAGAATGCTCTCCTACACTATAACCTTGAGAATCTTATAAGAAGAGACCTTGCTAACGTGCACATTATTATTTTTATGATTAATCTAAACCTATTTATATTCCTGGAGTTTATCAGGGCAAAGAAATTAGCTTTGCAACATAAGCCTATTTACATAAAATAATATAGTCTTTATGGATCAGACTTGTAGTTTTGCTCAGTTTGTGGATTCCACAATAGAAATTGGTGTAGCACATACTGAGATATAAATGTAGACTCAGGTGAACAGCTCAGACTCTTTATATTGGTGATGTGAGTTAACTGCAACTTCACAGTAACAACAGTAACACACGAATGTCTGTAGCGGAATAGTAATCACAAATGGTGGGTGCTAACTGCATAGCTATTTTCCATTAATTTTGCAACACACTTAGTGTCATCATTTAAGGTGGCTCCTGTAGCTGTTTTTGCTGAAAAGTACACTTAGAGCTACCTGCAGTATTTTCTTTTTTCCTTATTCTGCATTTTGTGAAGTTTTATGTTCTTGAATAAAGTTGCTTCTTAATTCTATTTATCTTTGTTTTAATTTGTAATAGTGTCCAGAGCTCTGGTTTGCAGATGGCATTAACACAGCTGTTATGCACACACAGCATCTCAATTTTGATATCTAAGTGTCAACAACTGCTCTTGAACTCTTAAGAAATACACGAATAATCCTGTTTTCCAAGTAAGAAGGAAGGCCAAATGACTCAACTCTGAGTCCTACCATGACTTATTATAAGGGAATTTCTGGCTTAGCCTGTCAAGCAGACTGACTTGTAACTCTCAATTTTTTGAATTATTTTCACTATTATTTTCCCCGCTTCTCATCTATACTAAGAACCTAGTCATTTACATTAAATGACCATCCTGGTAGGTATACAGGTTCACATGGTACACTTCATATATATTCCTAGCCAGTGTTGTGAGACAGGAGTCTGACATATTTTAATTTTGTTCTGTATTACTGCTGGAATCACATATTTTATTTTCACTTTAAAAAAGGATTTTTAAACCACTTAAATAGAGGGTTTCACTTGCCTGTCCTCCTCTTCTTTTATTTTCTTCTTGAAGACTATAGGTCTAAATTCACCTAATGTTTGTACTGAAAAAGCCTGGCTCAGGACTTGATGCTGCACACTGTAAAATGGAAAGTAAGTTATTATCTATAAAGATTCATCTGGCCATGTCAAGAGATCCTTAATCTGTAGCTGAATTACTCGAAACCTCTAATGGAATGTGACTGAATTATACTTTGTAGTATATTATTTTTTTCCTAAAATATATATTTAGGGACTATATTCAAATAACATTTTAATATGCCTTCATGCATTATATTCAGAGAACTCTTGCATCAGCTCAACCTTATTCCCTAAGTGGATCTCCTTCTCCATGGAAATGCGTTTTCCCCTTAGCTACACAACATGGAAGGTAGGGAAAAATACCACTCCACTTTGTGGCTGGAAAATTGGATGTATTTCTGTGCAGGGAAAACAAAACAAAACAAACAAACAAAAAAAAGATACTGTGATAACATTATAGTGCAGCTCTTGGCTTATCTCTTGACCAATATTTTGATCTATTACATACAAATCAACTCCATTTTTCATGACTTGTCATGACTTTTCATGACTTTTAAGAAAAAAAATCCTACTTCTACAAACAGAACCCAGTTCACCTTGTTGAGAACAATCAACAGCTATGCTGTAGAAATGGTAAACAATCTCATGCAAAGTATGGTTAAGAACAATCTCTTCAGTTGTCCATTTCACATAACAGTGTGAGCAAAGGTTTTGGGCTTTCCAGAAAGATGCTAATATGCCAGATAAAGTCCAGCTGACAGTTACCAGGGCAGCTGGGGGGTTGGAGAATGTAACATACAAACAGACTGAAGGAACTGATTTCTTCAGTCTTGAGAAGGGAAGGCTATGGATGAATATTTCAGTATTCAAACAGTAATGGGAAGTTGTAGAGAAGACAAAGCCAGCCACTCCTCAGTGGTACTCAATGAAAAGTTGCAAACAAGTTTTGACAAAAGATATTCCAATTTTTCAGGAGTAAAATATTCACTGTGGACACGGCTGGTCACAGGTTGTCCAGAAAGGCCACAGAACCTCCATCCTTGGAGATTTTCAAAACCTACTTAGAGAAATACCTGAGCAACCTGCTTAAGCTTGGAAGTTGTCTCTGTGAGGCTGACCTTGCTTTGTGGACCAGATGACCTCGAGAGATCTGCTCCTACCAAACTTGTTCTGTGGTTTTATTAATATAAAATCAGGATTGGACACAGTTGACACAACATCAGAAGCCATAAGGTCATACATACTCTACACAGTTTAAAATGAAGAATCCCAACATTTTTCTTCTGCAACCAAATATCTGCAAAACTTTGTGACAAAACATGTGTCTCATCCCCCCTCTAGTGGCAGGTACACATAGGACAACTCACTGTTAAAGCTAGTTTGTAAACTAGTGGCAGATACCTGAGGAGTGGAAGACACGTGGATATCAGTACGTTCTGATATCATGGAATTGCTGGGGTTTGCTTTCAACTCGTTTTGAAAAACAAACAAACAAAAACTGAGAAAAAGGCACATTACATCTATTCCTATCATTTAAAATCTCCCAATGTCCCTGAAGCCATGTTAAGTATGCTTTTTTTTTTTTTTTTTTTTTTTCTGACATCGAGCTATTTTTCTTCAATTTTCAAAGGCTATTTGCACATTCTATATTTATGTATATATGTAAATGCACACACATATATATGATTATCTCTCAGTGTATGTGCATCATTTTAGTGGTTCTATATACATTTACATTTATGTGTACATTTTCTTTGTGGACTAAGTTAATAAAGCATTTCCAAGAGCTATTTATTCAGACAAGGCTGCCTAAAGTCATCTTTTACATCTATAAATCAATAAAATTGTCTAAGCTTGAAAAATACATATCACAGAATCACATGTATTACAATTACCAATTATGAATTATGTCAAAGAAGTTGATGTATTCAGATCAAAGTATATCAAATGCGGTGTAATGTACTGCAACTTAAAAAGAAAAAAAAATCTTAAAAAGAAAATATAAAGAAAAAAAAATCACATTAAATTCTGCTTACAAAAAGTAAGAATACTATACATATATTTACTTACACAGCTAGCATGCACTATGTACGTCAAATAGTCAAGGAAATATAGAAAAATATGATGGTAATTGTGGCAATATGATTCATAAAACCAGGAAAAATAGAGAAGTCAAAGTGAGACCTTTTAAATAGTCTCCAGAAAATAAATAAATAAATAAATAAATAAAAATGCATGTTTAGCTACTGGTTGGAAAGAAGTGAACTTTGACATACATGAGGCACCCTGAGAATATTTTCAAAGTATTTTAATGAACTAAATAATTAAATTTCATAGAAAATGACATTACTGAGGCAAAGTTGCAAGAAGTGAACATTTTAACCATAGTTTCAGCTATGGTAAGAGACAATCAACATTCTCAAACTGCTTGACCTCTAATTGTCAATGGCACCAAAACCATGTTAGTTTGCTATAGACAGATAATATTTGATGAATATCGAAGAGGCACCTGAACAGCAACAGTAAGACAGCACCTACCATAAAGGATATCAGATAACCAGTTCCTCCCTTGATAAGCCAGACAAGCTTTTGTACAGCTCTCCTGTACATGTAAAGTGATATACAGCCTACAGCTATCAGAAATAAATAGCACATGCAGAAGCTTAAGAAGAATTTCCACATGGGTTTCCTAACCACATTCTTGTGTATTCACAACTGGAGAATTTTAATTTAGATACGAGTCTGTCAAATGGTTCTACATGTGATATTAGTTTTAATCATCCAGATATCTAATGGCAAATCACCTGCTTAAAGTTAATGCATGCCAGCTACGTGCAGAGTTGGGCATTTGTTAACACAAAGAGACAACCTGTCATAATCAAGGGGATAGAAAACACTTGTTGCCAGAGCACAGAATGAAAAAAGCATCTTCAACAACCTGCCAGTGCTGATAGTCCTATTATCCTACCTCCAACAGCTTCTATTAATGTTTAGTAGTACTAAAAAATGTACCAGGCATTACGCAGAAAATAGTGAATGCTGCAACCAGTGTCCAGAAGTTTTATCAATTCAAGTTAAAACTCATACTACAGATAATGGCATTACATCAATAGGGTGAAAAAAAAGTCTGCAGGTGGATACAATTTACAAAAGTAGACTTACTGGGCAGTGCATTTATCAGGTTACTTTTGAAACTACGTATATTAATCAATAGTTCTAAATGCTGCTAGGTTATTTCCTCTCCAGAAGCAACAAAGTATGCCACTCTTGGTCAATCAGACAGTTTTGCTCAGTACATCCTCTACAATTCAGTCTTGCACACCTTAAAGAAACATGGAAATACAGCTTAAAGTGCTATCGCTAATCTTTGAAATCGCCATTCTGTCTAAGCAAGGGTCTGTTAATAGAAAATGGAGAGAAATAAACATCTCTACATACTCTGAATTATGAAAGTACTTTAGAATGGGAACAGTCGCCCTTTGTGAATGTTCTTTTCTTACAACTATGTATAGACTACTTAAACAACTAGCTGGACACCTAGATCTTAGCTCACGTTAAATAAAATCTCCACTTTTATTTTCAAACTTCAGATTTAAATTTGGGTATTACACTAATCAAGATACAGCTGGTCAGCACTAGCTAAAAAATGGATAAATAGACTATGCTAGGAGGGAAGCCTTTCCACAAGTATGTGGAGAGTTCCAAAGAAAAGCATATCAATCAACCTTGCTTTAACAGACGTAGCAAGCACGGCAGAACTCCATTTACAAAAACTGATTGAAATTTAGGAATGCCAATGCAATGTTGGTGATTGCCCATGAAAGAGCCATATTTTTTACACTCCTAAAAGTTTCAGGGAAAGTAATTGATTAGGGTAAAAAAAAAAAAAAAAAAAAAAAAAAAAAAAAAAAAAAAAAAAGGAACAAAGAAATCTGGTGAATAATTACTAATTTGAACAGAACAAAAATATATTCACTAAACACAGTATCCTGAATACCATCAAGCACCTCAGAAGATGTAATACCTAAAAGTCATTTTTCAGGTGTGATGAAAAGAACAGAGCAATCATTACAAAATTTTACATAATTGGGCATACACTGAAGAGGTATATTACACAACGAATCACTTCCTCTAACATTTGGTCTTGCATTTTTCTTATAAAACAGCTCAATTTTCCTTATGTTTTACAGTTTTAGGATACAAAATGGAATAAAATGAGGATATGAAAATGGTTCTTTTCCATAAAGGATGATGGCCAATTTAACTACGGTATTTGTAGGTTCTGAAATACAGTTCCACATCCAGAAGAGGACAACAAAGCTGGAAAAAGTGCTGGAAGACATGTCCTATGAGGAGAGGCTGAGGACACTTGGGTTGCCCAGTCTGGGGAAAAGGAGGCTGAGAGGTGACCTCGTGGCTCTCTGCAACTTCCCAGGGAGGGGATACACAGAGAGAGGTGCTGGCCTCTGTTCCCCAGTAACTAATGTCAGTATGCATGGGAACAGGACAAAGCTGTGCCTGAGGAGGTTCACACTGGATGTTAGGAAAAATTTGTTTACTGTGAAGGTGGTCAACACTGGAACAGGCTTCCTAGTGAGGTGACTGATGCCTCATGCCTGTCAGTGTTCAAGAGGCATTTGGATAATGCCCTCAGTAATAGGCTTTAACTTTTGGTTAGCCCTAAAGAGATCAGGCAGTTGAAGGGATGATCTTTGAAGGTCCCTTCCAACTGAACTATTCTATTCTATTAAAAAAAGCTAATTGAAAAACAACAACTTATGCTATTCCATGACTTTTTTATTATGTAGTTCAAGATCTGCTTGGACATTGTCAGAGCAAAATATACTTGCTAAATCAATCCCTTGCAGCTGGAATCTTTTTGGACTCTCACTGATCAGGCTAATAAGGATTCCACTGGATACTATTTATCAAATCTTTCACAAAAGTGAACTTGCCTGATACAATATGAAAAACTGTGTGTAGTGAATCAGTACAGTACTTTGCTCTAAAGTACTGTTTAGGAAATACAACTGAATAAGCAAGTCTATTTGTGAATTCATCCCATCAGTTTGGGAGGTTTCAAGAATCCTAGAATGGCTTGGGTTGCAAGGGACCTAAAGGTCACCTAGTTCCAAACCCCTTGCCATGGGCAGAGATGCCACCTATTAGATCAGGTTGCCCAGGGCCTCATCCAACTTGGTCTTGAACAGTTGTGGGCATCCACAACTTCTCTGGGCAAGAACACACCAGAAATATGTCTGCCCAAATGACTTACTGTTGAGCTTTGTCACTTTAGGAACCCAGCGCTGAATTAAAAAGTGAATATCACTATCAGCATAATATTGTCCTGTAAATGAGCTGAACTAAAATGTGTTATCTGCAGTAAAAATGACTCAAAGGAAAAAGCAAAGAGCACAACATGGAAAAGATAACTCACTTCCAAGTATGACTTAATGAACAAAAATACTGAAAAAAGTCCTTTTTAAGCAGTCAATTTTAAGATGATGATAAAAAAAAACAACAACCTGGATTACATTTCATGCTATTCCATATTGATGAATAATTCAGTTCCCCTTGTAGAAAAATTATAAAACTCTAACAAAATGATTCATAGTACTAAAACATTTTCCTTAGCAAACATCTTGTATGTTAGCAAGACTTCTACAGAGGAAGATGTTTTTTTTGGAAGATTTATTATTGTGAGATTATGGTAGGATGATCTGGATGGTTCAATTTATTTAATCACGTCATCCTGACAGAAGTACTTTGTTCTTTCAAGAGGCAGACACATGTTTGAGGGCAAGTAATAGATCTTATATTCTGAAGTTGAGAGGATAGAGTCTGCACAGGCTCATGGTGTCCTGGCAATGCACAATAAAACAGCAATAATTGTGCACCATTAACCCCACATCAAGCAATATGTCGCTGGCATAAGCAGTGGAAGAGGTCCACTTATTTATTGACTTGAAGGAGGCACTGCAAAAGCCATAACAAACCATGTATATGGGGAGGTAAGGGAAGAAAGAAAAGAATCCACTCTAATATTTTTACTGTAGCTGTTAGAGGTTCATTTACCAAGAGGGGGAAAAAAAAAGGAAAAAAAAAGAAAAAAAAAAAAAAAAAGGAAAAAAGAAAAATCTTTTCCTATGACCAGTATAAATACACCTACAAATAACTGCAGGAAAAACCATCCTGTTCAGCAAATTGCATATAAGGCATAAAGTGCACAAACTTCAAAATAAGGTTTTTGAAGATCAGATTCTCAAACTACCCCATGAGAGTATTTTATATTAATCCTCTTGAAACAGATAGATTAAAAAATATGAGTATAAATTATAATGTAAGTATTGGTCAGAACTGCAAAGGCAGTATAATTGAACATATGAAAAATTATATATGATACTTCAGTTTGGGTTAAATCATCATAAAAAAATAAGAGGTATCAGAAAGCCCAGCATGTGATAAATGTTATTACATGACACCTGAGGCAAATCAGAAGGCTTAATCACTTCATCTGTGAGCCCACCACCAAGTCACCGGATGACGTGGAAAGGGAATCCGGACACCGGCCACTAGCCAAAGTGGTTCACTGAAGCCAGCTACCCCACTCCCAGCCCACTCTCACCTTAAAGACTCAGTATATGAAAAAGGATTCACACAGCAGACAACCAACCAACTGCACGAACATCAGGCAACCTGAAAAAGGCAGGGAGCAGTTTTCCCTGAGTGCCTTTCTCTCAGAGCTTGAGACTGAGGATCAGTGCAAGAAGTTGCAGAGACTGTAGTGGAGTGCAGTTCTGGAGGTTGGCAACCTGGTATGAGCACAGCTTGTGTGCCAAGAATGAGAAGCAGAGCAGGGCAGGCAACACAGAGCTGTAGCTGGTGTAAGGTGGGAAAATATGGATTTGGTTGAAGATGAAGAAATATAGGATGAGGGGGTGGGAACTTACAGCAGGAATAGAGAAGATTCTAATTTGGATAGCTATAGAGAATCCAGGAGGAAGCTGGGGCTCTTGAATGCTTTACAGCATGGCTTCAAGACCCAGAGATTTTGGCAACCCTTACTCTGCACTGACATTATACTTATTATAATGACATTATGCTGACTTTAACATTATACTTTTCTCACACTGTCACTAGGTCTTGCATTAAAATATTCTCCTCCTGCCCACGCTGTTATCCCACACCTCCTCTCAGAATCATTACGCTTAGAATATCTTTTGTATACAAGCTAGGGAATACACTCTCAAGGGGCTTGCTTAGAGTAGCTTTCTGTAATATCAACTAAAATTCAAAAACAAGTATGCAAATTCAAACCATGAAAGTCTGAAGGAGTCAGAATCCACAGGTATCCCTGAGAAATTGCTCTCATTATCCTGGAAGGAGGCAGAGAACTCCACCTTAAATGAGAACTGCATATTTGGGTGACTTCACTTTTTGCAGTGCATGGACAGCACATGAGCTCAAATTCAGTACACAGACCTATCATACAATTTAATTAATTTCAATGGGACTTAAGTGAATATTGTTCATTAGTCTGTCGTCTGTGCTTCTGGAATTACCCAGGTGTACCATGTGGTAAAAATGAAGCCTCAAATGCTAATATGCTAAAATGAGTGTTGCTATTATAGCTCATTGCTATTAAAATCAGTGCAACTTCATAGTGGTGACCTTCCCATACAGTTAAGAGAAACACAAGCTAAACCCCCAGTGTTCAGCCTTACTTTCTGTCTGTGAGGGGAGTAATGATTAAAACCCTTTTGAAGATCACCATCAAAGCCTATTTTGCTATTGATTTATACTGAATGTTAATAATTAAACAGCTGGCATATTTCTCAGCTTACTCTCATTGAGACCCAATAAAAGGTAATCTATTTATGTTCCACTCAAGATCTCTAGTGGTCCTTTAGTACCTTCAGTGTCCAGTAAATATTCACTAATGTTATTATGGGGCAAGATTAAGTTTTCATTTGAATCAGTATGAAAATGGCTTCTTTAGCTCCCAATAATAGCTGTTGTTGGATCTGAAAAGTGGAAAGGAATCTGTCACTGCATGTAATGTGAAGAAACTAGCCAATCACTTAACAAGTTTTCTTTAAGCAGGAGTTGGACCTGATTCATGAAAAAAATGTGTATGTTCAGTGGGTGGTAACTTTGATGTAGTTCTTTTATGTATATAAGGGTTAGCCAGAGTGTCTGAATAAAAAAGGAAGCCAATCTGCTTTTATTCAGGCATAGCACCATGTGGGCTGGATGTGAAAAACAGAAATGGTATATTAAATGCAATTCAGAGAAGAGACTCATTTTCTTGTTAGTAGAAATTATGGCAATAGGAGCCCAGCTGAAATGTGTAACACAATGATATGAATCAGTGATGACTGCAAATGTGGGTCTTAGAACATTTTTTTTTTTCCCCCTGTTGTCAGGTATTTTTCTATCATCTTCATGAAAAAACTGCAAACACCTGTGATCATCCATCTCCTCTCATGTTCCTCCTTTCTAATATTGAAGAATCATTAGGATCCTGATCATTCATGGAATCAAGCAATAAATGTGACATTAAAAACAAACCATGTTTGATTTCAATGGTATGCTCCTTCTTCAGCCTGTACATCCTAATTTATCCCCATTTTGGGGACAGTACACCAGGAGACCAATTGCTGTAGAAAATTCATGTACTTTTCCTGGATGAAATTTACATTTGTAACTCACTACACATCTCATAAAAGGAGCAGCTCTTTAAAACTGAAAACCAAACCACCAGTGTCTGCCAGATTTAAAAAAAAAAAAAAAAAAGTTACATTTAAAGTTCATGGGGGTTACTGCATTTTATTAGGAAGGGTTCAGGATGAAGCACCTTTGTTATTAAAAATCCATTGCTGCAATGGAAAGAATTGTGTCATAAGGACAAGATTTCAGAACAGCTTGATAATTTTATAATTGGATTTTTTTTTTTTTTTTTTTTTTTTTTTTTTTTTTTAACAAAAAAGTGACCTGTAGATCCTTTTTGCTGAAGCAACAGTCCCAGACATGAATGTTAAGGTCACAAACAGACACTACTTGTGGGGAGCCAATGATGGACTGCAGCATACTCAGGCTAGTAATAATCCAAGAGTGATATTCACCACAAAATTTCATCCAGCCACGTTAAGATGAGATGCATCCTTGCTTTTCCAATGGCTAGAAAAGGCTCCCAAGCAGTAGCTCAAACTAGATGCCCAGTTGTCAAACAGCTGAATAATCTAAATCAAACAGGGAAATGAATTTCATTTGCAAACTAACAGCACTGAATAAACAGCACTAAACAGGTTTTTCAAGATCCATATTTTCTACTCACAATTTATTTACTTGGGGTCTCCAGCCTGCACTGAAACTCATAATGTCCACAGCAGTCACCTGACATGATTAATTAATGTTAGCTTACATCTACCTACATTGACAGCACCCCCATATTGTACAGAAGTGTAGCTGGGTCATTCAGGAGAGATGTCAAAATAGAAAAACAGTGAAATTAATCTGTTGTTAGCCTTGATTTTATTAATCTAGTATTTGCATTAGATATGTAAATTCTTTTAACACCTTAGACTAGCACTTGAACCAAGACAAGCCATAAAATTCCTACACAGGTACAATACAAATGTAGCCAAGCTACTGCCAAGTTATAAAGTGTTCATATTGGACTGAAACTATTTCAAGTTCCTATGCTACCTAGGCCTATTACTTCACACCAATTTTGTGTAGGGCCATTAAGCATGCCTTCTTCCCCATAACAGGCTGATTTATCATGTCACACAGGGGTCTTAACAGTATTCATGAGTCTTCCGCCCATCTATGGAATTCTGGTAAGCAGAAATATAGGTGACAAATAACTATAACATGGGATTAGAAACCTATAAAGCAATACACTGCATTTTGCTTTCAAATCAGCAAATTCCTCTTCATTTTCACAGGCTGGAAACTATACTGCTAAAAGCTTTTGATCAAATCAGCTGTCATGGGTTATTTAAAAACAAACAAACAACAAATTAAACCCAATAAAACCAACCAACCAACCAAAACAACAACAAAAAAACACATACCAAACAGGATACTGTTTCATCAATAATCTTAGCAGTTCCCTTGAAATAATCCTGTTGAAATACAGCATTTCTGGGAACAGGGTCATGGGAGAGGCAACTTTGCTCCTGACCCCCATAAATCCCTCCCTCCCCCAAGATTTACACAGGCCAGAGGCAATTATGGCTATTTACATGGAAAGCCAATGGTTACACATCATCTTTCAGTTTCTATGGTAGCACAGTTCCTACAAAACACACCTCCAGGCTCACCAGAATCCCTACATACTGTTAAGCCATTCCCTTAACAGTGAATTTCCTCCCAGAATGCGCCAGGCAATGTGAATTAATGCTGACCCCATCATTGGCAGAGGGAAATGTGAGGTGCTGCGGAGAGGCTCTCTGAATGAATGGCAGTGGTTGCCCCTGCTGTCTCCTGGCCTCCCTCCTGCCTCATTCTGATGCCCTCACCAAGGCCACAGAGACTCTGCCAGGCAAGCGGCAGGAAGAGAAAATCATGCCAAAGAGCGCACGCTCCTTTTATGTCCTGCTGTTTTCTCCTCCTTGGAGAGAACTGAAAAATCCATCACCCAGAAAATTAAGATGGAAAAGACTGAAATCGCTTCTGCCTTCACCGTTGTTAAGCTTATGCAATAGAAACATTTCCTAGATAATGGGATTTGTCAGCATCAGTTGAAAAAAAATGCCTACTGCGTGATAATATTAAGAAGTCAACTATCCTTATAAACAGGAAGTGGCTGACATTATTTTTTCAGTTAATTCAATGCCTGAAGCAAAGCTATATATTATTGTTAACTATACAGATAACTGGAGTGCTTATACCAAGTTTACTTAAATTTTACTTTGCAATTAAAGCGTCTGCTTTACATATACACCTGTTTAATTTTCCCAATGTTGTCTTACCCCATTACAAGGCTGAATTTTAAGATTTTTATCTCACTACTGGAACACTGAATTGCAGCCAATAAAAAGGAATGTACTCTCTAAGTGTATCAGAATGTGTCCTGTATGTTAAATGTATTAATGGATTACTTCAGCTAAAAGTCCAATGGGAAGTCTATTTTTACAGGGTGAAAAAATTCAGGGTAAGAATAGTCCTCACCAAAATTTAAATTTTTCTTTATGCAAGTTAAGTATCCCATCATTATATGACAGTTTTCCTTTCTGATGCTGACAGAACCTTGGACTGGCAGGAAACTTGGAAGTTTTGATTAACAACCTACTGGAGCTCTTGGCAATGTGCCTGAGTGTTTCAGATTACTGCTGCTATAGAAACTCCCCTGTGTGACTGCATTGCTTTTCTTTTTCCTTGAATTTCTAAAACATTGATCATCAATGGTGTTTTTTATTTTTTTGGTCCTTTTTTCAGTTTGCTCCACTTAGCAGCAACTGCTGCATTACTGCTCTACCCTTGCTTAGTGAAGAGCACCACTACACAAATAGCTATCATTACAGATAACAGGCATCATAAAAGAGTTTGCCATATGCCTTGTCAGCTGGCCAAACTGATGACACAATTGTTTTACAGCAGTCTGTGTAGTTCTTAGGAGATATATACATGGTGGGAAGTAGCAATTCATTAGCATTTCTTGAAGTGTAATACTAGTTAACATATTTTTAAAGACTGATTAAGTATAAGCTTAATATTAGCTTAATTTTAAATTGCTACTTCAAAATTGTAATTTTAACTTATCCAAGAGAGAATGATGTACTGGCTAGAAAATCACACAAAAATAATTTATTTTCACAAGACATTCCCTTCTTTCAGTTCAATTTTTCAGTGCTTGCTCTTTTCCTCCTGTCCCAGGATAATATAAATGACAATAACATGAGGAATGAGCTTTCTCCTTTTCCAGAATAACTGACAGTCTTTAGTGGGAGCAGAAGGACCAAATGCACTTTCCATTGCTACCCAACTCAATGGAAAAAAAATAGAAAATTGTGAAATGATGTAGCGTGCAGTGCCATACTGCTGTGCTGGGCAGGGTGCCTCACATAGTTCATGCCAGCTACACCAAAAGGCTATCCTCACTATCAAAATGACCATATCTTGATGGTCATGACTGAGTACTGTGTGCATTTCTGGGCACCACAGTACAAAAAAGACACTAAACTGTTGGAGAGTGTCCAGAGGAGGGTGATGAAGATGGTAAAGGGCCTAGAGGGGAAGACGTATGAGGAGCGGCTGAGGTCACTGGGCCTGTTCAGTCTGGAGAACAGGAGGCTGAGGGGGGACCTCATCACAGTCTGCAACTTCCTCGCAAGTGCAAGTGGAGAGGCAGGCGCTTACCTATTCTCCGTAATCACCAGTGATAGGACCCGCAAGAACAGTGTCAAGCTGAGGCAGGGGAAGTTTAGGCTTGACATCAGGAAGAGGTTCTTCACCGAGAGAGTGGTCGCACACTGGAACAGGCTTCCCAGTGAAGTAGTCACTTCTCCAAGACTGTCTGAATTTAAAAAGCAATTGGACCATGCACTTAAGTCACATGGTCTAAACTTTTGGGTAGACCTGTGCGGTGCCAGGATTTGGACTTGATGATCCTTATGGATCCCTTCCAACTTGAGATATTCTGTGATTCTGTCATCTTCTGCACACATTCATCCTCTTCATCCTCACACTCACACCTGCAACCATTGTTTCAAGAAGCCTTGGGTGTAGTCCACGGGCACTCACCCCTATAAGGCAGCTGCTGCTAGGCTAATCCTGCAGTTCATTCCTGGTGCCCTGCCTGCCAGAGACCACTTGGAAAGGGAAAAAGCTGCATGCTGGAGAAGCTGTTTCAGCAGAGAGAGTATTTCTTGGCATCTTACTTGTGGACATATGGAGAAAGTCTGACCTGACCAGGCATAGCAGGACTGCATGACCTCTATGTGAATAGATCAGTGGAAGATCCACCACCATCAGGATAGCTCACATCATTCAGCTCACAACTTCCTCTGAGGGCTCCCAGGATAAAAGGGCTACCAGAAGGCTACTGCAGGCAGAATTACCTGTCCTAAATTGAGTGTAGGTGAGATGCTGAGCACCTTGCCAAAACATTGCAAGGCCAACATGTACAGCTGGCTGACATGTGGCAATAAACAAACCCTTTGAGTTGGACAAGTCACATTGGTACAAGCAAATCTTTTCATTAACTGGACAACTGCCCAGCCTGCATGGGCTCAGAGCAGGTAAATGTCTGAGCATCTTCTGCTGTCAAGAAAGTCAATGAAAGCAGCCTCCAGAGGGTTGAGAAACATCTTGCAAATGGGTTCAAAGCAAGAGAATGATTTTAAAAATAAAGCTACACAAAATGCACTTTTTTGCAGTTTTCTTTCAAAGCAATGCCATCAGAGATCGGATTACCTTGAGTCTCAGCTGTTTGGAAAACTGGTTACTTTTCATCTTGTCCTTCAGAATTTAAAATTAGCACATAAAAAGCAAGACTCTAGGATCACAGTTTTCAAAAGAGACTTCTAAATATTGCTGTAGCTTCTGATATCCATTTCATATCTGCTCAAACTTGCTGAAAGCCTGAAGCAGAAACTGAGATACAGATAAGTGTAAATCATCTCTACTATGTACAGACAGTATTCAAGCTAAATCCAAACCAGAAATTGATTTTGTTATCTTCTTCACTGATCAAAGCTTACAAAGAAATGGTACACTGTATCGTTAAGGTCCTTATCATTTGCTAGAGTTATTACAAGACAGAAGATTTACTGTTATGATTGCAACTCTGATAAACATACAAATAAACAAAACTTATTTTAAAATGAGAAACTATAGAATTGTTCTCAAGCAAGTTAAGACAAAAGTAAGTCAGATTTATTTCATCCATAAAAATAAAATAAAATAAAATAAAATAAAATAAAATAAAATAAAATAAAATAAAATAAAATAAAACAAAACAAAACAAATTACACACCCATACAACTCTAACTAAGGAGAGGCCTCCTATACTACATAGTCCTGTTGGAAATCAAATTTATCTCCTTATTGTCCTTTCACTAGGACACACAAAACCATATAAATTGGCAAGAACCTGTGACCAAGTGTCCCTCTCAAAGCAAGTCCAACTGAGTTCTGCCTACCTCCAAGGAGGCTCTTATAGCCTCTCTAGATATCTGCTCCAGTCATTTTGCCCTTCGTAATTTTTTCCCCTACTTAGTCTTAATTTCCTGTGTTTCACTTTGTTCTGGGGCTTCTGGTCCTTTCAGTACATACCTCTGAGAAGAATTTGATAAGAATGCCCTTGATAGTTGAAGACAGCAATAAGACCTTCTATCAGCCATCTTTTTTTATGCTGAACAAACCCATTTTTCCCAGCCTCACTTTACACATTCTCATACGTACTG
The DNA here is from genome assembly GCF_047663525.1 of Anas platyrhynchos. Lineage (NCBI taxonomy): Eukaryota > Metazoa > Chordata > Aves > Anseriformes > Anatidae > Anas > Anas platyrhynchos. The sequence continues at coordinate 52,435,250 of NC_092588.1, read as the reverse complement.
CAGTTCTCCTGGTAGCCCTCTGCTGGACTTGGTCCAGCATGTCAGTGCTTTTCCTTTTCTGGGGAGCCCCAAAATGGTCATGGTCCTCCCAGTGTGGTCTCAAAAGTGCCACACAAAGGGGAAGGACTTGCTGGCTACACTTGCTAACATTGACTGGGACAGGACTGCCTGTCTTTGTTGCAAGTGCATGCTGTTGACATGCACAAGTGATTGTCCATGAGTACCTTCAACACCTACAAAGCTGCTTGCTAGCCAGTTGGCTTCCCAGTCTGTGCACAGTGTTATCTCTCCTCAGATGCAGGACTGCATTTACTTCTGCAATAAAACAAGGGGTAGCATTTACAGTTTTAGAGTGGAATCTGGGTTATTTCAGTCTCTTCCATACCACTCAGCTTTGAAGAAATAGCAGCATTACATATTGCCATCTATTCTTTTACAACATGTGGTGTATGGGGGGGGGGGGGGAATGACTGGATAAAACTGCAGTCAATAATATAAAATTTAGAATAAAGGTTCCAAACCTCAAATATATAATATAAAAAAGGTATACAGTATAGTAAATTAGTATAAAGAAATATGCATTACTACTGAAATATCCCACTGTGTTGTACTTACAGCCTGAACATTTAAAAAGGCAGCCAATGTAACTCCTAGCATCAGTACTTTCCATGAAGAAAAGATTGAATTTTTAAAATGTTCAGGAAGAAAACATTGAAATTTATTTTCATGAGGGAAAAAGGAATAGCCATCAAGAATGGATTCAGACAGCCATTGGGGTCTTGGAGTCTATTTTTCTGCCTTCTCATTTCTAGTGTCTGAATAATATCATATCACAACTCAATTCTTTTGAAGCAGAAAAAAATGGGAAAATTCATCTCAGGATTGCTCACATTGCAGCTGAGGTGTATCATTTTCACAAATGGGAAGAAAATGTACAGTATCAGCACATCAGGACCTAAACATGCCATTATCCCACAGCATCCACAACACATCTGATGGTCAAGAAAAGAGGAATGACATGTAAGAATTAGCTGCTGCACTACAGTCTTTCATTGCAGAGAATCAGTCCTTCCCAATGCTCAAATCAAACTATATACATGAGACCAGAAGGTACTAAAGAAATGGGGAGAGATAACCTTATAGTGAAATAATGGACTAGAAGGAGTGATAGTCCAGTATTGATAAGTTATATAGGAAATTTATGAGATGATTGACCACAAGATATTAACACCTCCAGAAGAGAACAGGAGATGGTGTCCTCCTCCTTCTCATATCTCATTAACCATTTCAAATGCTGTGGTGTAGCAGTGGAGTCTCTGCTCCTCATTTCCAGAGACACTGTGCATCACTGAAACACTGTATTTACACATACATAGAATAAAGCCTCTCTGCTCCTCCTTGCAAGGGAACTGCGGCTACAGAATAGCAATTTACCTCTCCATTTTTCTCTTCCCTCTTTCCTTCTTTTCCTTCCACCCTCCAATCTGGTTATTTTTGGATTGCCAGTTGGGATTATTGCTCTTTTTCCCTGCTAAAATAAAAACAAACAACAGTTACACTTCAGATTCTGTGCTTAAGCACGAGATCTGTCTCCAGCATTAAACAGTCACATTTTCTTGCCTGAGGTGCAATGCAATCTCCTATGACACCAACTAAAGTAAGCCTTGCAAGTGAGGGAAAATTCTGCTTCTGGATTCAGATACAGTTTTCTGACTGCACTGGTAACTACCTACCCATGCAGAGTGCTGCCCTGAGAACTCAGCAGGGGCTGACATTTGCCTAGTCTTAGAGTCTGAAAAATTAGCCTTTTTGAGGTGAACTACAACAGCTATTCAGAATATACACAGTCAAATTAGAATATCTGTATTCTAAAGCAGCCTTTCTGTTTGATACATCTTAATTTCAGACCACTTTTTACTGCATTTTGCTTTTTTTCCAAATTCCTTAAAGCTTACTACTTTTAAATGTTAAATTTGCAAGGAACTTAGCACCTACAAAATACTATACGATGTAGTAGTGTGTCTCACCTCTAAATTTTAGTCTGAAGGATTGAAAATGTGACACTTTTGCAGGAGGCAAAGGAAAACACTTCCCCCCCTCCCCAGTCTCATATTGCCACACATGAAGGCCCAGATTAAATCAATTTCAAGGTTTCTTAATGTAGGTAATATCAGACATTCCCCAAATTAAAGAAAAATATGAAAAAAAGTGTTATTCAAATGCTCATTTCCCCTTCTTAATTTTTCTTCATCAAAGTGCTCTCAACTATAAAAGATTTCCAGTATGTTAAAAAAAAATCCATTTTACTTTGCAAAATTCAATATGGCAAACAGCTAACAGGATTTGAAAGGAGACGAGACTAAGTATTACAATGAAAATCATTGCTTTCTCACTCTGGAGAATAAGGAAATTAGTATATACATCATTTTTCCTACTTTTCCATATGCTGATTATAAAGGGATAAATTGGGTGGAGTCCTAAGATTTTCGGCAGAACAAGGCTCAAACGTATTGTGGGATTAGAACTGCTTAAGAAGACGGTAGAGAAGACAAATGTCCTTACAACACTGGAAGAAAAAAGAAAAAGCTTCCATTCTCCATGAAGTAGAGCAATGAACAAACCCTTCATCTTTCTGAAAGGGATTCTCCTAATAAAGCACTTGACTCAGAAACTTAGAAAAGGCATCTTTCAAGATATAGCAGTCTAAATATCATGAATAAAAATTATCCATTTACAGCAGGGTCTCTGCACAATCTGTTTGCAACTGCTTTCTGATAGAATGTAACTACTACAAGGCCATTGGCTCAAAGGAGACAAGTTTTAGACTGGCAGCTGCTAACCTGAAAAATATCTACAATGTTCACGGAAACAGTTATATTTCAAACCAACATAATCACCTCATGTAAACAAATAACAGGATGTGATCTATATTGTTAGACTTAAGAGTTCTCTTGGAAAAAAAAAAAAATCATTATATGTACATAGCTGTTAATGAGCACTCAGTAAGGGGACTGATTACGATGGAATTCTCACTATTTTAAAGACTTAAAGCACCACGTTTAAAACAATAACCTTTAGGAATACATACCCTTCCACAGGCGTTTTGTGGGCCCTGCCATGTACTATTACAGCCTTACTGTATGCATGCATAATTTTAGCAACTAGAGTTTGACACATAACTTTGCATAAATTAATGTTTGAAGATTCTGACATGTTCTAAAACATTTTGTATGTTCAATTTATTTATTCTTGAAATAAGATTACCAACCACTTCCCTGGTGACACTTCCTCCTCTCCTGTGGTGGTGGTTACGTTACAGTGAAGTCTACAGCCATATTAAGCTGAAGAATTCAGTCCAACTATCTGGCTAAGTACCTGACACAGTATTCCAGTTTGATGTAAGTGTAAGTGTCATCTCTGTGTTCTCCAGCTGTGCTTCCAGAGGGTCAGTTAAATAAAAGATCATACAGACTTTATCATACTTGAAGTTTATGAAAACTTTGTAACTGCATTTGAGCTAACATAAGATCTTTCATTTGTAGGTTTTTAAGACTGGTATCCCGATTTGGATATCCTCAGCATATCTGAAGCTCAACAAAGGTGATTCCTTTCAACTTAACCACTGCTGTCAGAAAATGAACATAATATTTTTGTTATTTTATAACAAATATTTTGTTTATTATTAGAACTGAAGGTGTGTCTGTATCAACAATAAGGCAGTTATCTGCAAGCTGAGTCAGAAGTCCACATAACACCACACAGTTGCAGTTGTTAAAGTCTCTGGAAGCAGCATGGTTGTCCTGGTAGGACTTGTTTGCTCAGGTACGTTGTTGCACGGTAGAAGGTATGTCTCACCAGCTCCTTCCCTTCATGATGGTGCAATCATCTCCTCCATCACTGTTTATAACTCTATTACACAAAGTTTCGTCAGTTAGCCTCTTGTTCTTCTCCCACTTTCTTAGGGCTAATAATGTATTGTTTATTTTATTACATTACTTTGTCAATAATAGGAAAAGGAGTAATGGTTTTAAAATAAAAAAGTATAGATTTAGTTTAGATATAAGGAAGAAATTCTTCAAAGGGTGATGAGGCACTGGAGCAGGCTGCCCAGAGAAACTGTGGATGCCCCATCCCTGGAGGTGTTCAAGGCCAGGTTGGATGGGGCTTAGAGCAACCTGGTCTAGTGGGAGGTGTCCCTGCCTATGGCAGTGGGGTTGGAATCAGGCGATCTTTAAGTCCCCTTCCAACCCAAACCATTATGTGATTCTATGATTCTAGGATTGTCAGGAGCAAAAAAGCAAGGTATATATCCATCACTGTTATATTGCAATTAAGTGCCCAAATTTAGGGATTGGAAAAAAATCAAAAGCAAATATAATGCTTATTAAGTCTAATAAATAATTAAAACTCCCCAAAATAACTTCAGTGAGGTTAGTAAGTCAAGTTCTGAAAAGGTATGGGATACCATCCCACTGTTTCTGTAAGCTCACTGTGCCCTCTGTTGATCATTACAATATTCTTTACAATTATGTGGTGACGCATTCTTTTCTAAGGACCCTTAGTCTTTTCAGGGCAGTTTGCAACTAGTGAGCCAACAAAACACAGCTGCATAGGTAAAGACCTTATGGTTACAGTGCCCTTTCCTTATTTTATGCTGAGCTTGGAAAAATGCACAGTGAATAGTGCAGCAGCTTGCAGAAAGAAAATGACTGTTTAATAGTTAAAACATCTGAACATTTCCCTGAAAACCTGCATTCTTTCTCTTTAACTACAGAATTGCTACATGGCACCAAATTAGAGCAAAGAATATCAACCAGTTTTTCTCATATACAGGATGCCCTGGACAAGACTTTTAGTGTAATTTGTCAAAGTGCTCAGAACTCAGTACACCATGGAATTAGTGGACTTGGTACTTTGACTACACGATGCTGAATAATTTGGAATAAAATGGACCTATAAATTCATTTACACATGCACTCCAATATTATTATAGACATAGAAGTACTAGTGGAATATAATTCTTATGCCTCAGATACATAGGAATAAATACAACATTCACTTACATGCATTGAAATGACCATAACTTATCAGTTATGCATTCCCCCCCTTCCAAAAAAAAAAAAAAGAAAAAAAGAAAAAAAAGTATTCTGGAAGGAAGAGAGGGATCTGAACATATTTCCAAGGTGTATTCTCACACTTATTGAGTTTATCTGAGGAATTACAGAAGGTCAGAATTTTACTTCCTTTACTTTACAGTAGGACAAACAATTTGTTCTGAGAGTTTGAAAATGTTAAAGATTGAAGGATATCACTTTCTAAAAGTATTTACAGAATTTCATTTGTTACATAACAGTTTCTGCCATTTTTTCCAAAAGCTCAAAGTAGCTACACCAAACTTTAATTTCTGTCACATTCTTTTTTATAGCCCAATTTGTTCAAGCTTATTTGTTCAAGCTATTGCTACTTATGCTACACATCTTATTCACCTTCCTATCAGAAACTCTGCTGGTTGCAGTCCAGACACAAATAGTGTTGACTGATATGTGACAGATAAGTCCATCAATACATTATTAAAAATAATAATAATAATATAAAAGCCTTAAAACTTCTACTGCTGTTCTTAAACATCTGACTGGCGGAAGGGTAGAACTGACTAATATTATGCTCATGTTTTGCATTTTATGCAAATCCTAAATTGATTGTATACAAAGATTTTTTTTTTTTTCTGTTGAAAATTTATTTGCTCTCATCCAGAGCCACCATTCCCTTTTGGACGCCTTTTCATGCAAAATTTCTTTCTACTGATCTCCTGCATACATGTCTTGCCACTTGGTAGACTGTTTCTGCACTTCAAGGCTTAGTGTTTTGCTACATCTTCCATAGTTTCCAGTTGCGAACTTTACATTTATGCTATAGGGTGTATTTGCTCCAGCTGCTTTTCCATGAACGCCTCCTTCATCTTTCTAGTGTAAGTATTCTCTGAGACTGTCTTCTGTCTAATGCTGTCATCCTGCAGACATTTATTTGCATTTTACAATATTTAAAATTTTTTACAATTGTTACTTGAATGTCCAAATTTGCTATAGTTTCTGCTGAGTCCGATTTACTCTGTGCAGATTATAAAAAGGTGTTTATTTTGTCAATGTGCTTTTCTGTCTCCTGTCAGTTTTTAAGAGTTGGATGTCAATTCATATATTCTCAAATATTACCAAACACAAACATTTTTTTCTTTTTCCCTATAATTCTCTTTCAGATGTAATATTCTTTTTGCCTATAAAAGTGCATTAAAATGTTTTCCTCACTTTGCTAAGAAGACATCTTTCATACTGTAATTAGTGAGTTCCTTCCTCTAGAAGTTCCTTGTTTTTTCTTTCTCATGACTGCAACACCAGAAACCCTACTGCCATCCCAAATCAAACAAACAAAAACAAACAAGATGAAGAAAACACATCCACTATCTCAAAAACCTTGTACTCTGCTGCTGTACATGCAAGGATAAAAAGTTTCTTTCAAAAATAATAAAAAAGACAATTTTAGAAAAGACTTACTTTTCCTCAAGCAACAGTTTATTGAACTAGACCCCTGTCAAAGACTGAAGTGACAATAATGCACACAGTAACTACATTTCCCACATTACAGTTGTGCATTGAAATGAGAGAGCAGAGATCTGAACACACAAATTGTCTGATAAAAAGACAGGAGTGCTATCCACTTTTAGAATTACATATTCTAGATCAAAAGTTACATAGGATTTAGAATATATGTCATACTACTATGGAGGCAAAACCACAATTCTTTCTGCATCTGACTATCTGCACAGTGAAATATTATTATCAAGGATTTTTTTTTTTTTTCATGAAGTGTATTTTGTTCAGCCATGTGCTTCTACGAACAAATAACTAACTTCAAAATGTTCAAGTTCATTCACATTTTATGGTTAAATATGAATTTGTACACAAAAAATGGCTACATTACTTATGCAGTATTAACAGCCCCATGCAGATACCAATAGTTCAGAACTATTTGTGCAATTTCTTCTCAGTGCAATTTGTGCAATTTCCTTAAACCAGGAGGTTTAAGGACAAACTGACCCTAATTCCATATAAATAATGCTAACAACATATTAAAACAAAACAAAACAAAACAAACAAACAAACAAAACTTAATTTAGAATACTGAAGAGCTTACAAAATCACGGCTACATCTTTCACAGTGAAGATGAATGCGTTATTCCCAAGTCCACAGTTGATAGCTTGGTTTTGAGAAGTATATAACAGTGTCTTCAAGAAAACCATCTCTGCATTACATTAGCAGTTTGATCAATATGTATTCCAAACTACATTATGTCACTTTAACCTAGAGAGAAATACCAGCCCTTTGGACACAGAATCTGAGCACACTGCTGTCCTAATACTGTGATTAATGCTGTGAGCTACACCCTGCCTAGCCTTCCTAATCTCTGGGCTTTCTAATTTATAGCAGAGATGGATAGGCTATCAGTAGGGAATTATGAGGATTACTAGCTGTTTATCTCTCCTTTGCAGAGACACTTTCCTGCTTATGGAATTACCATAAACCCTCCAGCTACAGTGCTACTTCTGTACTTACCCATAAGTCTAGCTACCCTATTGGGTGCAAAATGTTTTGGTAGCCAAATTATTAGAAAATACGGGAGTCGATGGAGTTTTTTTTTAATTATTTTTATTTTTTATGTTTTATCATAAATGATTTGAACACACTGTCAAGACCCGTCATGTAACTGCAGTGGTAATTTGTCTGCAGTGACAAATTTCAAAAGTCCCTTGAAATCCAGTGCTGTGATCTTGTCTAAACTAATTAGAGTTTAGCATTAAGGCTTGGAGGTTGCCCTCAAGCATCACTACAGGTGAAACCATTAAACACGTATGCCAAGTCATTTCTGTACAAGCAGCAAGTTACATAACCCATTGCAAAATATTTAATTTTTATAGTCACCAAAAATATTACTAACTTTCTTACAATCTGAAAATGAAGGGTTTCCCCAGTGCTTTGATAAAATGTCTCTATGCTATTGGGCACAAATTTTGCTCGTAGGTGAAACTAATAAAAGATTTTGAAGGAGAATAGATACGTTATTTATTTTATTTTCCTGATGAAGGAAAAAAAAGGAAGGGATGTTGTTACATTTGTTATTTCACTGACTTTTAAAATATGAATCTTTATAAAACAACTTTGCTTATTTCAAAAGAAATTTAAGAATGAGAACCATCTATAAGACACGTGTTAATCTTTGTTTAGAATACTTTTAATATTTACTAGTGGCTTCCAACCACACCTTTTAAACATGGACTGAATTTATAGTCAGAGTACTCAGTCAAGGCGTCTGTACAACCAAAGTTTAACTGAGTGACCATTTCAGCACTAATATTCAGCTAATTTGCAACTACTTAACATCGCTTAGATACAAAATTTAACCTAACCTTATGTATAAGGGATTCTTGCTGAACTCCTCAACATCTGGCACTGAGATAAAACTCTGTCCTTTCTACTTTACCAGCCTGGTAAGTAGGAGACATTAAGAACAGTTAATTTAAATATTTCTGAGTCTTTAAGTCTATGCATCAGAACAGGTGCATGAATATTTTTAAACATAATAAAAAGATGTACAACACAGATACTTCCACAAATGAAGTCACAATATACTATCTGGAATTGTCATTGTACGGTCATGTATTTGTCTATGCTTACCTTACATTCAAAGACTGTAACGAAGCAAAATTGTTAAAATATTGACTAAAATAAGAACTGTCTTATTGTCTACATTATCTTCACTAACTTTTGTTTCTTTTACCTGCACACCTAATTTATTTAATTTTCTTAACACTAAATAAAACAAATAATAATAAACAACCCACAAAAACCAATCTGCTTCATTCCTGAATTCCTTTCAGAATATTATAAAACATTATAAAATGTCTCAGCACAAAACCACACAGGTGTATTCATCCAGGTTTCTCCCTCAAGATCTTGTAATAAGAAACAAAAATATAATTACCAAAATGGAGAACCACCGCCTAGGAACTAGATGTTCTACCAGCACGGTCTAACTCACAATAGTGTGACCCCCATCATGCAAGCTTCTGCAGCTTTGTCATTATCTAATCTCTGCCCAGATCCTCAGTGATTATAAAACATCAGAGAATCATTCTGTGCTTAGTTTTATTCCTACTTTTTTAGCATTTCCTCAGCCATCTGCTGCAGCACAGGTCCTCAGCTGCCTGTTAGGACAATCTTGGCTGGCAATGGTGAATTCCCTACCATCACAGTGGCTTTGTACAATGAAAATACTTTGATCTTGCTGTACCTATGAACACCATTTTTTGTCTGTGAGGGAAGGAAATGATTTTGAATGAAGTAGCTTGGGTGAAGAGAAGGGTATCTATATGAAATTTAACAACATATAGAGAGAGGAGGTCACATTAACTACCTAGTCCAGTCTCACACCCTGTGAAAATCTGCTAACAAAAGGGATACCATGGGTTACCAAGAATCTTCATTGAGCTATATTAAGACTGTGCCTTGATGCGCTGTCATGTTCTATCAACAGAATTAAATCACCTTATTTTCTTCTGTCTTGGGTTTGTTTGGTTTTCTGGCAGGGCATGCTGAAACATACCGTGTTATTTGGATTTATCAAGGCAGATTTGGCTAGATAGAGGCAAAATAGGGAAGCTTTCCAACACGTTCTTGAAATTTAATAGCACATTTACACAAGACATGAGGCTTTTACTTTAAAAAATAATTATTTAAATAAGAGTTGTATTTGATGAGATGTAGATAAGTATATTATTAATACAATTCACATATATTTCAAGCACACATTACCCTGGTCCCACTAAAATTGTTCTTGTCAATTCTGATGTTTGTATTCCAACATTTATTTCCCATATTCTCATCTCTGACAGTGTTAAGAAGGCTGGTGCTGTTAAAGGGGATGTAGCACACGGTTAGCTTAAAACAGTGGTACTACCTTTAAATAGAATTAGAATAGAATTAGAATAGAATAGAATAGAATAGAATAGAATAGAATAGAATAGAATAGAATAGAATAGAATAGAATAGAATAGAATAGAATAGAACAGAACAGAACAGAACAGTTGTAAAAGACCTTCAAAGATCATCTAGTCCAACTGCATGTCTTGCTCATGGATAACCAAAAGTGAAAGCATATTATTGAGCCTGTTCCAGTGAATTTTTCCTAATGTCCAGTCTGAGAACCATTTAAAAATCTGTTGCAAATAAGAATGCATCCTGTGATATTTTTAAAAGGTTAAATTACTCCCTCAAATCATTAGAATGTTAGAAATGGCAAATATTCTACTGCACTAGAGAACTGAAAAAAAAAAATAAAATTGATTTTTACGTTTTTCTATTTAACAATTTCTACTGCTGTTGTTATTGCTCTAAATACTTGTAGATTAATTAAAGTTCATGCTTTTCATCAAAACTGAAGTGCTTTGTTTAACAATTAAGAACCACTAACTCTGTCTTCATTGCAATCAATTCATTATGGGAAAGTAATTCCCCTATATTTTCAAAACCCTAAATAAGTGAAATAAATACTCATGAAAGAGAAAAACAAAGAGCTAAGTCTTACTGAGTAACAAAATGAGGACCCCGTTCTGGCAAGAATACAAGTTCTTTTGGTGCGTACTTATGGTAAGCACTTATATGCTAAAAAGCAAAATTCCATTATGAAAAATGACTGACATTACTATTTTTTTTTCTCATTATTTGCACAAAATTGGAAATGAGGCACTGTCACTGTGAAAGAAATTCAAAGAGACACCTTCTTATTACCCTCCTAGCCTATGTCACAGCACTGTCTATTTTATTTATTACTTCACTGAGCTGGGCTTCCCAAAACAAGTAAGCTGATGGAATTACTAACAAGCAGTTGCCAAAATTATGATAAATATTATTACAAACCAGTGTTTCTCATAAAACACAGACATAAAACAGATTGTCTTTGATATGAGTTACAAAATTGCCTCCTTGGCTCAGATGCTAGCCACTGCTTGAAGAACATCACCTGGTTCTAAAGATACAGTTCATTCACTGATCCTTCCTGGCTGAGTCCATCATATTCTTACCTCCATATTATCAAAGAATGTTGACATTGAGGATGTCTTTCTAGAAAAATCTGCACTCTGCTAAGCCACACTCCTCCACACCTTATTCATGGCTATTTCCTTCTTCTTTCCTTCTCCTTTCCCTTCTCTGACACGCAGTCACCCTTCCTCCCCACTCCATTTATGGGCTTCAGTTAAGTTTATAAGACAGAAAATTACTTCAAAAATATTATACTTAAAATGAAGGATCCATTGCTGTACAGTATCACAAATTTGTGATAGGAAGGAAGTAAGGGAGTTCCTTACAGAACTTCAAATCTTACAGATGGATGTTGAAAACTGAAAACATAAAACCAAAAGACTACACTGTCTAGCAAAGAGTGACATGTTGATTAAGGAAGAAAATATCATAAAAATAAACCATTCCTTGCTATAAAATATTCAGAACAGACAGGTTAAATGAGGTATAAACTGTAATCAAAATTGTATCCATCAAGCTGGAAAGTTTGGCAAAGATAAGTAAAAGAGGAGTTCTTTTCTGGAGAGAGAATAATGCAACACTGAACACAGCAGCAGTGAGAAGATGAAAGCCTATTTAATGTAGATTATATAATGCTGTATAGTCAATCATAAAAGAGAGCTTTCTTAAAGTTATAAGCATTAGTGTTAGTGGATGCATTCAGCTGAAGCAGAAAAACAAGCTCTTTGTTCCTCACAGGAGTTGCACAGTGGAATCTGCAGTGGTACCAGCTTCTGTTGCCATTTGGAAACAGAGATGAGTAAGAGTCTTGGCAGAAAATGGAAAAGGCACCTGCAAGAATAAGTCTAGAAAGCTTTTATTTTATTTGACCTCTCAGCTATGGTTGGTATCACTCACTAAGGTAATAGAGGTGAACAAACACATTCTTCCAAGCTGCTGTGCAGCTTTATCCTCACATTCAATCAAAATTTTTGTGCCATAGCCAAGTTGATTCCCTTACAGTAGAATTTTGCCTCAGAGCTATTTTTAATCAATAGAGAAAAAAATCAATGGACTAGACTTAGAATGATAAAATATCAGATTTTTCTTGTGATACCACCTTCACGTACAGATGACACCTAGCAAGAACATCAGCTATTGATGAAGCTTGTGTTGAATTCATACTCAGTGCTTAGAAATCACCCACTATAAAGTCAAATTTATACTTTTAAGTCCAGAGACTTCATAAAATAAAAGAAATGACTCTCAAAGCCATTTCCTCTTATTTGCAAATACCTTACCAAATTTCTTTTACATATATTAGTTATGCTAACAAAAGGCATCCTATATTTTTTTCATCTTCCCATTGAAAAAAAAGCAATAGTATAAAGTATGCAAATGACATGCTGCAAGACAAGATGGCATGTATCACGGGGCATACTGTGGGGTTCTGTGCTATTCATACGTGTTTCTGTAAAACTTAATTTATTCATTAGCTAATAAATAGGAACTGTTAATACTCAGGAGGCATTCACTCAGGAAGTTAGAGTGGCCTAGGTTTTTATAGTTCATTAATGAAGAGTGCATTTTACAATTTATCATCTTATACAACAACCTATACGCTATGCTTTCTTGGGATAACAGAAGCTGCTTTATGCCATCGTAGGAGCAAAACAAAAACAAACAAATAAACAAAAAAAAACAAACCAAAACAGAAAAACTTGAATTAAATTATGCAGTTATTACAAGCAAACAAAGACACACAAAACAAGAACAATGAATTATACCCTATGCTCCCATGTTCCTGGGGCTGGGGAATGGTTCCTGGGCACCACGTACCCACAGATGGATTGTAGAGAAGTCCATGTGGTCCTCTAATGTGTCTTGCAGGATTTGGCAGATGTTCAGCGTCTCAGAGTCCTAAGACTGAGAAACTCGCTCACCTTTGTTATCCTGATGTCCACTCAAAACTTTAACAGCTAAATAAAGGCTGACTGGAAGATTCTTTGTATATAATATTCTAATTTCCATAGAGCCTCAGGTTCTGCATATCTGAAAGGTGTCCATTAACCGATATGAATATTTCAATAGCAGAGAAGCATACAGTTTTGCATAAACATTAAGGGAGGTGTTGAGTAGCTTTGATACATGAAGAAATTTAAGGGAGAAAGAGTGTTGGAGTGTTTGTCCTATTATTTCTCCAAATTCTCCTATAGTTTAGACAGGTAGATTTTACCACCTTAAATTTAGACAAGGTTTATTTAGAAACTGACAGCTTTACTGGAAGTTTGTCAGAACTATACAATGAAAAAAAAATACTTCAAAAAGATCTTCTACAGACTCAGTAATACAAGATTTTTTTTATTTTTATTTTTTTTTTTTTCCTGGGGAGTGCAGAAAATTACTTAAATGAAGCAATGGTCTTTATTGACAAATAGACCAAATTTCCCATTCCATATAGCTATTTTACACCCTGTTATTCCTGAAAATACAAAAGGAAATCAGTAGCCACTCAAGCTTATCACTGTTTACTGTTAAGAACAGGCTTCATGTACGATATGCATCTGCACATACAAAGGAAAAGACTGTAATTTTGTTGGACATGATAAATAGGAACTTCCCATAATAATTCTGTAGGACCAATTTTTGCTGTCGTGATCAATCTGGTCATTTTTTATGTTCTCTCTCTTTCTACATTTTGCTTTGGATGCTTTTTCTTCTGTGAGGTTAATTTGTTTAGCATTGCTAATTTCTAGTGAATATTACATTAAAATATTTTAAAAAGCATTTAGGAAAATGTGTAGAAATCATCTGAGATTAACTGCAACAGATGCTCAAATGCAATTCAGTTTTCTAGAGTGGCTGCAATGTGCAATCTGAAAGAGCAATAAGGCTCTCTTCATATACTCTGATATATAGAAGAAGAGTTACAATTACGCACATTATTCAGAATGATCTGTGTGTGTCCCCCCCCGTCCCCCCTCCCCTGTCATAATTAATGATAATTTCATAACTCAACTTCAGATTCTTGAGATGGAATTCTAATTCTAACAGCATGCAGGAATCATTCTGAAGATGAGTCCCAGTAATACAGAAGTAGTATGGGTAGTGTAGATTTTAATTTTACATCCATTTTCTGCACATCTTTATGTATGCTCAGTGTTTCTCACTGCATTATTTGCTTTAGGACAACACTACAGGCAGTGGAGTGGGCCACAGTGGAAATACTCATTATATAGTCCCAATATTCTTGGGAATGCTGAAACATTCAGCACTAATTAGGGGAGTAAAACAACTGAAAAGGGAGTCAATGTCAAAACTGCAACTTTCTGTTACACTAAATCCAGCAACTTCACTCGTGGTTAGTCCAGATGACAATTATGCCACAAAATAGGAAAAAAAATTTTTTGAAAGATTTGTCCATAGGAATATGTTAGCAAAAAATATCCTACCCTTTTTAGCAAACAAACAAAAGAATGTAAAAGCAATAATAAATATTTACTAAACAATTACTTTCACAGATAAAGCATTTTCTTACTGTCTAGCAGCATAATCATATTGCAATTAATTACAGACGTGGACTATTTTTCCTTTTTTTGCTGTTGTTTCTTTTCATATCAATAGAAGAAGATATAGTTGCAAACCTGAGGACAAGCTGACATTCCTCCAATGATCAGAGAGAATTTCAAATCTATTGGGACTCAGTTTTAATAGAGAGTAACACTGAAAAGAAGCACATTTAATGTTCACATTTTAATCTGTGAGTCCAGGTTTTTAGCTTCCTTATCTACCCAGATTAAAACTGCCTCTATTCTTAATTGTAGTCACACTTGAAAGTACACAACTACAATTAAGACTACCAAAATTTCTAACATAGGTCACCACACTGCAAATGACATTGCTGGATGAAAAGATGCAAGTTACTACCACACATCATATACCTTCACTAGAAAATAAAATACTTGTTTCTGACAATCCTAAAATATAAAGACAATTGAAGAAAAGTCAATCAATAATTAAATATTTTCTGAGTTTATATATTGTTTTTGTCTATTCAATATATATATATATATATATATATTTTTTTTTTTTTTACGGTGTTATTATTACCCAAAATCCAAATAAATCCTGAAATAATGAAAAGTACATAGGTTTCATAATATTATCTTAAAAGTGAAGACTATGGTTAACAACATCATGTTTAAAATTTGTTAAACCTGTGCTAATAGGACAGTAAAAGTACTTTTGTTGGAATCAGATCCTAAGCAATACCACTACAGTATTCAGTGGAGTAGAAAATGGTTTAGTTTAAATTATTTAAATTAAGAAATTTATACTTTTCATAATAATCCCTTTGAAATTATACACGTCCACTATGCATTATACATTTTGTATTTAACTAATGCTTTTATGAACTACTAGAAAATTAGATTCATAAAATATGATTTTCAGCTACCTTACAGACACCAATAACAAAGCATTCAGCCTGAACTTGGTAAAGTTCAGGATATCCATTTTATAGTAGTTAATACCCAAAAGACTATCTGCTGATGTGAATAGATAATAATAGAAATTTTTGATGTTCGTATTTCCTCCGGAGAGTAAAATGTCTAGTTATCAGAATAAATGAAAATTATTTTCTATCATCACAAATTACATAGAGGATCCAAGTTATAAGGAATAAAATTCACGTTTTTCTGTGGCACAAATAGCATTCTTTTTTTCTCTATAATTTTAATAACACTATTGCATTCCAGGAAACTGCCCTCATTCTCACCTACACACATTCCCCCCACCCCCCACCCTCCATCTTCCAGCAGCAACACTGGATAGAGATGCTGAAAACCAGAAGCAGCAAAGAGTCATAAGAATGAGCAACTCATTAACATCTGTGCTTGATACCCAAAGCTCACTCAGAAAAGAAGCTAAGGGATAACTTTTTCACAGGCTGTGGTGCCACAGAACAATAGGAAATTAGTAATAGAAGCAATCAGCAGCCAAGATCAGGTACATTCAGCTTCCAAATAATGGGAAGATGTTTTTAATAGTGGGGACAATTTATCAAGTATTGTCTGTAGTGCTTATTTCAGATGTTAAAAATTGAAGATGTAAGGTTTTTAAAAAGACAGACATATCCAAACTCTTGACCTCAGCTTCTGTAAAAGATCCAGGTTAGTATTATCAGATTACTCAGCTTTTTTGTTTTAAACTGTCCAAATATTTTTAAAGAATTCAGTTTTAAGAATTTTATTGTTATATTACCTTAACAGAATGTTTAATAATACACAACAACTGTAAATGGACTGCAAATTATTTTAACTCAGATGTAGTCATTTGCATTTCTGAAACATATGTAATGCCTCATAAAATATGTAAAACAACTGCATATGAGGCATAAAGACAAAACAAAGGGTTATCAAGAAAAATTACGTACTTATCAAACTGAGAATAGAACTGCTTAGAATGTTTCAATAACTTGTTATTTTCTGATCAAAAAAAAGATCAACTAGATTGTAATTCTTTTTCATGTGACATATTTTGAGAGGGGAATTGTGAAGGTTGATGCTTTCTGAAGAGAGGCAAATCTGATTTCCTTTCAGCCTACCTGCCTACAAGAGTGATGATTGCTGCAAACAGTACCAAATTCTAGTCTGCATCCCAGCCTTGAAATTTTCTGTCCCCCAGTGTTTTCAGTAAGGTTTTTGCTCTGCTCCCAGAAATCTTCAAGTGTGTTTCAGACAAGTTGGCATTCTAGTCCCACAATGCACTTGAGGTTCAAATTCATTTTGCTGCTTGTAAGCAGAGCTTATACAATTAAAGCAGTTCTGATGACATTCAGTTGTTAAATGAGGTAAAGCTTCCACAGGAGGTCAGTCTCAGAAGAGAGGTTGTTTGCAATAAATGAATAAAAAGGGAAAAAAAAAGTCTACTCAGATGTTACTGAACATAACACAGAGCTGTTAATCTCCTTTCACTTATTAGTTCAATATATTCCTTTTCTATTTCAATGCTCACATACCTGGATACATTACATTATGTTTCATTAATATATGTGATTGAGGAAACCACGGCGACTTTAATTATGAATTATGCTAAATACACTGAATACAAAACCAGGAACTGTGTTAAACAAGCCTTGGAAAGTTTATTAAGTGTCTTTAACAGATACAGTCCCACACCATTAGATTTTAATTAATTTAATTTAAAAACTATACATTATGACCTGTATGTATGCACTTTTTAAGTCTGACTCAGATGAGAGCCTTACTTATTCTGCTGTGATGTGTCTATAGCTACAACAGTTTGACTTATCTTTATTGTAATTAATTTGTAAATACTAGACTCATACATGAGTCAAATACCCAACAGTCTATGCATCTATAAAAATGTATTTTCCATGGAATCGTAGAATGGTTTGGGCTGGAAGGGACCTTAAAGACTATCTAGTTCCAACCCCCCTGCCATTGCAGGGACACCTCCCACCAGACCAGGTTACTAAAGTCCCATCCAATCTGGCCTTGAACATATGCAGGGATGTGAGAAGTTGTGGATGACTATGGGAGGTGTTCCTACCCATGGCAAGAAGGTTGGAACTAGATGATATTTAAAGGTCCCTTCCAACACAAAACATTCTATGATTCTATGGGGCATCCATAACTTCTCTGAGAGATCTGTTCCAGTACCTCACCACCCTCACAGTAAAGGATTTCTTCCTGATGCCTAAACTAAATCTGCCCTCTTCTACTTTAAAACTAAATATAAGTTTAACCATTTTAAGTTTTAAACTTAAAATGTTAAACTTATAACCATTAACTTAATTAATTAATTAACTTATAACCGTTAACTTAAAACCCTTGTCCTATCACTACACTCTCTCAGAGTCCACCTCCAGCCTCTGTAGGACCACCTTAAGGACTTGAAAACCTCTATAATGTCTCCCTGGAGCCTTCTCTTCATCAGGCTAAAGGACCCCAACTCTCTCAACCTGTTTTCCTGTTTTCATAGGAGAGGTGCTCCAGCCCTCTGATCCTCCTCATGGCCCTCTTGTGGACTTGCTCTAACTGGTCCATGTCCTTCTTACGTTGAGGGTCCCAGAGCTGAATGCAGTAATTGAGGTATGGTCTTACAAAGACAGAGTAGACACAGAATCACCTCCTTCAACCTGCTAGCTACATTTCTATGAAGCTCAGAACATGATTGGGTTTCTGGGCTGCAAGCATACATTGCCAGCTCATGTTCAGTTGTCCATCATTTTAGAATATAAGGAAGGACTAATCTCTATGAGTATTTAGTGCTTAACCATTGTGTTGGAACTGCCTAGAAAAGAGCTATCCCAACTGCAATGGGTGTAGTTTATGAAACAGATAATATTCCACTAGCATGATAAAATCACTAAATAATCTAATTCAAGCTTTCTAAACATCATTAATATATTGTAACTTTCAGTTTTGTTAGTCTTATCTGACATCAACCCAGGGCATAGTTTCCCTAAAATCCCTTATGCTTCTCCCTCGTATACTTCTTCCCATATATATTCAATTCTTCCATGATTCTTTTAGTGAAGAAGTATTTGCTGTACTCTAAAAATGTTCTTTCAATATTAAAAATACTATTGACTGTAATTTAAACACTCCAACAATTAAATTACTTTTTTTTTTTTTTTTTCATTGTGCTATGCACTGATCACTGATTCATAGGTAGTATTAATTCCAAATGTCATCTTTTCATATACAGGAAGAGCACATCTCAGAACGTTACTGTCTTTCAAGATATCACCACTCCTAAAGACAACATGATTTACCAGTCTTTCTGACCTACTTTTCTTCTAACTGTTTAGAACCATCAGAAATATTTAATGACTTGTTTTGAAGTTCTGAAATAAAAACATGCAAAAGGCATATTATTATTATTATTTATTTATTTTTTTCCAAAGAATTAACACCTATCAGATGAATAGTTTTGAAGTGGAAGACCTCATGGCCATTTCAAATTGCAAGTTTGCAGGTAAACACTGTAAAAGTAATGTGTCTTGTTTCTAAATATGCATGACAGTGGTACATCACTTTCTGTTTGTGAGGTTTACCTGCAGTGAAACTTCACTATGAAACCTCCATGTTCTTTTTATTTCAAAAACTAATCATGTGCAAGAATTATGCCCTCTACATAGGAAACCATTGACCATAATTCAGAGAGATGCAAAAGAGTATTCTGAGACTCTGTCTGATAAATCAGAATGCAAATATTAGCAACATAATTATGTTTTATTTTTATAAAAATATCAAATTTTTGAATCAGAATTCAAAAATACACACTTACAATATCGTTCCAATAAGGAGAATACCTTCTCTAGGCATCCTAGTTGTTAAACTGTGTTGATCTATCCTTGGAAAAACAAAATAAAACAAAAAAGAAACCAAACCAAAAAAAAAAAAAAGCAAGCCCCAAAACCTACCACTTACTTCTTTGTATGTATAAATTTATTAAAAGGTAATTTGTTTCTAAATACCTGAGAAATGTTGAAAATTTTTCTACTGTAGAACATTTCAACAAATATAAAAATATTTATTCACATAAACAGAACCTTCAGCTAAAACTAATAGTTGTGTAAAAGTAAACATTTTGAAAAATTAGAAAAAAATTAATTGTATTACCCCAATTCACTAGGTAATATGAAAATGCTGATAAATAGTTTATTTATATATTAAAGTGTTTATAAATGTCTGAATTTTCTTCATCTTTCATTCTTCAGAACCAATATAATGATGTGCAAGTTTATATATTTGATCAGTTCAAGATTCAAGCAGGATAACCTTCACTGTTGGTAGCTTAGATATAATAGAACAGAACTAAACAGAAATCATACTTTAAAGTAAGCACAATTAAAAAAGCACAATGAAATACAGCTTAGTGATCACTAATTTTACAGTATTAGCCTTATTTACTATGACTACCGAAAACTGTATTATAAAATAACACTACTGTTATAAGGTTTTAGAAACTATGAAGGCATGCTTCTCAGTCTTGTTTAACTGTTACTATAGGTAAAAGACTTAATATAGTCTGAAGAAATAGCCAGTCTTACAAGACTGACAATAGTCTGAAAATTATGAAAGTGATTTTTATACATGCCAACTGACCTGTGTTTTTCTGATATTACAATTGAAAGTTGCAGATATCCTTTAAGATTTTGATACAAATAGTGAAATCTTTCATACTTATCTATTACACGTCCTGGTCATGCTCCTCTGCAATAGCCTTTTTCCTAAGTTGTAGGGGAATTCAGTAAGGGACAATTTCACTGCAGTATTATGAACACACTCAAAATTGCCCATATTTCTTCTTGAAGCAACACAAACTCCAGCATCCTACCTAATCTTGCTGAGCATTTCAGGTTTTTTTCTAGGAGAGATAACAGTCCTCTTGTATAGGTAGAAGTGACCAAAACTGAGACATTCTGTGACATTTTTCTACACACGTATGTGACTGAATTTCATTAAATAGCAAAGACTACATTTCCTGCATTCCAGAGCCTGTTCAAATCGTGTTCTTAAGAATTCATACACAATACATCAAGTGGTGTGAAGGGATATGGTTTATTGGTAGGTCAAGTTGATGGTTGAGCTTGATGATCTTGAAGGTCTTTTCCAACCTAGATTATTTTATGATTCTTTAAGTTTACTGTTGATTTTATACTTTTTCTATAGCTGGGTTATCTGTAATACTTGCTGTGTGATTAAAAAAATAAAGTATGGCTTTAATTAGAAGATTAAAAAAATACGTAAATGTTTCATTAAATATATAAGGAAGTCTTTGCTTCACTGAGATGGAGAGAGAAGAGCAGAAGACTGTTACCTTTTCTTTATCTTCTTTGTGTGCTTGCCTTTCTTCATTCAAGTACGATTTAATTATTTAAAAACTATTCCCTACTTTTCACAGCAAAAAGAGGAAGGCATAAAAGACAATAAAAACACACAAAAAACCAAAATCCTTCAACATTTTTTTTTTTACACCTGCAGTAAAGTTTCACAATTTTTTAATGCTGACTGTAACAAAATTTCAGAAAGCACTTTAATTTCCAATCTTTATTTTATTTTGTACTATAACAGGGTTAATATAATTAACTCTATGGCTACATTTTTTTCCTTCCAGAAAAGCAAAGTGTCTGTCCTCATACCTTAAGGGGAAACAGTTCTGTCTTTGCCTAATTGGGCTTGACAGAGAAGCTACTCATTTCATGTCTTTAAATAATATATTTTAACATAATAGGAAAAATCTGGCACGAAGGGAAATGGGTGGTCTCTAGTCCAGGCTCCTGCTCCAAGCAGGGTCAGCTCTAAGATCAGACTTGGTTGCTCATTTTCTTGAATAGGTGCTCAGTTGGGTCTTGAACACTTCAGATATGGGAGCTGGTTCAGCATCTTTGGGCAATCCAATGCAGCACCAGGCTGTCCTCTGGGTGCCTTTCTCCTTATATCCAGTTTAAATCTCTTGTTTCAGCTTGCGTCTATTATCTCTTGTACTCCCACTGTGCACTGTTGTCTGGCTCTGTAACCTTCTTGAAAGTACCAGGAGCTGCTTTGTGTCCCCAAAGCTACCCCTTCTCCAGACTGCACCAGCCCATAACCTTCAACCTCAGTCAGGCAGGTGCTACAGCCATGGCTAATCTGGTACCCCTCTGCTGAACATGCTACAGTTTATTTATGTCATTCCTGTACTGGGGAGTGCAAGACTGTGCATAATCTTCTAAAGAGTCTAATAAGTGTTTCATGAAGGTGGATATACCATTCTCTTGATACACTTGCTGTGTACCTCACAATGCAGCCCAGGATTGCTATATAACCTACTGTACTGCCAGAGCACACTGCTGGCTCATGTTTACCTCACTGTCCTCCAAAACCCCCAGGGCCTTTTCAGCAGAGCTACTCCTATGGCAGCCAGCCTCCAGTCTGTGTTGCTGCCAGGGACTCCTCCTTCGCAAGTGCAGGACTTGGTTTCTGTCCTTTACTGAATTTTGCAAGGCTCCTGTCGGTCCACTGCTCCCTCTTGTCTTTTGGACAGCAGCCCTGCACTTGGGTGCATTGACAAGTTCTCTCAATCTGGTATCACAAGCAATCCTCATGAGTTTCTAACACCAATGCATGGGCCCCTACCTACTTTTTGTTGAAGTCAAACAAAAGGTAATAAGCTATGTGCAAGGCAGATATGCAGTTCTGGCCCTATCACTATCAGAGTTGACACTTCCTAATCAGATTTTCCCCATATTAGATTGCAAGCTGTTCCAGAAAGAAGAAAAAATAATCTGATCCTACGGGGTAAAAGCCAAGCACCAAGAGCAAACATGACCAGAGCAGTGTACCAAATCATCTGTACATGCCTCACTACTCTGAAAAGGGCTTCCTTCACTGCTGAAGACCTGCTGTCTGCCTGTACCACCACCTGCTATCAAGTCCCCATGTTTACCCCTGAATTGTCAAAGCCGAGCATACAGGCCATGCCACTTCCAAGTGGCCAAGGCCCTGTTTGAGCTCTTACGGTTCTGGAGCAGCTGAGGTCCTACTTACTGGCCCAGATACCAAGACTCTGCTCAGGGTACCCAAAATGCAAAGACCCACTAGTTGCCATTCCACCCCGGTCACGTTGTCTCCCTAGTGGATTTTCCCCGAGTTGGAGATGACATGCCCAGGTGAACACCTGCTGAATGTCAGTGGATCACTAAGGACAAGGTCTCCACATAAGTCTGAATCCAAGGGACACTTTTTCTTCACCTGACTTCTTCTGCTAGCATGTTTGCTCTGGATGATGCATTAGCTGCTTCAAGGCAAATCTTCATGGGCCTGCCCTTGAAAGCTTATCTTTGATAACACCATAGTAAGGTCATATTCCTACAAGGGGCTATAGTAACCAAACAAGACAAAACTGGGGTGACTTTCCTTATGCTTTTTAGTTCTTTAAGTGACTCTCATGTTGGTGCAGCTGTTTGCAGAAAATATGATAAAAACACAGTTACATGTGATGGAGCTCATTTTCAGATTAACACATCCAAGGTTTGCTGTCTACAAGCAAGAAAAATGCTTATGTTTGCCATTACTTAGACACCTAAAGCCCACTTCAGTTGCCCTCTGAAATGCCCTACAACATATTTGGGACACCAGCTATCACTTTAGGAAGCTGCATGTCCAACAGTCCTATAAACAACCCTCTGTTACATTCATCAGTTCCAAGTGGATGGCTCACATACCCTGCAGCATTTCATATGGCATTAGCTACATACACAGGTGTCATTGATTTTAACCTAGAGGAGCCTGTCATTTGAATCATTCTTTTGGTTTAATTATGACAGAAAGATATTTTCAATTGATTGCATATTAAAATTTAGACACCTAGCACACATTTAGACATCTATATCTGCTTGCATTAAAGTGCAAACTGAAAACCAGCCACAGCTTAAGATCATTGTAGATGACAGCAGGTAATTACAGCTCATGAAATGAGATGTTCATGAATTATGACTTGACTTTAAAAGCCAAATGATTAATTTGACCAAAATCACAAAATTATTTGAATACACTACTTTATGATTTCATGCAAACTACTTCTGGCTAAAAGTATTCTGAAGGTATCCATCTGAATTCAAAGATCCCTTCATAGATTATCCTACAAGTTTCTCTATGGAAAAAAAATAAATCATATTATTAACTTAGTAATATAGGACAAATTATCTTTCAGATAAATTCTGGGGTATAATGGATCTACAGAAAATGTTATTACTGGAGACCAAACACACCTTGTTATGACACCTGCTTTTTGTCCCAAAGTACCTGCACAAATCAATACTGATTGCATATTCTTTACAATTATCAATGCTGTGGGATCCCTTTATTTGACCAAATCTTCATTTCATAAACAAATGAAGACATTTTCCTCTCTGATATTTTTGCAAAATGCATGTTTGTGGCAAACTGTCACTTTTATTCAGACTTAGAGCCTAGAAACTAGTGATGGTTCCTTGGAAATGCTTAAAATAGATAAGATGGATTGACTGATTGCATATTCCTTTGAATTATTGTGAAAGCACCAGAACTATCTAAATCATGCCATGAAAAAGTGTAGTTAGAAGTTATATAACTTCAAGTTACTATAAATTGCTTCTTGTTGAAAGCTATATAAAACATTTTCAAATCTGTCATGTTCCACCTCTTCTGCTTTAAAAAAATCTAAGTGAAAATGTCCAAGAAAAATATGAATCAGGCTTATGTTATTAAACTGGACCAAAATCTACACCACTATAAAGACTGGACACACTCTCACAGCTAGATGTAAAAACTTGTTCCTTTTTATGTTCAGAATGCATTTATGGCAATAAAGAACATTAATTAGGTTAGCTAAACCAACAGAATTAATTCAACAACAAAACTTACTCCGACAGACTTCTTTCCTCACGCACACTATTATTACTTTAATCTATGTTCATTTGTTGAATACAGATTATATTTACTATTTTTTTTTTTAATCTGTTGCTGATATTTCCAATATTTCCATGTGCCTTTAGGACAAGTTACCTGAAAAAATAGCCAGGAAAATACATTTTCTATTTCTCCTCCCTCTGTGGCATGCTTTATGCCTGCACTAGCACAGCTTCCCATACTCAACAATGTCTGGTCTGACCTTGTATCTTTGTAAAAGAACATTCTCAAAATTTGTCTTTGTCCTAAAATGAATCAGGAGGAATGGAGTGCAAAGAGTATGAGAGCATGAAGGAGACAGAAATTGCATTATTTGTAGTGTTGAAAACTTAAGAAATTAGCACAGTAGATGGCAGAAGATAACACAGAGGGTAAAGCTGTGGGGAAACACATGAAGTTATCATTTGCTAGTCCTGATATTAACCATTGTAGCCTATAGGAACTGTAAAACCATAAGAGTGAGATTATTGTCAGGTCTTTTTATATCCTGCAATATGTATTTAAATTTGGAAAGGAACCCCTTTTCCTACTTTTTTAGCTATTTAATAAAAATATATGTAAAATTAAAAAAAAAAAAAAGAAAAAAAGAAAAAAAGAAAAAAAGAAAAAAAGAAAAAAAAAAGAAAAAAAGAAAAAAAGAAAAAAAGAAAAAAAGAAAAAGGTAAGCGTGTGTCCTTTCTAATTATATAAATAGATAGATGTATATACGTGTGTGTGAGTACACACAGACACTTTTTACAACTGCTATTCTGAATTCTTTATTGGCAATGAAATTTTAGAAGCTGGACTCAGCCCTTAAAAGACTTTTAAAAGTTTCACTGTGACCAGACAGTGAAACTACTACAAAACAGGACTTTGAAAAAGAACAGCCAGAGAAAACAATCATTTTCAGGACAGAATGCCCCTTTGTGAAAAAAAACTTCTTGTTCACTAACACAGGTGCCTTACTCATAAAAATGCATGGATTGGCAAAGCAAAATAACAAAGGGGTCATGGAAGAATTGCATTTGATAGGTTGAAAATGTGTATCACCCAGCACTGAGTACCACTCTATGATTATATCCTATTTTGTACTCTGAAAGACAACAGCCTCCTACAGCAACAAAGACAATTATAAGACAGCTACCATTTATCCCAGAAAAGCTCTCTGCTACTTAGAAAAATACTAGAAGGGAAAAACAGCCCCTTGTTAGTTGAAATTAGCTGAAATTAGTTCCCCTGATTATCTGCTCTTAATATTGGGAAATAAGAGTGTATTTTTTTTTTTTTTTTTTTAGCATGATTTATTTTTAGACTGGCAAAGAGGCAATGGTAAACAGAATTGAAGCTCTGTGGGCACCTTCTGAGGTTAAATTACCTTTCATGCCACTTGCACAGAAGACTGTTTTCAAGCAGCTTGAGCAGATGGTCGGGACACCATTGTCCATTTACTTGTATCCACAAAGATAAATGATGGCTCTTTGAAATTGTGAGCAATACGACCCTTGCGATGTTTCAGGAACTTTAGCTGTCATTTGGAAAAATATATATATGTGCACAAATAAATATAAATTTAGCCAAAGAAAAAAAAGGTCTGATTGACGAAATTTCATTTTAAACTACTAAAACTAAGACTCCCCTCTTCAATAAATATATATCTATATGTACTCTGTAATTATTTCTCTATAAGAAACTAATTCATTCCAGAATACGTAACAAAGTAGGCAAAAACAAATCATCAACAGCAATTCTCAATGAAATAGGAATCTGCCATCTCTGCATAACTGCTTCTACTACAACATTTGCATGAGCATGCTGCCAAACAACAAGTTCTGCTTACTGGGCCACAGAAATGGTCACAGATTTCCAGGACCACGCAAAAGCAGACAACTGCCAGAGCATGTGGATCCACCCACCCAGCCAGGTATGGAAGAGAAGGTCATGAAAGAAGCAGAATATATGGGAAGTAATTTTTAGTTGTTTTAAGAATTTCCCAGATTTCTTCAAAAAAGAAGCAGTCAAACAAGTCCAATACAAGTCTTTTTCCAATAAGCAACTTGATGTAAAGGCTCTTATATTAAAGCAAAGTACTACTAAAGAATGAATATAAAAAATTAGGACATGAACATCCATGAAGAAAACCTTGAAGTTTTATGAACAATTTTTGGGATTTAAGAGCAAAGTGTGCAGATATTACTCTTTGGACTTGCAATTAATACTTGCATAACCTGTCACTCTAAAAAGCTTCTGAAAGCAAAGGGAAAGCAAGGTTGCTGAATATGGAAAGAATCATGAAATCAGAGAAGGGGACTTTACAGAGAGGAAGAATTTTACATTGAGTAAAATACACACAGCAAAATAAGACAGAATTGGGTTTAGAAAATAACAGGAAAATAGATAACTATGACTCACCAACCACTCAACATCCTAAAGCCAGCAGGTACTGCAAAGCATTTAATTAACTAAAGTTGCATATAAAGATGAATTTTTGTTTCTGCAATAACCGCTTGTTTAAAGAGTGACACAACAAATAAAATTCATATCCTCTATCTAATAAAACACACTCCACAGCAACAGTGGATAAACAGTGAATGCATTTCCTTCTCTCATTTCAATGATTGATTGACTTTATTTTATTTTTTTATTATTTTTTGCTGTGCTGTTGGCATATTCAACATGACTTAGAACAAATGTACACTATAGACATTTAAGATTCTTGTCATATTTTTCAGAATTGTTAAAACTCATTGGAGTAATGAAGGAAAGGAAAAGACAGGAAATAAGTGTGAATTAAGGTAATTTTGAATGTAAATTTAATGAAAACGTGATTTTAAGAGATTAGGAAAACAGAACAATTCACGTCCATATGGGAATATGATAGAAAGCACAGATAGGAAGATTTTCCTAATTCTCATGGCTACCTCAGAAAAGAGGGGAACCTAAAAGTAGGTTTGTTATAAATATCAGTTTAATAATAAATAAATACATAAATAAAAAGCAATACCTTTCTGTTTCCATTCCCCTTTATTCACACACACAAACACAAAAAAAAAAAAAAAAGGAATGGAGGGCCACTGTCCCTGTCCTTAGTCTCTGACTCTTAGTCTCCACTGAACACACTAAACATTCTCAGCCTTTTCTGCTTACTTGAAAATATTTTATATTGAAAGTAATGAATACGCTCATGAACACATTTAATGTAAACTGAATGTCTTAGAGAGAAAGTAGAACAACATGATCATACATTTCTCATCAAACCAACACTATGTCTTCCTATGTCAGTGGATTTCACTCAGAAGCATCTGCAGTATTATAATCAGAACACTATTATTTGTGAATAAACTGGTAAATTTAAAAAAATGCATAATATGCATTAAGCATATTATATACCTTATATGCATAAAGGAAAAAAAAAAAAAGATAAGGGATAACATGGTTTCATATGAACAAGATAGAAGTGTCCCTAACTTCAAAAACGAAACATCTTCACTGAAAACACCGGAGCATACATTTTATTTGCCCAGTAAAAGCAAAGGGCAATTGAATAATACTGAGGCAGATGCATTTTGATCAGATATCCTGTTTCAGTGTCACCAGTTATAAAGTATCTGACATTTTTACAGGAAATACAGAAAAACATCATTATTTACAAATGCACTTTTTTGAAATGTGCGCTAAATAACTTCCTTACTGAATTACCTGGAGCATCCCTAAATGTTTTAGCTCTCTGCCTACCTTCCTCCAGACATCAAAGTTCTCAAAAAATAATAACAAAATGAATTTGCAACTGCTTTGAATAAAACTTCAAAAAATCAAATGAAATTTCACTTTATTTTGTTTCTCTTAACATTAGCAAGAAACACCATGAAAAATAGACTGGTAAGAGCAATACACACACACATACATGCAAATATAGATGGACAAAATAATTTTCAAGGAACTGAGGCGGAAAACCCTGGCACATAAAAATTTTTAGTTAAAACAACTGGATATTCCTCTTTGGTAAAACAACAATCGATGTGATTTCCCTCCACACAAATTATTTTTAAGATCATCCTGTACACTAGGCTACAATTAGCATGCAGTGATGAGTTGTCAGCTAACTCACTATTTAAAGCTGCTGCAAACACTGATGTAAACTTTGGCAGCTTTTCCCTTACACAACTGGGCATTAATGTGTTTTCTGATGATTAAAGATAGTTTCCTTTCTGCAGGTTTAGAGGCATAAAAGGCCCCAGTGGGAAGGTTGGGAAGGTATTCCCATCTCTCCATTATACAGTAAGTTAATTCAATCAATCATTATTTATGGAGTGGGAATAAACTGAACACTCTCAGGAAGGAGACTCACTAAAAATAAGGAGATGAAGAAGAAATTCAGTTTTAACAGTGCAGTTGTACAGCAGTTGATTCCAGAAGGAATTCCCCAGTAGTTCTTTCAGACTGCATCTAGTTGGTGAGTCATCATAAATGGAGCAGAAGTGAAATTGCTGAAATCTTATACATGGATATCTCCCAAACAGCAGAAGATACAGCAAGCATTATTCCATAGTAAGAGAAGGAGGGTAACACAAAATGGAAAAGTTGTCCTTAGCCTCAGTACTGTGAGTGACAAAGCTGGAATACATTTTAAATAGACAGCTATTCTGAATGAGGCAATTTAGAGATAAAAGAGTTTTGTAATAAAATTTTGATGAGGAAGTCAGATAAGTGAAAATCTGGTGTTGAAATCAGTAAAACTTGTCTTTTAAATCTCTTCTTGTGGAAGATGTATTATGAAGTTTGCAGTTAAGATGTTTTTACAGATTCAACCTCAGTTTAACATAGATGTGCACTGGGAAGAAAAGACCACTTGAAATTGCATATTCTGGATCTGTAGTTATTTCTAATTTCCTGAGTTTTTGTTTCACCAAATGTAATACTATAAAGGTCAGTCTCCTCCACAACAGCAGAGAAAGAACAGATATCCATATTAAAAGAAAAAAATCATAAGTTAAGCAGCCATAAGTCATGGTAACACATTCTGATCACACTGCATTCCATTAAGACAAAACAGTAGCCTCCCTCTGAGCAACCAATGCCTTGGCTGTAAATCACGTATCAGCTCCTGACTTGCTGATCCTGCTAGACCAAGAATTTACAGGCACATGATAATATAGTGGCAAAAAAAGTGGGAGCTTTCAAGTCTGATAGGTAATACTAGAGAAATATTTGTGCCTCTGCATAAAAATTAATACCACAATACATTTGGAGTATTTTTTCCCTTGAACGTGCATGTTTTTCAGATACTTGGTGGAAATCATATCCTTTTATGCAAAGGTATAATTTGAATAACTAAGTTTCAACATCTGAAGAAGCAGAGAAAAAAGAGGAAACTAATGTAAAATCTAACTCTACACAAATTCTGAGAAAGTCCTTAAAGACTAATGAATGATATTTTGTGATGTCATTTAAGAAAATATAAAATCCCTGATTACTTATTATTTCCTTTGAGCACACACTTGTACAGAACAGGTGCAAAAAGCACTACCAAATTAAGATGACTACATTTTACAACAATTTTTATTGGTATAGAGAGACATCTAAGATATTAGGAAATGGTGAAACCTCATGTCTTTCAAGAACTACCAGAAATGTGTCACAATCTGCAGTGTTATAGGCTGTGTTAAATACTAATGAGTTTCAGGGTGTCTTTTCTAAGCACTCATCTCTAAAATTGTAAGTTGCGTTTCCAAGACATCTGTGCTTCCAAGAATTTGTTTCAGAATTTCTGTTATTTCTGTTTGTCCCCATTCTATTCTACTTCTTATCAGAATAAAGACCTGTTTTTCAGTAAACATACCATCACCCTTCCATTCTAAGAAGTGAAGACTTTAGTAAACTTACGGACCCACTGATAACAAGGTTCCACTAAACTCCATCTTTATCTGGCTCAGTTAATATTCTGGATCTTTAAAACCTCTATGGAGGTAAATGACGACTACCTGGACTCCCAAAATCTTCAGTGGAGGTACTATTCTGTAGGTCACCAAATCCTTACCACTTACACATTACTTCATTTGCAGCCAGGAGGCAGCATCAAATTATAACTTATTTGGGAAAAGCCAAAGCAACTCCCTTCTATACGAAACATTACGGAGGAACTAACAATCCCTACCTTTCATTATGATGAATCCCTTTCATCATGATCCTAAATCTTGGAATGAGCTACCCAGATAGATCACAGAACCTCCACATTTGGAGATATTCAAAACTCAATGGGAAAATGCCTCGAGCTATCTGATCTAGCTCTGTTGGCCTTGAGGTCCAGAAATCCTTTTCAACATAAACTATCATTTGAATCTATGTAAAATTACTTTGTCTTTAATTAAATCACAACAATTTCTGGGACAAAAGGTATGAATTTTATCTGCTCAGCTTCAGACATTAAAAAAAAAAAAAAAAAAAAAGCTGAACCAGGGAGTTCCAAATCATCTGAATTATTTTGCAGTAGCCATAAGATATTAGCAACTTGGTTTTATGTTTCAAAAAGACAATAGCTATTTCAGCGCTATAAAATCCTTAATTCCCAGCTCAACTATGCTTCAGTAGTCATTCTGAAGGACTGTTAGCAGCCAAAAGTCACCAGTATAGTTACCTCACACATCTGGGTTTTCCTTTGAGGTCTTTTTTCTCACTAGTGATGAGGCTGACTTTGCTAAATATTGTAAGGGAAGCCAAGAAATAGCCTGAGGTGGTACTGAAGTGGAAAACAGAGCAAATTAAACTAGTTGCCTTCCTATTTCACAGCCAACTGCAATTACCTTACTGGAGAGATATCATCCAAAGAAAACACTGAACCACACAAACAGGAACCATTTCATTAGCATCTGCAGAGTGAACCTTTCCCCAGGTGTAATTTGAGGGGCCCTTAAAATATGCAGTTCTATCTTCAACTTTCAATCCTCAATGGCTTCCTGCTGTAATTCTAGTTTCCCTCTACATGAAATCCTGCAGTTAAATCTACTTTCAGGATGATTGCCCTGATTAATAACTCTATAATGTCCATACTGTCTGTTGGATAAAGCATTTCTTTGTTCAAAAGTAATCCTTTTCCACTGAATGCTTACAATTTCAGTGCCGAGGGAATGAATCACCATCAGTTGGTGCTGCCATTCACACTGCTTGGATGTATAGTCATGTGAAGTCAGTCTGAGCCATAATTTCTTATCTTCTTCACTCAGCTGTGGATTATGACAGTGGAAACTCTATATAGATTCAGGTAACTTGCAGGCCATCCAACATGTCTGTCAAAAAGACCAGAGTAATTTTGGAGATATCAGATGAATTCTGAATGCTTCCAATTCTGAATTTTGAAAGGTAACTTAGGAAAGACTAATAATTGCTGGAAAAATAAATAAACAAATCCAAACAAAACATAACAAGCAAAAAGGCAAAACATGGAAATCCAGGATACAATTCCTGTAAGGAAATGGAAGGAAGAGCATGCTTTGACCAATGTTAAATTCCACTATAGCTTGCTAAAAAACAAATAAATCTGGCAGAAACGGTCAGTATTTTGATTTTTCACTCCATATACTGGAAAAAAAAAAAAAAAAAAAAAAAAGATTTCTTGAGTTTTCATACAACAATGACAGAGGTACTCCTTATAATGGAAGGCAAAATGGTCAGTGTCCTGACTTGAGACTCATATATCATAAAGGATCACTTAGTTCTCAGCAGAGATCTGAGCATGTGTCAATGATATCTCCAGGTATCAACCCTACTAATGTGCAATTAACTATTGGTGTCTATGGTTTTTGAAAGGTCATTTCATTTGGATGTACAAGAAGAACTTAGAAAAACATTTCTACAGAATAGGGAATTATTTTCCTGTCTGCTTCTATTAGGAAAAAAAAGTACCTTTCAATAAAGAGTATAAAAATATAAAGCAAGTTAATTAAACACACTTTACAATGATCCTGTGCAACAACATATTAATAAATTTAGATTGATGGCTGAAGGGCAGAACTGTATAGAAGAATCCACCAAGGAAGAAAAACTGAAACAGGTATTATCTCATCAGCTTCAGTGGGGCCCATTTCACCTGAATTTAAATGACTTGAGTAAGATTATGCAGTGAGTCAGCACAGAGCCCAGAATAGAACTAGGGAATTGTGGCTCATTGTCTCTGTCTTTAACCATTAATTCACACTCCCACACTGAGAAAATGGATGTTACTATCTTATTAAGCCCCACAATATACTTAAATCATACCAGTATACTGAACCATATTTGAGAAACCAACCAACCAACCAACAACCCCCTCAACAAACTAAGATGTAAGCCCAGCATTCATAGTGACTCAAGTTTCTGTCTGGATATGGGTAAAAAAGAGGCAATAGTTGAATAAACTGACAGACCTACAAGCTTTACCCTTCAGTCTCCTAGCTTTGATTGCTTTGAGTTCTCTTAACTAAAACATATCACTCTCACTTTTAAAGCAAAACAAAAAGATTGCAGAGGTCTTTAACCACACACACAAGCACACACACACACAAAGCTCTTAAGCTCTCATATAAATATTTATTGTGGTAAAGTTTATTATATCTTATAGTACTGAAGTGTTTCAATAGACATACCACTGAATATCTGTCTCCTAAAACCAAATCTGTCACTTAAATTTAGGGACAGTAGTGGACGGATGGTGGTACAATTAAAATAATCTGCACAAACATTAAATAAAGAGTGTAGGTTCTGATAATATTTAGGTAAATTTGACATTTAGTAAGGAAATGTATCAACTCTGTACTGCTAACCAAACTATCTTTTAATGAAATATGGATTTTTTAAAATTAAATATGCACTTGGAAGAATACTCTCTTTCTATCCTTCTTTCTCTCACACATTATGTTTTTCTTTCTGTCATCCTCAGATGGTCCCCATTTTGCTATGCAAATGTGAAGGATCTATTTTGGAGTTGGTAACAAGTCCACAAGTGCTGCAATATCAGCTTAGCATGAACTGCATCTACTCTGTTCTAAAACCAGTATCAACCAGTTGCAGACCTCTTTTGATGTTGCATATTTACAAGTAAGACAAAATATCACAGAAATTCACATATTCACATTTTTCATCTCACACTCAAATGACTGAATACACTTGAAACTATAAATAGCCACTAGAATCAGACAAGATACTGGATAAATAAATAGGAACATTTCATAACATGTTCCATGTAAGAAGCAACCCACAGCTTCCTTTCAACAGGCAGAGATTAAAGAATTGCTCTATGTCTGTATCAGTTCTTCCTCACCTGCCCACTTTGGCTAACTGGGATAAGCAGGTTGTGTTTCCCTTTTTAAAGTTGCACAGATTTCATCCAGTGCTCTCAGTCATCCCAGCAGATAGTGGGGTGCAGCAATATGTTTTCACTCCTGCTCCCTCAAGTTGCTCACAGCAGATAATAGCAGGTAAAATGTCATTGTTCTCTTTCCTGCAGTGAGCATCATGGGCTGATTGCTGCTGAGTAAAGGAAGAAGTATGACTCTCCCCATTCGGCCAAAAGGTAGGTGAGATGCTGTTCTATAGAATTTTACATCAAAATATAGCTTTTTACAGGGAACACCTTTTCAAAATTTTGAAGAGAATGTTAGAACACATTTTTAAATTTCACATGCAGACAGAGATTTATAATATATATGAATAAGTTTCTTTGACAACTTCCAAAGTTCCTTAGTAGACATACCTCTGATAGGTATGTCTATTCGACATGCCTCTGATGCCTGTGGACCACAGGACTGAAAAATTATCAATTAAACATGTGAAATAAGGAATGAAACAGAAGAGGGAACTGAGAAGGCAACAGGGATCTAGGATGATACAGAACATGCAGGATTTGCATGTTGTTGACTTGCTTAAAGTGAAGTTTTCTTGAAAGATACAAATAGATGTGAATTACAACTGGTATCAGTGAATTATGGTCATCTGACATAATTCAGAGAGATTTCTAAGCTTTCCTCTGACTGGAAGAGAAGGGTGTCACACAGTGTCATATACCCTTGCAGGACCTTCCC
Source organism: Anas platyrhynchos (assembly GCF_047663525.1). Taxonomy (NCBI): domain Eukaryota; kingdom Metazoa; phylum Chordata; class Aves; order Anseriformes; family Anatidae; genus Anas; species Anas platyrhynchos. Next base: position 52,400,686 of record NC_092588.1, on the reverse strand, counting down.
AAGTACTTTGCTCAGCAGAGAGTGATTTAATTGCTTCACATATTGTTTTCTTGGAAGTCATCTTTATTACAGTGTCTGTAGATACCTGAGAGCAAACTAAAAGATCATTTTCATATACCCTGTGTTAACACATATAAAACAATGCTGCTTTTTGAAAGTCAGCAAAGAAAAAAATGAATGCGTTAAGAGGCAGTGACACAGAAAAATAAAATAGTTGAGCTATGGTCAAACACCAGGTCACAAGCAAAGCTGAGATTCTCAGGATTTCCCATGAAAATATATCCTGGAATATGTTTCCTCTGTATTATAAGATTATTATTTCATTTTTTACAATATAAAAAGGACTAGACTGTACTGTTTTCTATATCTGCAGACAAGAAACAATCTGTAAACCTGTAATCTTCAGAAGACCATAAACTATTTTATTCATATGGCTAAGAGCTTCACATGAAATTCATAAAAGAGCACCGTTATCTCCTTCTATAACTCAAAAATCTGGTGATGTCTTATCGAATTACCAGCCAGAAAGTTCAAAATAAATAAGTGAAACTCTTTATTTTTTTTCTTCAGATTGTGCATATAAATTGAGGAACTCAAGAGAGTTTAAAATGAGAAAAATTTTGAATTTCAAAAGTTCATTAAAAGGATGGTTTGGGGCTAGTTCAATATCACAACTCTTGTGGGATAGTAAAGGACTGCTGGGAAAAACCACACAATCTGAGGCATTAGAGTTTTGTTTGGTTCTTAGAAACAAAAATACAATCTGACAAATTTACTTCACAGCAGTATCGTGGCAGAAAGAAGCACTGTCTTGGACATTTACTGCTGTATCATTGCTACTTACTGAGCATAAAATCTTGAACCATTTCTTTGTCATCTTTTAAGAGTTATCAGATAACAGATGGGTAAAATAGTGTGGTGGCTAAAAAAGTGTTACCACCTGTATCAGAACAGGTGACACCACATTTCCATACCTGTCATAATCTACTTTCATTACTGGAAAAAAATAAGGTAGAAGTTGACTTTTTGTAACATGAAAAGACGTTTATTTGGGTATCATTTAATAATCAAATTATCTCACTTTCACGTGAAAAAAAAACACCATTCAATTTTAGGCTTTATAAAATCTGTACTATAAATAAATGCCTCCTCCATACAGCTGTTTTCTTGTGTACTTTTAAACTCTTCTCAACTTGATTTTGATTATGTAATCGACTGATTGAAAAAACATAACCTAATTGAATTAGTATTGCAAAGAGCACTATTTCTATTATTATAGCTTCCCCAATGCATAGTTGTAAACAGAAAGAAGAATGATGGCAAATGTCCTAGATAAATCAGTCCCCAAATCTGTTGCTCCTTGATTGTGACCTTCTGACACTGTTCCAGCTGTGCAATGACTGTACTAGCATTAAGGGAGAGAATCTGAGGCTCATTCTATTCTGGGCAATACTCCCAGTATTTCTCTACAAACACAAAATCTCATAAATTTAGTGGGTTACAATAAATTTCTAATACACACTTGAAAGAAATACTGAAAATTTCTACATTTCATCTCCCTCCATGAAAATATGTAAAAAAAAAAAATAGTTCTAAATTAAACACCATACATATTTTACAGCTAGTTGGATGCTTTTGTATTTATTTTGAGCTGTATAATTCAGAAAGCACCAGTTTCATCAAACCTTTATTCCTAAGGAATCCTATTTCCATTGCCTTTTAGTAAAGAGAGGAAAGGAAGATAAATGATATTAAGTAGTTCTGACTTAATGTATTCAGAATTTTAATCTATATTCTGTGCAATTCAATGCACAATGGTAATTAACCCAAAACACACTGTGCTACAATAAATAAATAAATAAATAAATAAATAAGAAATCCCAAATTAATCAGAGAATATGTAAAACAGGGCAAGAAACTACAACTACTGCAGAATTCCAGTGTAACCAGTAATTCAGAGAGCAACGTGTATATTCTAAAACATATGCTGTGTACTCAGAGAGTAGCCTTTTTTTTTTTTTTAATAGGAAATCAGTCTTAAAATGTTGGATCATACCTGCATATAACATTGCCTTGCAAACACAGTCAAGAAGCTTAATACAAGACTATACTTCACTAGTTTACATAATTGGAAACTGCATCTAGGTAAAAATCTATTTTAAAAGTACCTCTAGATTTTAAAGAAGAAAACTGATCTCCATTGTTAAGCAGCAGAAAAAAATCCTGAAAGTTTTAAAAGCAAATAAAACAGCTGTGCTGGAACAACATCAACAGTAAAATGTAGCCTAGCTTCTACCATTTTTTCCAGATTTTGTTTGTACACTCAGATAAGAGTGAATAATCTATTGTGATGGGGAAGAGAAATTGGAAAACTTTCGTAAGCCTCATTAATCATCACAGAAAAAGAAAATGGATAAAGACAACTTTCTGCAAAGAGCATTACCTTTTAAAATTCTGCTGAAAGAAAGTTCAAAGAAAATGTTCATTATTTTGTCCTTCCATCATTACTTTTTTATTTGTTTTATTACTTTTGTTTTATTTGTATTAATCACTGCTAGAATTATATTGTATAAAACCTGGCCCATAAGTCAGGGAATATTTTTATAAAATACCATATTGTTCCACTGCATAACAAATTAAATAAAGTTTAACTACAAAATCTCATTGTAAAAGTAAACAAACAAGCAACCCTCCCCCCACACAAATTCTAATAAATTATTGACTTTAAAATAAAACCAGAGAACACTCTTGTGAACTGTTTAAAAAACAGCAACTAAAAATTAGAAAACATTCTTTCAGTAAGTTTATTTCAACTTCCTTAGCTGTGTTTAAATGAGTATGAGCAATGAGTTGCTGGAAGGCTGGAGCTACCTCATCCTTATTCTATAAGAATAAGAATAATAAGAATATTTACCTTTGGGTAAATGGTGTCATCCTCACTGAAGAGTCTGAAAAAAGGTGAGGCAAATGTAACGGTCATACTGTATTCAGTAATGTGCTATACTAAACTTCTATTACATTTACTGAGATAAACTGATATGAAGTGGTTTTAGTAAAAAAGAGCTAGTATTTAGGACTCATTTTGAAACCTAAAGTAGTCCGGTGTTAATTTTTCCCTGACACCTCTCAATTGAGGGCAGGGGGAACAAAAAAACTTTGGCTTTATTTTTGGCTGTCTTTTAGATATCATATTTAACTTTCTTATATAGTAATTTTGACACTAAAGTGACTCAATTTTGAATTCTGACAGAACAAGATGGCATTTTTCCTGTACAGAACACGTGTGAACACCCCTTCCAGAGAGCATGCTCAACACAATGCTCCAATCTGTAAGAGCTATAGGAAAGAAGTAAAAGAATGAACTGAGATCTGCACAACTTACTTCCTAATGAAAAACCTAGGGAACCCAAACTATCTGAATTGTCCATAAGACAAACAAACAAAAAATCCCCCCCCTCCCCAACAAAAAAAATAAACACCCCCCAATTCCTAACCTCAGTGAACCTGTGCCTGAATCAATGGTAACTGCGCATTTAGAGTGTTAGTTCTCTTCCTCCTGAAATTTAATTAGACATTGCAACATGGCCAAGAAAAATTACAATTTATTTGGTCTCACTTTGTTCAATAATTTAGAATTACAAAAGAAGTGAAATTGTGAGATCAAATACTAGATATTGTAGATTTAAGGACTGTGATTATAAGTTAATCAACTATTACCTTGCTTTCAAAACATACAAAAGCTCTTCAGAGACTCTTGAACAAAAAACCTTCTGTCTATATGATTAACATTTTTCTCACCAAAGTAGCATGCTCATATAGGCAGTTATCAAAGTCAATAAAGATGGTGCCAGTTTTATTTATTTATTTTACTGTAAGTAATGAGTTTCTCATTTGAAAAAGTGACCTGTGTGTATAACTGAGTAACTTCAAAACAGAGGATGAAAAAAGGGTTGAATTTCATCAGTTTGAAATTTGTCATCAATTCATTGAGTCCAGAATTTCACACAGTTATAAGTGTTAAAGTCAATGCATTAAAAAAAAATAAAATCAGTATAAGCAATAAGATCTTTCAGCATTCATTTTTTCAATTGTGATGCAAATTAGTGATAATAGAGCCTTTTGAGACTATCACGTATTATTCTGAGGAATAATTATTTGAATCTATGCATTTGCTGACCATTTCTCCAACAGCTCTACTTCCACACCAGTTCAAAGCCAAAACCAAACTAATCCTCTTTTCTGCCAGTATGGAATTGATTCTTAGAGTACTAATACCCTAGCCAGGTTTATGTGATCAAATACTGATGTTTCAGTCCCCTTTCTCTCCCAAAGACACACAAACACACTCACACAGGACACTCCTGCTTTACAGTATTCTTTGAGAAGTGGATGACCATTATAACTTTCCCCTGAACTTCTTTCTTTGTGCTTCATTTTCATATTTGCAAGCAGGCTGTGGATCACCAAAACCAGTAATGGATGCAGCATCTAAGAGTGTCTGTTTCTTATTCATGGAAGGAAGATACAGGTAATTTATTTTGATTGTAATGGGACTTTTATATATGTCTCCTTTAAGCCAATGAACAAAGGACCTTACAGTTGCAAGGAAAACAAAGTAAATCAGACACTGGGAAGAAAGATAGTGTGAAAGTTTCTTTCTTTCCCCCATCTATTCAAACTGATCCAAGAATACACTTTTGTGTGTTCTTTATGTACAAGGCTTTATGTACAAGCCTTGATCCTGAAAGACCCTAATACATGAATTTAATGGCAAGGTTAATGAATACCTCTTGGAACTAAAGGGAAATATCCTTAAATGTTGACCAAAAGAATGCTCAATGGGTTTGAGATAAAATGTCAAAGTTATTTGTTGTGTTTTTCTCTGTTTTAAGTCCGTGACATCGCTTGAGAGTCCCACTCAAGTGCAGTATTCCAGGCTCCTCAGCACCTTTTTCATAAATACATTAATCTTTTTAATATTGGACACATCTATCTGTTCCAGCTGCTCTCATTTCTGTATGCAGTGTTATAGCTGTAGACAATGTACTGAACAATGTGATGAAGGGCATTCTGCCCCAAGGAGCATAAAACTGAATGAACTAAGCAGGTTCAATGTAGAATAATGCAGTTCAAAGGGTGAATTCTCCCTCCAAGAACAGAGAGATAAAGTGATATTTTGGGTATTTTTAGAGAAAAAGGAGCTACGTTCTTCTACATCAGCTAAACACATCAAGTTTTTAACAGTTACCTTATTTCTACTGACAGACAGGTAGGTAATGAAGTTCACAACAGAGGTCACCAAGTGAGCTCTACAGTTAACATATATATATATATTTTTTCAAGCATACATGCAACCTAAGCATACATATAATCAGAAACACACACACACATGGTATATTGTCTTGGAACATAGTCAAATCTCTTCCCTATCCTATTGCAAGGGACTGAAATTTGGGATGTGGTAGTATTTCTAGCAGCCTATATTTGACAAGATCACAATACTTATCATTTACACTTGATAAATCAAAAAATCTTTTGACATAGATATGTCAAGATGGAACTAAGATGGAGGACAACCGTATTACAGAGTATAGGAGAGGACATTTTAGTCATTAAGATTATATATTCTCAGCAAACAGAGTAATGAAGACTCCAGGTCTCCTTTTAGAGGTGCAAACTTCAGACATCATAGAAATTTTAATTCAGCTCTACAACACCACACATGAGCTCCAGGACAGTGCTTATCCTTTGTTTTAAAGGTCACTGTCTGACCATAGCAGTCTTTGGTAAATTACAACTCTGTGTTTAAGCGCACGCATCAAAGAAACAACCGTGGGGAAACCCCATCATGCATTGAGTCTTTTAATCAAAGCAGTCAAAGTGTATCAAAATCATAACATTTTCAATTTGACACGAGTTTAGAGCAAAACACATTCTGCCTGTGGCAGATATCATGCCTTGGATATAAAAAAAATATTGGCAGATATGGTAACGTAAGAGTCAAACTTGGAGTAGTCTGACTGAACAAGAAACACTTTCACAGGTTAATCTTTAGGCTATTAGATGTGCAATCTATATAAATTATGACTGGGTTAACTTGTGAGTATAAATGGAACTGAAAAGAAAGAACATTATAGCATTCTCCAACAACATTTCTAATTTGAATACATATACATAGAGGAAACTTCCTTTTCTGAAGGAAAACCACAGCAGCAGTACTTCTAATGTTCTGACTATAAGAAAGGAGGTCCCACTTCCTCCCTAGAGGCTCCTGATAGATCTTAGAGAAGAAAAAGATAAGACCACTTTCCATAACCACAAGGTCTAAAGCCTTGCAAACAAATAAGGATTATAATTGATCATCTGTGTGAGAAAGAAAAACAGAAGATAGGAAAAAAAAGCTGTACTTTAATTTCTCCATGAGACTTCTAAGAGGGAGAAGAAAATCTTCTCCAATTAAGAATATATCAACACCTCAAGCTAGCATAACTTTGATCTTATTCTTTGCCAGAGAAAATAAATTTCATCTTTTCAAAGCTTCAACCAAGTAGAACCAAGTTATTAGGGAGCAAGAAAACTTAAATAAGAGTCTTTAAGAGAGACCAACGGCAAATTGACAGGTACAATATTCTAATTGATTGGCTACATCTGAGGAATTAAAATAATAATATATCTTTATTGGTACAACAGTAGTCATACATATTCAGCTGAGAACTCAGTGGCATAAAATATGCAAAATTTCCTATCAACTTTAGCCTTTTCTTTAGCTTTTAGAGGTTTTTTTTTTTTTTTTTTTTTTTTTTTTTAACAAAATCATTTACCATCACTTAACAAAATATTGAGAAGTATTATAAAAAGTATTTTATTCAATTCTGTCACTGACTTTTGAAAGTGTATTTAATATTCATTTGCAGCATTAGATTGACAGTCACAGAAACTCAGATCCTATATTTATCTTCAAAATAAATTATTACACAGTCTGAAGCAGTACGAGCTTTTTCAGACCAACTGTGAAACATCTCATACCTAACCTGGAAGCAAAGCTTCTGTTGTAGCACTACTTGGTGTGGCTCCCCCTCAAAAGCACTGTTAAAGGCTTTGTAAAGGGTGGCACAGCTCCCTCCTGAAAGCGCTAAGGCAGGTTCTACCGAGAGCTGGCTGCAATGGTTCTTCTGCCATGTCACTATGCAAACCTTCCAAGAGTGGTGAAGTGACAATCTTTTCCAGTCACTATTGGTGGCTGAGCACTATGCAATAGTGCTCAGAAGCCTTCAAGGGGAGACTTTACTCCAGTGTTATGTCCTAGAAAACTGCAAAACCCAAAAAAGCATAGATCCCCCTAGACCTGATTGCATCGATATCTATGGGCAACTGTATCTAAAAGGGATCTTTATGATCACTTCCCTCAGGCATGTTCATGTCTCAGTCAACAGTCAGATTTATCCACACTTGCTTGGGTTCTTAGTGCCTCAGCTCCACCATACTTACATGAAACACCTTTAACGTATACAACCTGGAGTCAATGTAAAGTTAATGAACCCAAAGGAATGTCAGTGGCAAGCAAGTTCAGAGTCAGACTTTGAAGTTTTTCTATGACATCTGTTTGTCTCAAGGTGGGGCAGCACTTTGTCCTCAACTGGTCCTTCAGATGTCACTGCCCTGTCCACTGTTAGGAAAGATTTATATTTATTTCTATTTACTATTCTGAATTCTGCCCTGGTATCTTAACAGACACAAATAATCAGCAATTAAAATAAAATAAGTAGTCATTGTTAGGTTTACAATGTTACAATGCCTTTTATACAATAGGGAGATTTTTCTTTTTCATTTTAAATGCTTTTTTTTTTTTTTTTTTTTCAATTTATTTGGAAAATCTCAGCACAGCAATGAGGTTAAATAAAACAGAAAAACAACAGTCACTCGCTGGTGAGGTTTAGGGTTCAGATTACTAAAAATATTTTCCATAGACAACAGAGGAAAAAGAAAAGGAATAATTTCTTGCTTTGTGAAATCATCAGTTGTGACTTCTATATTATTAAATGCTTCTTGTAGACAAACTAACACTTATGGACTTAGTCATTCTATAAGCTAATCAGCACCTAAAATATTTTTCATCTTACTTTGAATGATATTTTAACAACTTAATATCAGTTCACACTGAAAACCTGATTAACAGACAGATGACAATAGCAATGAATTCTAGTGTGTGTGGGACCATCAGTATACTGTTAAAATACAAAAGGAAAATATTACCTCCCACAACATAGCTTTTGAATTTGAGGAAAAGCCTGTGCAAAGAAGTTTTATATGGAATCCAGTTCCATCAGCCTTCCCTCATCTATAATCTGCACCTGCATCAAGTGAACGAAAATTTTTCACTTCCCCAGCATATAGCCTAAATTATCATTCATTACCATTACAAGTGAATATATTCTGAACCTTAAATAAGCACAAACAGTATTCTTCTGAACAAGAAGATCCAACAAACACAATAGTTCATACAACCTTCAATTTACCACAGAAAAGGCTTCATATATCAATATTGTTTAAAATATTTATATTCCTTCTAACGGAGGCCTTGATTTGAATGTAATTTTTAAACTATCCAATTAGCCACATGAGAAAATGCATGTATTTGTATTTTTTTTTGTGGCAAAATTTTGGTAGTGGGAGGTTGCAGGGGTGGCCTCTGTGAGCATGTCAGGTCATGTCAGGTCAGAGCCAGCTCCAGCTGGCTCCAAAAGGGACCTGCTGCTGGCCAGAGTTGAGCCAGTGAGCGATGCTGGTTGGACCTCTGGGAGAGCAGACTGAAGAAAGGAAACTTCTGTGCAACAACAGCTGGGAGAGACAGGAGCAAGAACCAGCCCTGTAGAACCTAAAGTCAGTGCAGAAGGAGGGCAGGAGGTGTTCCAGGTGCTGGAGCAGAAATTCCCCTTTGGGAGCAGATACACACATTGCAGGGAATCCCATTGGAGGGGATCCCATGCAGGTCTGGGGGGAGCTGCTGCCCGTGGGAGACTTGTGCTGGAGCAGTTTGCTCCTGGGGGATGGACCCTGTGGTATGGAGCCATGCGGGAGCAGCTCTTGAAGAGCTGCTGCCTGAGGGCAGCCCCCACAGGCTCAGTTTGGGAAGGATAGCATCCCATGGGACGGACCCCATGTGGAGCAGGGGCAGAGAGTGACTGTGAAGGAGCAGCGGATACAAAGCATCATGGACTGACCACAGCCCCCATTCACTGTTCCCCTGTGCTGTTTGGGGGAGGAAGTGTTTTTAGTTTGCTTTTAGTTCTCGCTGTTCTAGTCTGTTAGCAATAGGCAATAAATTATATTAATCTTTCTACACTGAACCTGTTTTGCCCATGACAGTAATTGATGAGCCATCTCCCTGTCTTTATCTCAACCTTTGAGCCCTTTTCATATTTTCTCTACCTTTCCCTTTGAGGAGGGGCAGTGAGAGAGTGGTTGTGGTGGAATTCAGCTACCCAGCTAGGTAAAACCATCTCAGTATTCTAGGATATTAATCTGCATTTTGTGGGAGGTTTTTCAGGTATCATAGATTTTACACTTGTACTTTTCTACAGCCCATAAAATACTAACTCAGTATTTTTCATGGAACAAAAGAAAGTGATAATGAGTCACAAACTGAAGAGCATTAACCTGTCCTCTTCTCCGATGTTGATGTCAAACAGCTCTTGATAGTAGTATTAACAAAAAGTCAGGCTACTCCTTAGGCCTCTGCTTTCAGAATTTAACATCACACTGCCATAAAAACACAAGTAGTACCAAGATAATTACATGGAAGTTTACACTGAGATATTTTGTAACAGTTAATAAGAATGCTTACTTTCTGTTTTAGAGATGATGAAAACAATGCACAGAGCTATTGTTCAATATGTCCAGGAATGCAACTTACAACTTACTAAGGAAGGGTGTCCTGACATAAAGGTGTGAGTCTTTACATTTTAATGCTGTCTCTATCTGCTAGATTGTTATGCTACCTACATGCTTTTTGTTACGCAGATACTGTCAATTAAAATATAATTTTATTTTTCATTGCTGTTCCCTCTACATACGTGCTATGCCTCAAGTCATTACCACACTCATTAAAACACAGCAGTACTGTATCCCATGTCAGCATTTAAATGAAGTATGAGGATATATAACAATACAATTAACAGAAGTATTCACAATGAATGGGGCCTTGAAAAACAAAGAGATGCCTTGATGGGAATGGTTCTGCACTTGAGGCCTATATACAGCAATCACTAGAGCTTTTCATCTTTTTTTTTTTTCCTTAAAAAAAAAAAAGAAAAAAGAAAAAAAAAAGAGTTGACAAGCCTGATAGAAGGAGAAAAGAGAGAAACTACAATTTTGAGACTTCATTTTTATTCAAGACATAGCACAAGGACATCCAGAGAGGCAGCCTAACAAACACAGAAATACAGTCAGAAATGAAGCCTGATTTAGTAGCAGAATTCACTTATTCTTTTTGAGGTTCTGTATAGCACCTACCAAAAGAACCTGTCTCCTGATTCGTGTTTTTTCAAGCTTTACAAACAAAAATATCATATCCACCTGAACAACAGAGCACCCCAAAAGACAAAACAAACAATAAGGTTGTATTTTATATTAAAATCTATGTCCTTTCTGCTCATGCACTAAATGCCTCTGTGTTTGTCTTTACCTTGGACAAGATGAAAGGTCATTCTTTATGTGCATAATAAGCTAATCTCAATTGTAATTACACTGCAGAAGAGAGAGAAAAGAAAAACACCTTCACTTGAAGGTTAACTAGATTCAAAATAACCCAGTTCTCATCAGGGTGTTGCATTTATTTCAATTAAGCCAATCAACTTAACAAGGATTTAATTAAAAACAAGTTAGCAAGTCAGAAGAAGTATTTGAAATGTAATTAATAAATATTTTAAATAAGCAAGATGTAGCTAAATCAAATATATGATTGTAAATGCACTAGCCTGTTATTTCTTTGCAGACTTTTGCTACTGGTCAGCAAAAAAACCACCCCACATCAGGAATCCAGCCAAGCAGTTCATCCTAGCTCTCTGTGAAGACAAATGAACACAGCATGCAGGTGCTGTAATACTGAGATTTCAGAGAATTAGGTGAATAAATGAGTTCCTATTTCCTTCTGTTTAAACTGAAGGGAGAACACAATGCTGGTTCACACTTTCTTTGTTCTATTTCACCAATTGCTGTTGGTATAAAATAGCTGTTCAAGGCAGTTAAACAAAACAAAGCTTCTTTTCACTGAACTGCCATGTTTTGTTAGTTGCGCAGTTTCTTTCCCTGGTGAGCATTCTGTGAGCCAGTGGAGTGAGAAGCACAACATTAATGGACAAAACCAGATAACAGTCAATATGAAGAGCTACATCAGCCATGTTCCTGTTATGTGTGTTTGCCTTTCCACAGTCCTTTGTAAAATGATGCATTGCATCCCTAGCTGTGGAGTCTAACAACAATACTTAGACCTCTGCCCTTCACAGTGCTGTACAGCATTTCCCAGGCATCTCTCTCCTATGTAATACCATTATATTCTTTTCCTTTCTTGTTTCTGACCTTCCTGCAGGAAAACAAAACAAAACAAACACACACACCACCACCTTCTACAAGCAAGATTCCTTTTTCTCAAGCAATCATTAAAAAATACTTTATTCTGTTGTCACCAACAAAGACCAACTTAATTATAATACAACAGATCTAAACATATTTCAGATAAGCATACTTTAAAGTTAAGAACTAATATACACCAGAATGAAAGTTTCCATCTACTTCAATTTTTTACAAATGACCGAGCACATTTTCTTTCATGTTTCTGACACATTGAGAACAGAAGCCCAAAGATTAAGACAAGAATGATCAAAAGCGTCAGCTCCTTTTGGGCAACCAAGTTGGAGAAGCCTATACCTGATATATCAGATTACTTCACATTATATTGCACTTTTCACCTTGAAACCACATTTACTTTTAAATTGTTCCCTGTGACAGCTTTAAGTGCTCCAAAATTAAGTAAGTCAATTCAAAGGTCCTGTTGTTAAGTCCTTAGAAGGTAAGCAACATGGAGAAAGAAGTTATTCTTGAGAACCTTAATCTACATGACTTGCCCACCATAACTGAGGAATACTGAGGCAAAAACAAAGCTGAAACACAATTAGCTATGCCATGACCATAGCGTTCCTGTAGTCATCTATTTTATGCACTATGAGTTGCCCTCTCTATGTACAAATCCCGAAGCAAATCCACCTAGCATACTGAGGTAGCAAAGGTTTTGTGCAAAGCAGGGAGGAGAGCCACTTTATATGATTAGCCAGATGTAACAATGTACATGCACAAAGCTGCAAAATCAGTCCATAGGTTCAACTATGTTCCCAGCATTTCTAACTTGCAAATGCTTGAAACTTGCAGCTACTTGTCAAGAAGGAAAGGTTGTTGACTTGAATGAGTTCAAGTGTAGAGAAGAACATTAAACAGGCACTCTGCAGTCCTGTTCCTACCAGATTTTTTCTTTATATACATATACATTTTTTTTAAACTCTCTATCACTTCCTTAAATTGTGCACCCATGTCCCTACTTGTAACCCTGCCCAATTCCTTGTATTTCTCCACCAACTTAATTCAAGATTTAGTGAAACTACTTAATCCATTCATGCAGATAATACTGCATGGAAGGGAAACATTCCTTGAGAGCTCCAAAGTTTTCAGATCACTTCAAGTGTTCTGAAGCAGAATGAGCAAAAATGGGGTTCTTTTATAATACTAATAGTCCACCAAGACAAGCTGCAGAGAGCAAGACCTCTCCACAACTAAACTGTTTCTTACTCCTTTTCAGCTAGATTACTTAATAACCAAGCTGTCATAAATTTGCATTCACAAATTATACTTACAGACTTACTATTTCAGCTCTACTGAAGATCCTCTGCTGGAAGTATTTTGAAAAAAAGTAAGCTGATTGGCATACTGACATGTATGTATTAAAAAAAAAAACAACAAGTTATATATGGTGATCCTCTAGACTGAGAAATATAGAAAGTTGTGTGAATCTTGGCATCAGTTTACACCAGAACCATGAAACTGTACTGTGAACTTTTCAAGGATTTTAGCAGAATGCTTCCAGAAAAGTTAATACCAATTAGTGTATGTCAGAAAACGAGTTACCTTATGAACTGGATACATCTTTTCTGGTCATCTGTATATCCATATATTTGGGAAACTTGGTAGTTTATCAGAGACAAAGGATGAAAAAATATATATATGTTCCTTGTCAAAAAATAATGGTGAAGTACTGATTTTTTCACATCCAGCTGGCTACCTTGGTCCTCCATCCCTGCCTCTGCCCTATCCTCAGGGAAACAAAACAAAACAAATGGAGAATCCAATACTATTACGATGTACGGAGGATATTCTGCTATTTCTGGGAATAAAAACAGAGCACTGAACACCTTCTGTTCCCTCCCCAAACTTAATCATCTGGAGATAGCTGGTATATTTGTTTGATTTCTTCCATGCCTTGTAGCAGAAAGAAACATATTGCCCTGAATAAGACAGACACAAAGCAATCAGAGATGTTTGGATGCAGCATGGAATGTGATTATTTTTCCTCTTACCTCTTTGACTCAGTTTATTGTTGCCTAGCTTCTTTTGCTTTGGGAAGAAGTACTGGATCAAAAAGCAGCCTCCTTTAGCCAGGACAGTATACCACAACACAGTATAGAGTAGTTCTAATACAACTATTTGCATACTGAAATATGCAGTGTTTTTAACAGAGTTGTATGTGACAGGCACTAAATTCCCACAGAAATATTATTTGACATTTCAGCTGCCTTTCTTTTCTGTCTTTTCTCAGACTCCAAGAAAACATTTCTCCTATTTTGAAGTAACTTGGTAAGGAAATGGCGAATGACTACCAGCTAAATGCAGGAAGAGAGCAGATGTTTTGATGAATTGAACCCATTTAGCCTTAGCATTCACCTTAGTTCCAACTGTCAAATATAGTTAAGACAAATGAAGTAAAACAAAGCTTTGCGTCTCATTCACAGGTAGTTAAAGACAATCCTAGTACCATGTTCTTCAGAGTCCTAACATCCACAGAAATCCCCAACATATACAGAAACTCTCTGAGGTGTAGCATATTTTTAGCTGACCTAATATTCTGCTCACTCTGCTAAAGCAAAGTTTGCATTTAGCTCTTTCTCATGTCTTTCCCCTAAATATGCAGCTCATATTGCAAAAGGGCATAAATACCAGGTAAAGCTGTTTCAGTGAAATACTATCAGATAACAGGGAGACTTTTAACACAGGGTGAAAATATTTTGTTATAAGGAATGCCTTAAAAACAGGGAGCTCAGAAAAAGAACATTTTTTTTTCCTGCAGAAGGGTGGCAAACAGAAGAGTGGAAAGGATATTAAGACATCTGGAGGACTCATACCCTGATGAAGGACACATATATAGACCATTTCTGAAAAAGGTTTTTCTAATCTCAAGTTTAAAGCCTTCAGTGAGGAAGACTGCAAAGATAACCTGCCTTCTTTCTAATAACATCTTATGTAATGACAGATGCTGAATGTACTTACTTTTAAAAAATGAATCTTTAAATAAATTTAAATTATTTTTCCTTTCACCACAGATAAATGTCCAGATCTCTAAAAAATGTTGTTGTGATCCAAAAGACTTTCTTCACCAATTACTTAAAATGCAGTGTCCACGGCTAGACACAACAGTATATCCGAGATCTAAGTGACTTTTGTTTAGTTGAGCAGACAAATACCTCCCCACATTTCAAAGAAGAGTAATGCTGGCCTTTTTTGTAACTGCATCACATCGCCAGATTTCCATTCAGTCTGAGATGCACACAGATAGATGCTGCTATATTGGTTGCATAGCTAGCCATTGCCTGTGATGCCTTTGTGAAATCTCATGTTTCCTAAGAGCAGCACTTCACATTTGCATTAAATTTGCATAAAATTTAATCATGTTACCATTTCAATACACATATCAGCTCCTTCACCAAGCACCACACTGTCCCTGCCAGATGCCCCATCAAGATGCTGTGGTGTCTAGGAGAGGAAAGCTGATCTTCTAGTTTCCCACATACAGTTACAGAGCACAGCAGTCTCTGTGCTTGATGGACAGCAGAAATATTCCTTTAAGTTACCATTTCCAGGTAACAGCCTAACTGAGCAAGAGCAGTACAGGTCCCACCCAGTACTGGTATCTATCTGCCTTTAGCCATTGAAGCTGACTGACCATGAACGAGAGCACTATAGCACTTTATAGTAAGAGCTGCACAGTGTTAGCACTCTGTCTTCTAAGCAATTTTTTTTTTTCCAACATTCCCCCAATAGTAGGAATATTTACAAATCCCACTACACAGGGCTGCATAGGCACAGCATGCTTGGACCTCAAGCACCACTTGACACAAAGCTAATGGAAGAATTTACAAATAATTTCAGTTGAAAATGGGAATTAAAAACAAGCAAACAAAAATACAACAAACAACAAAGTCATAGAAAATAAAACTGCCTCTCAACAGCAAAGAAAAAATGTACTCCCTAACCATTCCCTCCCTACCTCTCATTTTCACTTCAACTCAAAATGAGAAGGATGCCACTGACAAGTACAGCATAACCGTCCATTATATCTGACTCTGAGATCATTTACAGTATATTAAACAGAACTGTTCTGGCACTTGTATATAGTGGTGTCAACCTTAATTGCTAAGACGCATTGAACAGCTCTTCTAAACATAGCAACAATTTACATTTTAAAAACAAATCAAAGACAGAAACAGGTGGAAGCACTCCATTGTGCCATATGAGACCCTTGTTCCTACAGCTGCAAGTCAGGATGAGTATACATCCACCAAAATATCAGGTTGGGAGTAAAAGGAAATGAATACTGTGCCCTTCAAGTTCCAAAAGAACGATACTGCAGGCTTTATTCCAAAAAAGTGAAACAAAATTCTTAGAAAAGAAAGGACTTTTACAGGTTAAAATATGGTGTCCACAAACAAGCCAGTTACAACACGATATCCTCATAGACAAGCTAGAGAAATATGGTCTCAGCCAAACCACAGTAAAATGGGCTTACAGCGCTTGACAACAACATCTAATCACTGACAAATACAAGGATTACTTGGATGAAGTTCACAAGAGCTGATGTTCAGTACGGTATTATTTAATATTTTTATCAGTGAGTTAGATGATGGAATGGGGAGTCTGTTTTATTAAATTCAGAGATCACACTAAGCTGGGAGGGATTACACGCATTTTGGAGGCCATGATTAGAATTCAAAAGGCACTCAAGAAAACAGAGAAGCTATCTAAAAGCTGGAGCTCTTTTAGGAATGTGTACAATACTGCAGTAATACAGAAATATTTGTACAAATTCAGGACAAATTCAACAAAGGTTTGACTGTCACAGATTTCACAAAACAACTTATCATAAAATAAATATATGACAATAGTCATAATCTTCAGTAACAAAAAAGCCAACAAATACATCCCACTGGTATGCACAATCATTCTTCTGCATAAGAGATATGAAGTACCTTTCTACTCTCCTAAAACCACATTTTAGCCCAGGTACCTAAAATTTTGCAAGTGATTAGCAATTTCTCCCTGGGAAGTTCCATGAGGAAGGCCCTGTGCTGATCTTGTTCAAACAGTAAAAGAAGCTGCCAAGAATTGACCAAAGGTTACAGTTTATCAAACTTGATTCTATGGATTAGGTAACTCTTGCAGTTCTTGGCAGGATTCCTGTTAATCATAGATAAAAGGTAGAACTGGGGAAAACATAAGCAGCTAACCTCTCCACTGTTTTAGGTTGGAGGAGTCACCTTACAGGACTACTGCAGTTTACAATCTTGAGGTGCAATAGTTTGAACTAGAAAAATAAGGAGATGATGTTGACCATTTCCTCATTTAAAAATAAGTAAATAAAAGGAAAGGAGAAAAGGAAGAGTCCAGGTGGATTGATTGATACTACTGTATCCTTTCAAAGAGAATTGAAACCCTTGAGTGGCTGCAAAGAATTGTGGCTGGGGAGGAGAGCACAGCAAGAGCAGAAGCAAACAGATGGGAGATAAATGGGATACAGGAAGCAGGCTGACAGAAAAAAGCAGCATATAGAGTTAACAAGAACAACTGGCAACTGACTGAGGAGCCAGCTAGTCGGAGAAGTCAGCAATGAGCCTGTCTGGCTGCCAGGGAATGCCTGCAGGTGAGTGGTGCAAACAGTAAGGTCAAAAGCACTGTTCCAGCAAGGTGTCCCTGTGCAACTGATAAACAGCAATCCACTGGGTTATCCCAGAGAGCCTCAATGTTCTTAATACCTGTTTTAGCAGCTAGAGAAAACCTGGCCCTAGATGGACTCTATTGTTCAAACTCTTTCATCCCACATGCTCTATTGACTCTCAGCTTAGCTTTAAGGTAGTCTACTATTGCACCACTCTGATTACTGCAAAGTAATCAAGCATTCGGTGTGCATGTTATACATGGAACATAATGTAGATTTGTTCATGAGCATTGCACCTCAAATTCCCAGAATGATTACTCTAGGAATGGAAAAATTGTGCAGAACTTAAGCAGGAAGTCTCTCTCATCCTGTACATTTGATGCTAGACACATGCAATGGAGAGACAGCTTCAGATATGCCAGGATAAATAAAGCATGGCCTGGAAGTGGATCTTGATGAACAGTCAGAAATATGGTAGACACCTGTGAGAAAGGAATGCTTTATCAGCAATTTCATCAATATTTCAGAGACAAAATAAAGCAGCACTAAACTGTGATTTTTTTTTTTTTTCAAATATGCATATTCAAGACTGAATGCATGTGATACTCTGGTACAGAATTAGACTGGAACTCACTTGTGAAGTTTGTAGCTTGGAGTTTTGTAACACAATCCTACTCCCCATTATAACGTCTGACAGTTTTAGTAGATGACCATATTCAGCTCACACAAACTGACTTTAACCATACAGCTGAATGAATGCATTCAATCCACCATCACATCATACTTTCTTGGCACTTCCTAGTAGCATGTTAAGTGTCATGACTAACATCTGCCTCAAAATATTTGTTTTCTCTGATTCTTCTCCAAAGGGAGGATTCTGCATGAAGAGTATTGTTTGCTTTGGCAAGCAACAGTATTGGGAATTTCTGGTTTAAACAGCAAATGAAGTCAGATGTTCTTACTGCTCTTTTGACAGCGAGTCCTCCTCCTTCTATTTGGAGGAAAAGGTCGTGAGGTTTACGTTGCTAGCTTGAAACACAAAGTTTTGTTCTTCATAAAGAACAAAACAGATTTTATGAAAGTTTTCTCTCCTGCACAGATCATTTTTATTTGTTTGCTTGTTTTAGGGGACAATGAGTACAACAACAATAAAAAAAAAGGGGGGGGGGGAAACAAGGCAGCACAGGTTTAATCTGTAGAAAAGTATCAGTTTACAAAGAGGTTCAGAAACACTTGATTAGCACAGAGTAAGGTTAAACAAGAAGCTATACTTCCAGATGTCCCAGCTAAAACCACCTGGCTGGCAACTCTAAATCTTCTAATTATTACCCAGCAGAATAGGGTAGAGAATGTTGCTTTTCCTTATTTTGATAAAGGCTTAGAAGTATTTGTCCTTGATGTATTCTTGAAATCTGTTAGCAGGGATTTCTACGCCATCTATACCTCAATAACATTATTTAACATTATTATTATTATTTTTAAGAGAATGAAACATCAGAGAACAGTCCAGGACTTTAAAGCTATTTTTAAGGAATCAGGAGAAGGGGCTGATAGATGCAAGACCCTTTAAAAAAAACCTGTTGTTTTCAATTACATGAATATAATTTCTGTCATTAATGCACACGTCATGTTTAGACTTTAATTGTATTTTGGGTTAATCTCACACAAGCTTTCATCAATAAAGAAGTTCTGCCATTCATTTTCTAACACAAAACACCAAATGTACATGCCGACTATTGCTGCTGCTCCTATTTTTGAACTCAGCTCTGATTCTTATTTATACTTACTGTGACATCTAGGCTACATAACCTGCTTGAACTACTTAGGGAAAAAAATAAATATGATCTATATCCATGCAAACAAAATATATTCTGGACTGTAAATTATCTACAAGATCACAAACAATCTAGTTAAAGCTAAAACCAATTTTTGGTAAATTTTTACTGGAAGAGATCTGTATAGACATTTTTTTATTATTATTATTAAATGCTGAACTATTTATGAATAATATCTGAATACTTGGTGAAATTATCCCTACATAAGTTCCAGAGTTTTCAATGTAGAAAAAAAAATAAACAGTGCACAAATGAACAAAAAAAAAAAAAAAAACAACCAAACAAACAAACAACAAACTCAAGACCTTCAACTTCTCTGTTTGCATTCAGTTTGAAGAATCTGCAGGCAGATTTACTCCTTCCATGTCAAACTATTTAAATATTCAGAAAGGATTCCTCAAAAATCAAATATTAATTAATAACATGAAATACATATTAATTTTTTGTGAACTTCTGATGCACTAAAAAATACCATATATAATGTAAAAATGAGTCTATGAAGCTACTAGGCTCATAAAACTTCACAGTAGGTAGTTCTAAAATAAGGACAGAGGAGCATGTATAATTTAGCCTTGCCTTTCCTACACCTATTTGGAATCTTGAGTAGAGAAAGATTTGCTCTACTTCCAAAAGCTGTAATTTAAGGACCATATATTTCCTTATATACATACAATCAAACAAATAAATAAATAGACCATTCTACTTTTTCTAACACATGATTTACATTTATTTTTTATAGACTGTAATTTGCTTGGAAGTTGTTTCTTGCCCACAGAATAAAGTCTGGAAAAAATAAAGTCCTTCCTTCAAGAAACTTACTCGTATGAGTGGGAAGCTCTCTCACCATTGCTGCCAGCAGGTTTCCCAGAACAGAGCATGTAGAATTTTCTTGAAATAAGTGAAGGAGAGAATCAAATGAGCATTGATTAAGAGAATGCTCAAAAGCAAAAGGAGACATAAGCTTCTGTTCTTAACTATTTGCAGATACATCTTTTGCCTTAAGGATAAGAAACAGACCCATATTCAAGTGCATATATGTCACATAACTAAGTTATAAACAACTGAAGAAACACCATTCCCCCTATAAAATAAAGATGGGAAACTGTTCTAAAAGTCTGTCTCTTTTCTTTCTCTTTCTCTCTCTCCTGAAGCATATGATAATTCAGTAGGAAAAGTAATGAACCCAACTTTGCCAGAATAGTAGATAAACAGGAACAGTGATGCCCCAAATTTTTCCACATCTTTTTATTAGGTGAAAATGTGGATTCAAAAACATTTTTTTTTTAACAAACAACTTATTAGAAATGTCAAAATAATTCATTTAGAAAACAAGAGCATATTTTCTGATATTTTCAAAGCACTGACTTTGTAGCTTTGGCTTATTGTTACCACAAAGCAGAGACAAGGATATTTAAGTTAAATGCTGCCTCTTTATCTGGCTTCACTGGGGTTACTGATACCCAAAATAGCCAAGGCAACAGAAAAATAAAAGACCTAATTTTGACTAACCCTCAAAAATATATCAGCAATTTATTGTAATTCCTGTGACAAATATGTGGCATAAATAATCAAATTAATTTCATTTTTATTGCCATTTTGTTCTTTCAGTAGGCTAGCCTTCACCAAAAAAAGACACATTTGTTAAGGACATAAAGAAAAAAGGGAATTGGCAATTGAACCAAATACATTCCAGTGTCTTTTTCTTCTACTGCATTAGACATGGGTAACAGTTATACTAAAACAATCCAACCATTTAGAGAATATATATATATTTATATATATATATGTTTTCATTGTTGCTATACCTTAGTAAGTAAAGTAAGTTTATCTTTGATTCCAGTCTACTGTTACATAGCCAATAAGCTTTGAAAGATTATTTTTAAGTGAATGTATTCCCACTAAAAGAAATAGGGTGGAAAGCAAGAACTGAACAGAGTGTTTTGATGATCATCTAGTTCTAGTGACTGGTTACTGAACACTAGCTTAAAATACATGAACAATTCATCAGAAATGCTTTTTCCACTGCAACAATGTTAATTTGCAGGAGCAATCCCAGACACTTCAGCTCTGAACTGGTATAGTATCTGAAGCTTCTAATTACAAGTATTTGTTCAGTCTTGTTAATTCTATTCTGTCCCTTTCTCCCATGATAAAAAAAAAGGGGGGGGGGGGGGAGGTGGAAGGGGGGAAGGGAAGAGTGGGAGATAAAGGGACAAAAGAGGGGTGTAAGGAAGAAAGGGAAGAACAAACAGAACCATTGTTCCATATTCTAAAACTGACACTTTTTAAAAACAAAAACAAAAACTTATTTTTAATCAATAAGATCTGCACATTCTTTCTGAGCTTACAGACACATGTAGAACAAAGCAAACTACTGGGATCAATAAAAGAAATCGAGTATACAATTCTTCAAAATCAACGTACAATTATATGTTTAGCAATACATGTTAATGGACAGAGAGATTAAGGAAAATTATTTTATTTTGCAATAAATCTTCCTGGATAACGCTAAGAGTAATTAAATTAATGTAAAGCTACTACTCCAGTCCTTGCTGATTCTACCTACCTGAATACAGAGGAGTACATAAATTTCCAAGTCCTGTTCTCTTTCAAAGAAACCTCATTCTCCAAGCCTCTGTAAAGAGGCTACACAGGAGCATTGAAATCAATACTGTAGTCAAAAGTTACCTTTCAAATCTTCAAAAGCAAAACCTGATTTGTCATACCAGACATAAACTACCAACCCATCACTGGCAGTTTCCTACAAAGCCACGGTCAAAATACAGCATCATTAGAGTCTTTTTCTTCAAAGAAGCACATTCACTTATTTATTATTGCCTCACATCCACCAATCTGGTAGAAAAAAACTCATTTAAGAATGCATTAATAATAAAACAAGAACTAAATCTGCAGTGGCTGTGACAGTTATAACTTTACTCATAATGAAGCAGGTGCCAGCAAGAAGGTACTGCTCAAAGTCCAGGCAAATCAAATGTCATCTTGACAGAACCTCCTACTGACAATTCAGCTGCAATCATCATTCCAAAGCAAACACAGAAGAAACAACAAACAAGCAAAAAACATCAACAATAATAGAGTTTGATAATTTTTCTTTGCTTATATTAAATAACTCACAAATCCTCCATTAATTGCAATGGATTCAAAAAAAAAAACGCTCTTAATGAACATAAACATTGTTCTAATGGAAATTATATTTCAGCTATGTATTTTCTCTATGTAAGTAGTAATAAATGGAGAATCTTTTCTATATAAATGCAAAAAGGCCAATGACGTCTATATTCTTAAAAAGCTGAAAAGAGAAATATTTATTTACAGAATATTTATTTTTTATTATTTTTCCTCTTTTACTTGGATACTTGACTTTGGATGATATTAAATTGTCATTATTGATGAATAATTGATCTAAATTCTCATACTCAGATATTAAATCTACATTTAATAGGCATTTAATAGGGCAATAGGTTAACAGGAAACCTTTGCTAGTGCCCTGTATCACTTGAATGATGTCACATATCTGACCCTTGTGTACAGAAGGGCAATTCATTATTCATTATTTGGTCTTCATAAGCTAAACATATACTGCTACTACAGAAGAATTCGATTCTTCAAAAATACTCCAGATGAGCAATCTTAAAACCCTACAGCTTCATAATTTCTGAAATTAGTATATTCAAAAATTCTAATGAAACTCAAATTTCCATAAATTTTGATGAAAATCACATTTTGAATTGTCCTTGTGCAGTACTAAGTACTCCATTGAAGCGTCAAATCTGTGTCATGTTTGGCTTGGCATCACATAACTGTAGGACTCTGCCCCCCAATGTCCTTTTTCCACAATGGAAGTAATTTACATTCTTATACCACAAAGTCATGAGAGTACCATCTTGAAGCTTATGTCTAGATGGCATTGCCATCTAGATAGAAAACTCCAGAAGTCCTTCTGTCTTCATGAAGTGCTATCAGCATCGATGCAGCTAAAATAAATAATAATAATAAAACCAAAACAGAAATAAACAACAAAAACCCACAAAACAATACATTGCATAGATCTATAATTCATTATCAAGACTGCTCCCTTTGCTTTTTTTTTTCATTAGAATATCTGCTGTCAATTTCAGAAGAGTAGAAGAGAGTGTTCATAGCATTTAAACATTTTTATGGAATATACTTAAAATACTTTCAAATGCCAAAAAGTGAAGTATTTTCCATTTACTTAATACACCATTAAAGGAACCTTTAGAAAAGCAAACAATTGCATTAAGGGTGAGAGCATGTGTGCCTACTTTCAGCCAGAGGCAAATTATTCACTCAAATGATTAAAGTCCTAAAAATAAGATTTTTACAAAAGAACTCATGACAAACTGTTATAGCTAGGAATAAAACAATTGTGTATGATTTTGAATTATTTTTGTCCTTTTTGATCCAGAATTTAATGAAGAGCTCTTTATCAACATAACATGGAACTTCTCTTAGCTGCTGTTGGATTCTTTCTTTTTAATTACAGATTTTCAAAAAGAAAACTAGGTTCCATTCACAGTTGAGACAAAGAAACATTTAAATTCATTCTCTTATTTTCTGAGCGTACACTGATTGGAGGGAATAATAAAGAGATGCCTATACATGAAGAAGTGATGCCAGCATACCAGGATTATTAATCAGAAAGGAACATATTTTTACAAGATAATTTACTAATATGTGGCTTGTCTACGCAATGAAAGAGAGAAGATTTCCAGGCTTTTGTTATATCCACACTGTATTCAGTTATATTTGTTCAGAAGTTCTACCAGTGTTCTTCCAAATCCAAAGCACAGCCATAAGAGCTGGCAGGAGAGAAGGCCCTGGAACTGTACATCTAGACCTCACCATTAAAACATATGCAAGGTGTTTAAAGCACTGAGTTGTGAAAACACTTAATAAATGAAACTAGACTAGTAAATTATTAAAAAAACAAAACCAAAAACAAACTTCTATTCAGATGCATCTCTGCCACAGCAGTAATAAAATGGGGAAAAGGAATTACATTGCAATTTGACGACATAGGGCAATCTAATATGATAATGTTTTGACTGAGGCTGCACTGACCCCAACAGTATAACCATTACAGATTTTTACATGCTATTCACAACTCACCCACTACCATTTACATTGACATAAACTCTCAGACTGGAAATTATTCCTTTTAGTTGAAATGAAGTTAGTGTCATTTTAGTTAGAGACATGAAAACTTCGTAACATATCAGACTATTTTCTTTCCATAACTCAGGTTATATTCAAAGCACTGTGCATATATATATGTTTGTAGTGAGGTAGTTTACAAATAATGAAGGCTATGTGATAGCCAGTCACAAAACCAAAACAAACAACAAAACAAACAAACAAACAAACAAAACAAACTATGAGAAAAGAAAATATGTCGCAGAGCTGAAAACCAGGAAAAATACAAGTTTTTTGATTAGACAAAACCTGCCTAATCATCAAGGCAATACAGAGACTTAATTCTACACTTCCACAGACCACCTATTAAACTTAAGAACAGCAAGCTCTGATTCACCACCTAAAGGATGTAGATGGCCGCACCTGCAAGACAAACATTTCACCAGATCAAACATCCAGGGATCTGTTCTCATTCACATGGGAGCCTTCCTTACTTTGTCCATGGCCAAAGTCAGAATACCTGTTTACTGAATTTCTTTACTGCCAGAGAGAAATATGAGTGTATATTAATGCAAATGAGACTTCACCCCTCAAATTAAAAATTGCTTGCTTTAGATAGTGTTGTGCCCACCCTGAAGAAGTTAGAGACACATGAACATGTTTAATTCTCTTATAAAGCTATTTACCATTAGATTAGGTGTGTGTGCATGTGCTATATTTTGCTTTTAATAGTGCTATCCCGAGAACACGATAATTACTTTTTTTCAGCTGACTCAGAGAGCAGGTATTGCAGCATGGGGAACAGCTGTGCAGATTTTCCCCTCCAGTATTTCTGGAGTAAAGTCATACATAACAGATTGCTTGACTAAACTGGGTTACAGATCTTCATCAGATAATCTCCCATCTCAGACTCCAAAAATTTTAATTGCTCAACTGTGGCAAGAGGTATCTGAGGACTTATTTAGGAAGTAGACTTAAAAGTCTTAAAAGTCAGTTGTGTCCAAAACTATTCTTTAAATTTTTTATCTGGAAAAAGTAAACAAATTACTATATGTGTGTTTATGTATATATATTTGTATACATACACGCCTAAAAATGTATATCTATAGTATTAATATACTATATATATATATACATATTTATGTAAATGCACACAGGTACTCATTTAGCTTAAATAAAGACAGATGGCAATATGAAAACAATCCACAGATGATCATGGCTTGACATGCACTTAGTATGAACATCAGAATGGATCAGTTCAATAGTCTGTGTCTCTGCACAATCATCCAGTCAAATAACTCCTCCTGTAAGATGTATTATCCACTCTTTGAAGAATCATATATCAAAAATTCTGGACTACAATCTAATTTAGGCAACAGCACACAAGTGAAAGTGAAGAAAAAGGTATAAAGAGATTATGCAACAAGTTCAAAGCTACACAGTTGAGACTGTGGTGGAACTAAAAAGAGATTACAAGATCCAAACTCCCACATACACTATATTATGATTTATTTCAGACCAAACCTCCACCCACTGCTGTGGATATCAACAAATATGTCTGCTCATCAAATTTGTGGAACCTTTTTCTTCACTTAGCCAAAGAGGCCACCTTAATTGAAAAGATAATTCACAGATAAGTCATTATGGATGGATATTGTGATATTTACAAAAAATAAAAATAATAAAAATACAAAAGAGCATTTTCCTCTCAACCATAAATCAATCATAAACCTTTTTTTTTCTTCTTGGTGAGGTGAACACAGAATACAATAGAAAATATAATTTTTGAATAAAGTTCAACTTGGAAAAAAACTTAAGGGTTATTTTTACACAGTTGATTTCATCAATAAACAACTCTAAACGTTATGAAGGTAGATTTAATGCTAGTATATTTATAGTTATTTTATTCACATATTTCTTTTGTGGCTCTGTCACCAATGATTGAATCAGATGCATACAACTTCATCCTTACACTGCTAGTTGTGCAATGAGAAATGTATTATTGCTTTCTGATTGCAGTAAAACAAAATAAAATATATAACTTGTCTGTTCTACTAAGATAACAAATGCAGTGACTGTGAAACGTGGCATGTATGGCTACTTTTCATAGAAATGTCTTGCACATGTGGAACTTTGTCATACACATACCAGAGTGTTCATTCCAGAGTGTTTAAAAGCTGCACATACATCTGTGGATCCAAACAGGTAAAGTATGTGCCTTACCATAACTTATAGTTAAACACAGCAGGTACTTTGTGATAAGTGAAAAGAGTGCACCTTAAAATTTCCATCCCTAAGCACTGGAGGTTTTAACAAATAATACAAATAAACAAAACAATAATAAAAAAATCACAAAAAAGCCACACCTGTTTCCATTCTTCCTTTCTACTGTCATCTGAAGATTATTTTAGAGATGCACAAGTGAGGGGAAAAAAAAGAAAAAAATGAAATAAAGAATCAAGTGTTAAATTTCTCTTCAGATTAAATGCAGGTTGCACTTGAAAAGATAAAAAAAAGATTTTATGCAAGATTATGCAGTGATCCTGTTACTATAATGTAAGAGTAACATGAAAAAAAATATAACACTGATGCCACCTTAACCATAAGACAAATTCCAAATACACAAGATAACCTCTTACAAAGTCTATCTCCCTTTTGAAGCCCTGCATAAAGATGGCATATCTGTTATGTCAATACTCAAAGCCTAAAAATATCAAACAAATTTAGAGAACGCTTCACTCACAATGTATCTGTGTGCAAATGACAGGCTCCCAAGGACCCACCGTCTTATATCTTATGTATAAACATGAAAGTTTTTTTTTCTTTGGGGAAGAGGGGGATTGGTAGATAAGTGTTAAAATTACCCCTGACACACCACTTGGATATCTAATTGTATACCATTCATGTCAATGGTACGTTTGTCCTCAATTTCAAAAGGAGCTGGCACACACTAAAAGCAAGCAGTAAGGGTAGTTTCATATCAAAGGGACTCAGTACAAAATCTGTGGCTTTGGAGGCATAATGGGAATCCTTAATTCACTACAAAGTTAAGATCCCTTAGAAACAGAAGAAATTACCACTGTAACTCATGCCAGATGCTGCTGTGGTGCTGAGATGTGATGCAAAGAGAGGGATTCTCCTGGTGGCTTAAAGTAATTTTGAAATTGCTGGTAATACTGTACATGCACAGACAAAAGCATCAAAGATGTAGCCAGAAAAGGCAACAGGAAACAAGCAAATATCAGAGGAACATTTATAATACAAGCATAAAAGAAAGCTCAGAGAGCGCATCTCAAGCTGAATCTTGTCAGTAAGGAGAATTTTGAGAATACAGAATACAGTGACTGTTTCTTTTATTATTCCTATTTTTTTTTTTTCTATTTAGGAAGATACAATTTTATGGAGATTTGTTTTGGAAACAAATAAAGATCCATCAAAGATTATAGTCAGCTCACTTAACAATTTTTCTTCCCAACAGAATATCCTATAAGACTTCTAATATTTACTTACCATCTGGTTTAAAAGCATATGGTATATACTCCCTTTTGGATACAGCTGAAATAGCACTAAATATTACACTGATCTTAAATATGCTTCTGATATTATCGAGATGCAAAGAAAATATGGCAGCTAAACCACACATGAGCATCCAAATCAATCTTTGAAATAGCTAGTTACAGCTCTGTCAAACTGCTTATCAAGAGTGCCACTGTTTTGCCATTGTAGACACTGCAAAACCATGCTGAAAGCTCCAAAGGAAGCACTATGGAGAGGAAATTACATAGCCTGTCCTCTTGACCAGTTGTTTGCTGTGGGTTCAGCTAATGCTTTTGTCGGCTGGCAGTATCCACAGTGTAAAATGTCATTCAGCTTCACTGTCTCAATCACTGTGCTCTACAGAGCAGAAAATTAAGTTTGACAGATTTGAAGGAGGTTCTTGTAATTTGCTATAATTTATATAAATCATTATACATATGGCTTTAAAATCTTATCTGTAACTTCCAAACTATTACTTGAATCAGTGTGGTTATTTTATAAGCTAATAGAAAAAAAAGTAAGTTTAGATCAAATACTCATTTTTGTTCTTGTAGAAAGAAACATTGCCATCATTCCTATCTTGGAATGTTCCATCTTTAAACTAATTTTTGGAGGAGCTTAATTTTTATTATTCTGGCCCTGAATAATATTACATTGACTCATAATCTTTTTATTTTTATTGCAACTGGCTAAGACTTTTCTGATGGAACTGCTTCATATTGGCAACAGCTGATTTTTATGAGGCTTTTTAGTATGAAATAAGTCATGAAACCTGGCTTTTTAATTAATTAATTATTTTTTAATAAAAAATTAAAGCTGCATTCTACTGTATTCTGTCTGGAGGACATTACTTTCGGATGCTATAGCCACTGTGGTGGAAATTTGGAAACCAAGCCTCTCCAGCACTTTGGGCATAAAAGCAGTCCAAATTCTGGAAGACACAGAACATTCTGCCATGGGAAGCACTGTCCTTCTGGGGTTTCCAGGGCTGCTGCAAAGTACCCTACCTATGAAAGCATTTTTCAAATTACTGACTCCAGTATACTTGACAAGTCCTGTCTACATTGTTAAATCATTTCACTTAATGCTTCATTGCAAAGCCCTTGACCTCTCAGTGTCCACACTGTGTACATATTTGTTTGCATACAGACTCCGACTTAGAGCAACCCAAGAAGTTCCCTTGGTGAGGAAACCTGAGCACAGACGAAAAGATGATTATACATTATATATAAAGCTATATATATATATACATATATATATATATATATATATATATATATATATATATATATATATAAATAATATGAGAAAACATGTCAAAAGACCTGTACCCTTTGGTTAGTACTGGCACAGGCCAGTTCACTAAGTCTTGCTTCTTACCCCAGATTTATAGTTTCCAGAGAGTGGACTCCACTGTGCAGCCTTCTTCCTTGGAGGTGTCCAAAACTCATCTGGACATGGTCCAGGGTAATGTGCTCTAGCTGACCCTGCTTGAACAGAGGTGTTGGATCAGAAGACCTCCAGATGTCCCTTACAACCTCAACCATTCTGAGATTTGGTGATAGATACCCAAGAGCCTTCCAAGAGCAGAGCATCTCAGTCTTCAGCTATCCATCTCAAAGCGGATATTCCACAGCTCCAAAATTTTCCATTGGGCCAACATACCAATTCAAAGCAGTTCATTTGCAACAAAGAAGTCAAGGTTGGAAGCAAGGACTATGATAATGCACATAGATGCTATACTGAAAGTGTCACTGGATAGATACCATCTTCTTAGGCCCCCTCTGTATATCTAGTATTGAGGACACTAGTTTGATTAAAAGGCTTTGATGGAGTGCACCACAGCCTCCATTAAGCCTTTAAGATATACACCAATGGTGTGTTGCTTTTCTTGCATATTATTCACCAGCTTGTCTTATTTTTATGACGGTGAACAGCTAAAATCCTAACATATTAAGTAGTACCTCCAATTGTTTGTTTTGAGTTCAAAAGATTTGGACACAATCAGATATACTTGATCCTTCAACAAAAAGTGTCTGTAATACATACAGCAAGAGTACATATTGCTCTCTAGTGATAGTTATTTGCAGATGAAGAGACAAAACTAGAGCCTCATTTCACATGATCTTCAAGAACTTGGTAGTTTTCTGGTGACTAAGAACTCGAACAGAACAGTGTTTCAAATCTGGAGCTCGTCTCATGGTTTTAGTAACATAGTGACTAAATGAAAATACAGACAGCTATTAACAACTTAGCTGAAGTTTCAGCAAGTATCTCAAAACCAAAACACAGAACTCCTGTTACTGCTTTTCCCTCAAAAGCTAAAATCTCTAAACCTCTTCAAACATTAATGGTCTAGTTACTGTCAGTACATTTTTTAAGATTTTCCACAGTTACGATGACTTCTGAAATTGGAATTTTATTTAGCATTTTCCTGTGTTTAACTATTCATTTTGTAATCTGTCCAATGTCTGTTCATCAACCCAAAGACGTTACATTTCAGAAGCGAACGTAACACCAGCAATTGTAAGCCTTAAAGAAATCTAAAATGTGAACTAAATGTGGAATTAAACTAACTGATTGAAGCAAAACCTACTAGTTATAGTTCAACAGGTACTCAGAATCCCAAGCCACTGGCATGCACACATCAGCTCAGACAGCAGAAATTTTAACTACTGAGCTACAGGATGCAGGCTACTGCCATTGACTGTCAGCTCTTATTATTCCCCAGGCAGTTCCACAGAGAACAAGAGAAGGTGCACTGCAAAGGTATTGGTAAGAAATTTCATCTCCAGTGGGAATTTCCTTCAGTTCAGGAAATAAGAAACATGAACACCTGTCCTTACCTTTAAAATTGCAGTCACAACTAGGAGCATTGCCAGCTTTAGGCATCCAGTTCTGCCTGCATTCCCACCTGATGCCCTGTGGTACACATCCTATTTCTCAAAGTAAAAACAAAGTATTGCACAGCTCCTGCCAACCTCAGGAGCTCCTACTCAGTTCCTGCCAATTTGTGACTAATTTTTAAACAAAGAATACAGAAATCAGAGACCTAAAATAGCTACCTGCTCTAAACTATCTTATTTGTTTTTGTACACCTGAATGCAGACTGTACACACAGCTTGATTAACCCTGTTGTTTAGTTCTCAGGTTTCTGTTATAGGTTCAGATGTAAATCAGAGAGACACTTCTGAAGTGCATCAAAACTCAGAATGATTTCCTGAGTTATTTTTAAGGGGGGAGGGTGGGGGCAGCTCCACATATCAGCTTTCCCAAATAAAAAAATTACACTCAGAAGCTGCTGATCCATTGTTTGGCACAAGGAGGGTCACATGAGAGCCAACAAGCAGCCTCTCTTGTCCTCAGGTGTGTTCATTTCAAAGAAACATGAAAAAGAAACCTTACAGAATGACAAAAGAATAGAAATACAAGTAAGTATCACTATTTCTGTAATAGTATTTGTCTCTTTCTTTAACCATAGGTCTTTGAAATTGGAGATTTTAGATATGGGAAAAGGACTTATGCCTGCATAGAAACACGAGGAAAGGATGCCATTAGTTTTGTGTCCCACCTTGCAAGAAATAATGGGAACAGAATGCAGAAGCATCCCCTGTAATAACTACTGAAATGTCATCTGATTAGATCCTTACACATGATTTTTGACTGCTTAAAATAGTTGAAGTTCCTCTAGAATTTGTTCCTCCAGAACAAATCTCTCTCTCACACACACACCAAACAAGTAACAACAGGGAGTTACTCACTATTTTGGGTTGCAATTGGTATGAATGCTTAACAAAGGAAGAAAGAAAAAAGTAGAAAATGTCTCATACACGTCTCCTGCTGCCCATCCATACTTCTGGCACCATAAAATGTTCCAGGGCATATTTTGCCATAGCTACACAGAGCAGGTGCCTCTAGTTTGCTTGGGAATGTCAGACACAACCAGAGAGCCTGAAGACTCTGAGAATCCACCCTCCTATCCCCCACACAGGAAGGTGGGTAGCACAGCTTTAGGCACAGCAACAGTTTCATGTAATTAACAGACCTATTTTGCAATCTGGTTCTGAATTTGTTTCCACCATCCCTCACTAGCCCTGGTACAAACCCTGATTCAGAGATTTTTTTTTCTTTTCTTTGTACAACCATCAAGACAGAAGTTACATCCACGTATAAACCATGAATACTTAGTATTTATGCTTTCAGCTGCTTGTTATGCTTATAAACAAAGTCAAATTTCTCTTCAATAATAAAAAATATTTATTACTTTGGGGTAAACCTAGAGGGAAAAGAGGTTCTCAGCAGAGCTACCGGAGAGCCACATATACAGCCAGGTTTATGACCATCATTTCAATGTATGTTTTGATTTTTCACCTCAGGCCATTATGTTTTATCACTATTTTTCACAAAATTTGGGAGTCAGACTTTATCCTCCAATTCTCTGGTGTGCCTGGGTTGACTTATTTGTTCTCTTGCTTCCTATGAAAACCTGATTTAAATTAAAAACATACCATTTAAGATAAATGGGGGAAAAGCTATAGAAGAATCAGAGAACATTACAACATGCAAAAACCTCAGATACCATTACTATGCAACAGATATTTTTTTTTATTAACAAAAGTTAAGACTTAAGAGAAATTAAATTAAAAAGCTAACTAAATAAAATTGTCTGTGGACAGCCTGGCCTGGAAATGTTCTTTATTTTATAAGATTATAATTTGTTTTTACCACTTCTGCTATTGCTTAAAAAAAAAAAAAAAAAAAAAAAAAAAAGTCATTCACAGCTCTTTCCTGTGGAATGTCTGTCTGGAACTGTTAGCCATGCCATGCTTGTTTTCTGTGGGAGAAGAGGCAGTATGTACTTTCTTGTCTTCTAATCAGTCAGTCTGCCCCTTCTGTTCATCATTATCTGATAAATTCCTCCCAAAAATACATGTACCCCATTTTAGGCTGCAACCTGTTTCTCAGACTGCAAATGTAAGCTAAACACATCTTCAATAACACAGCATTTTGTGTATTTTTCAACTGGAAATAAATGCGTTCATTTAAGTTTAAAAGTTGTCTTTGTGTGTTGATATTAATTCACTTTAATTCTTCTGTATAAACTAGATCTGAAAAGACCTTTCTTTTACCAGTCCTGTACCTCAGTCTGGAATCCTATAAACACTGAGCCTCATCTTGCTTTGCATCATTAATTGGTAATTTAGGTTGTGCAAGGTATATAGGAATGGTACATACAAGATATTTCAGTTTACTTATATTGAATCCACTAGCTGCAAAAGACCGTTAAGGTATTGGTTATTTTTAACAAGTGCTATACAAATAAGTATCTCTATGTTAAAATGTGAAGATGGCAAAGTCACTCATTCAAATGTTTGGAAGTGCCTAAATTAATTACTGCAGTTTCCACCCTTATGTTCCAAAGCAGCTGAAAGTACTTTGTGCTTCTGTAAATTTCAAGCCTTTCTCAAGATAAGCAACCAACTACCAAAAAGCTCACTTAACTGTTACGACATACCATCACTTTTGGCAGAGTTAGATGTAAAATACAACTCTGAAAGTCAGTTCAGTCATCCCAGTCATGCATTAGTCCATGTCTTTCCTCAAGTTTCTTGTCTCATTCAGTACATGTTCTTCTCTCATGCATGTAGCTTCTACAGGTCAGGGCTTCTCTATCAGAAACCTTGAGTCAAGTATCACTTGTCCCACCCATTAGTGCCTCAGCCACTTCTATCTTCCCTACAGCAAGCAAACCTCTCACACAAATCTCTTCCATAGCTTCTTGAATGTCATCAACCCCAATCTGTTCACTGCAGTCTTAATTCCTTTAATTTAAAAGTCCAATTGCCCTGCTGGACTTTGCCCAAATATTTTTCTCTTTAATGTCACAGAACAGGTTAATCTGTGCATGCTAAAGAAAATAGAAACAACCATCAGTCAAGCAGAAAAACAAAAAGTATTCATCACTTGGTATTATCACCAAAAGCACATGTGCACATATGACTAAGACATGAGGGAGGAGAACCATATGTACCTAACTATTTACAGTGCGGACCTAGAGAAATTTTCCAAATTAGGTCACAGATGACAGGAGTATCAATGTAATATACACATTCACATAGATTCAGACACGGTATTTTTATAGTCCTAAGGTAGATGAGGTTGTATGATTACTTCTGCGGAATTCATGCAATATGGGTTTTCATAAGA
Organism: Anas platyrhynchos; assembly: GCF_047663525.1. Taxonomy (NCBI): domain Eukaryota; kingdom Metazoa; phylum Chordata; class Aves; order Anseriformes; family Anatidae; genus Anas; species Anas platyrhynchos. The sequence continues at coordinate 52,366,681 of NC_092588.1, read as the reverse complement.
CTTCAATACCATTAAAGAAAAAAAAATTAGGATTTCAGTTCTACCACCTAGGGAATCTTATCCAAGCTGGAATTACTCTACTGTTTCTTGTCAAACTATCAGTAAAGGATCAATAAATTTATGTCTGGCTGCCATGTTGCCAGCTTCTTTTCCTAGAAATAGACATTACAGAGGTTAGCCATCTCTTCATACCTTCATCTAGGATCACTGCAATCTGCGCTGAACTTAGAAAGTATTTAAAAAAAATCAGCCAGTATGAAAGCATGCAATATTTTAGAGGCAAAACCTATTGGAAACAACCATCTGTGGTTGTTTGGTTGGAAAATAATGGTTGGAAAATGTAAAAAAAAAAAAAAAATCCTTCTCCTCACTTTTTTTTTTCCTCCAAAATATTGCTTGGAGGATTTTTTTTTTTTTCTTAACTAGTCCTACTAATTTTACCATAACTGCAGTGAATTTCTCTTCAGTACTAGTTGTGGGGAAAACAGAGCTTTACAGAAAAATTTGCTGTGATAGTGTGATAGTCTACACAATACTATTTGTCTTGATCAGAGACCCTGCCATCCCTTTGTACCGTCATTTCCCTTTTGTATTAGCTATCCCATCTCTTCTAACCTTTTGCTCCAGTATCTCCCTTTATCTTATTTTTCATTATTTATCTCCTCCACTGAGACAATCCAAGCAGTCAAGAAGCCTACATCTTGATTTAGGTAGGATGTAGCCTTCCAGGAAAAGCATCTTCACCAAAAATCTACTTCAATGACATAACTGATTTTTATTTTTTTTTTATTCTGATAAGGTTTAAATTTGCTCCCTGCTCAACGAAGTACAAACCTATTTTTGGGGAATCAAACCAAAGGATAAATTTGTATTATATTCTCCAAAAACATAAATCTACTTCTAGAAGTTTTGCTATAGTATCTCAAAAATTTATTCTCACACTGACACCTAGTTTTATTGAGGTTAGGTCTATAGCTATTTTATCATGATGATATCAATGGAACAAATGGACACCAATGACAGTATATTCCTAAGACAATTCCCTTCTTTCCATAAAAGTTAACACTGTCAAAAATCCTACTGAGAATCCTGCATTTTCTTTGAAATTTATGACATGGCAAAACCATAGATTTACTCTGTGAGGAGATCTTGAGTGCTATTTGAAGCACTCACATCTCTGATCACTCCTGAACATTAGCAATAATAGAATTAAACAATAATTCTAAACTTGTAAAGAAAAAAATCAAGTATGTGTACAAACTCTGAAGAAACTTCATCTTCTAAAAAGAACACAAAGAGACATATACTATGAATATGTGTACACATTACACATATTTTTAATATAGATGAATAATTCCCAAACAGACCTTTTTCAACAAGCAAAAACATGCTTTACTCTTTATGTACAGGCACCCCAGCTGGGCTATGTAGATGAACATAACAACAGTGAATTGCATGGATATTCACTTAATATCCAAAGAAGTTATTCAACTTAGTCTGGTGATATTACTCTGCATCCACCAGGTAAAGCATTTTTCTCTGCATTGGACTATATTTTGTAAATCCAAATCACAAAACCTTTCATCTTTAAGATTTTGAAGCTTTCATTTGGAGACAAGCAATGTTTATATAGAAAATAAAAAGGGTACTTTTATGTTGCAACATCAATTAATCTCACTAGATTAAAGTGATGAAACATCCTATAGGACTAAGTACTTACATATTCCATGGTCATTTTGTGTTAATGGTGGCCTTTCTTTTCATATTCCTACTAAGAGCTTTTTTCTAGAGATAAGTTAAGTAGGAAATTCTTCCAAGCATTCAAATACTAAAGATCCAATTTAGATGCACAATATGTCATGAAACTACTTACATACTCTATTATTTCACTTAAGACAAAGCATACACTGAATATTTTACTTCCTATTTCTACTCCTTTCCTTCAAAATATTTAAACAAACATTAGCAAATCCTGTTTGCAGTCTCAACTGAAGCTGAGAAAGCTGTTAGTTGAATGTACATACATTCCTTTTGCTGACTTAAATTATAAGAGACCAACTTCAAAACCACTGACTGAAAACTAATCTCAAACACTGAGCAAGTATAACAGATCCCGTAACCACACTTCCAGAAGAAAAGCATTAGAGATGCACCAGAAAAAAACAAGCAAACAAAATTGCTGCAAAATATCTACAGAACATTAGGCGTCATGTTAACTCAAACATGTTCCTTTTGTTGTAGGCCAATAGCCCACGGCAGGCTCCTCTCTGATGCACCACATTAAGCACAAAACCCAGTGACCTTGGAGCTCCCTGGCATGCAGCACCATTTTAGTGGGGTAAGTCTCTCAAGGCAATGGGGTGCTGTGGTTCAATTACCAACCTGGCACCAAAGAAATTCCCTGCTATGGACACACTTTGATGTTTAGAGAGAGCTGGTCCACTTGAATCCAGGGATCTTTCCCCAGATGCTCCAAGCTCCCAGCTGCATCCCACTATTTTCTGATGTCCAAATGCAGTCTGTTGACCACAGGGCACCCCATTATTTCCAGACATTAGACATTGACCATCCATACACCTGAGGCCTGGTGAGACAAAGGCTGCTTAGACTATCAATTCAAATTGCAAGACAGTAGAAAAATAAACATTTATGTTGGTGCAATGGAGAAACTGTAAAATGCTTTTTAACGCACTGAAAGAGTGTCCTTGCTGCGATAAAAATCCCTCTTGTCCCCTAACCAGTGATCAATTAGTATGCATAACTTTAAGACCACTGACCTACCTGAGAGCAGAATGGTGGAAGCAGGTGTGACCTGTTTCTGAATCTGGACAAAATTAATGCAATCCAAGTGCCTCTAGGGAGTCAGATTTGCTGGTTAAAGTCATCTGTTGCTTGTTATCTTTGTATCACTTTGATACAGGCATTTGTTCTACATTTTGTTAAGTCCTTCATCCTGTTATTCATCTTCTAGATCTTAAATACATATAGTTCACTTAAGAGAGTAGAAAGGGAAATACGTGCCTATATACAGTGAGCATCCCCAACGTACTACAACTATGCACAATATAGCAGGCCTGTATCTTCAGTCAAAATAAAACAAAACAAAACAAAAATTCTGCCCCTGGTTTTGACTATATTCTGTGTTTTGGGCCAAATCCATGGCTGCAAATAATTGTGCCCTGCTAATGCCATTTTGGTGTGATGCTGCATGAAAGCAGCACAACTTTGGGAACTTCAATGAAGACAGTCAAAAAGGGTAGTTTTTTCACAGCATGTCTACGCACACACACTGTGTTGCTGATATATTGGTGTACACACACAAATCTTGCTGAGCTGCTGCCCAATATTCTGTGAAAATTAATGTGAGTCTCATTTACCCAAGTCCTTTGCAAAGGAATCTGATTACTTTCCATGAGCTTATTTACAATGTTATGAATTCAAAGGAAAATAATTAGAGCTTGAATATACATGTTTTGGACTAGTTCTAACTAGTTCACTAGCTGCTATATTTTAGTTCCATGACCTATCCCACATCATTGTACCAATATTGATTTAAAAATTCAACTTTTCTTGAAATGCTGTCCTCCTCTCTTCTGAACATGGTTCTGTTTGTTCCTGCTTGACAGAACAGAGTGCATCAAAAGAAAGGAATAACATATTTTGGCAGATACAGCTGATATAAAAAGCATCTACCTTCAGATTTGAGGACAGTAAACTAAGATTAAGTTCATTGTGTCCTAGCCAAGAAAACCTACACAGAGTCACACTTACAGTGAAAGCAAAGTTGGAAGCTTAGCTTCTTAATAAATTTCAGTTTCATAAATTTCATATTTTTTTCATAAATTTCAATAAATTCAAATTCTAAGGAAAGGAGAATAGATTTCTAACTAGGCTGTGTAATTATTTAAAAACAAGTTAGAAATAGCCACTCAGTCACTCCTGAACTTGTTACAGGTGTCTAGTTTTATGCATGTCTATCTTCCAACTGAACTCCAAATTATTTTAAGAGTGCTTTACAGTCTACTTCAATCATTCAGGATTAACCTGAATCATTCAGGTCCAGTGACTTTTTTTTTCTTTCTTTAAATTTGAGAGCACACACAAAAGGATTTATGAAAAGAACATTTTCTCTCATTGTGTTTGGGTATAAAACATAACAGTGAGAGTTGGAGATGGGATTTTCTCAAGCTGCAAGGAAGTCTATGACTGACACAGAAGAATCATTAAAGCACAGGAAGTGTTTCAGACATACTCATATAAGTTTCAGATATACTCATAACTCAAGACTGTTATGTGAACTCGCAAGTAGTTTCCCTTAAAGCCAGACTGAAGTCAGTGGGATGCCCCACATGTTCTGGCTTCCATCTGGACTCCTCTATACTTCAGCATTTAAAATGAGCATTGTCTTATCTTTTCTACCGTGTTGATGCAGAGAGTTTAGACATGGCGCTGAAGCTCTTTAAAGTTCTCTCTAAAGCCATGTGCCTTACTGCTTTGTAGCTCAAGAACTAATGACAACATGCATACATCATCAGTCAAACTGTCCGAAGTACCCCCAACAACTAAGAGGCAACCTCATCATGGAGATTTTTGCTCTTTATGGACTGCTGTCTCTACCTTTCAACAGGCACCTGAAATCTTTGAGCCTGCTTTACAATCAGAACTGACTTCTTTCACTTCACTTCTCAATCATTTGCTGCTATTTTTATATTAGCATGTAACTCTCTCAAAAATTAAATGAAATCAATACCAAAAACCCTTAACCAACCAAAAACAACCAACCAGCTAAACAACAAAAAACCCACAAACAAATAAAAACCTACCTTAAATAAGTAAATTCCCACTGAAGATGTGATATTTTAAACTGCATGTATGTATTTAAGCACATACCTGATATAAGTGTAGGCTGCCTAAATAAGTAAGCAGAAAAAAAAAAAAAAAACTTTACAAATTATAAACCTAATTCAAAAGGGAGTATGACTGTTAAAACTATTATTCTCAGCAACCACCTTTTAGAATAACTGAAGATTAGTTAAGTCAGCTGTATTTTCCCTTGCATAAACCTGAAAGGTTTCCTGAAGTGCTCAGCATACTTTCTAGTTCTTCTAGTGAAATCAACATCAGTTCTGTGTGAACTGATGAGAAATACTTTTATTTACCTATGATCTTGAGATAGAAAAAAAAGAAATTCTCTTGTCAGGTATGGGTATAACTGTATTTACATACATTTAGGTATTACTGATCAGTATGCTGGAAAAAAAATAAATAAATTAGAAAAGCTTAAATTCTGTGTCTTTAATATTGTACATTTCCTGCAACACTAAGAGTAGACCTTACTTGATACCTGTGAATTCATGCAATAATTTTATATAGATGAACACATAAAGGATGAAGACTATACAGTCTAGCCTAAACTGCAAAGTCAAACAACTGTAAAAAAACTGATCACACCAATATGTGGAAAAAAAAAAACACCTCAGTGCACACAGTGCAATTACTTTAAATACTGCATGTGGACACAAGCAATAATCAGCTGTTAACATACCTATGTTCCTACATGACATTTCAAAATACATTTCTCCTGTATTGCTAGTAGTTATTTCTGGCACATCTTATACTGTAAATCTTTTCTCCCCTACTACTTCCACTGTTATTTTGACAGAGCATTTTTTCTTCTGCTCTTAAAATGTACTTTGAATATAGACAGATCAAAAATGCAGTGCAGTATCTTTCTGAGAATCAAAACCAGCAGACTATGAGTGTAAGATACAGCTATGCAAATCCAGGGTTATTTGGTGTGAAGTTCCTTTGGATTTGTCCCATATGGGAGATAAGAATTTGATTAAGTCTGAGCCGGAGAATGAACCACACCAACAAAGTGGTATGTATGTCACACACACATGCCTCTTTCTTGTTTATATATATATAATTATGTGTATATATGTATATGGACACAGACAAACATATATATAGGAAGGAAAAGGAGCATTAACAGTCTATTCCAAAGCTCAATAAAGTTAATAAAGTTAATAAGAACATTACCCTATTACATCTGTGCTTGGAACTGTGAATATGTGAGAACTCAGCAACATGTTTGTATTTTGGGCAAATTTAGAACGAGGCATCAGAAGGTATCACAGAAATACCAGCTCGATTATTATGAATCATCCTTGTAAGCAAGAAAAGAACTGACACCCCTCAACATATACTGTATAACCACCCAGCCACAGCTGACACGTGCCTTGTTGGTTTGAGAGGTACACTAAGACTTTTTTTTCGCTAATAAGCCCATCTAGCCCATTCTGAACAAGGGGAACCACAAAATCCTTTCTAAAACATGACCTGTCAAAAAGGTCATGCTCTATTACAAATGTGACATTTTCACAACCAGTAAAATAACTTCAAAATGCATTTCACTGTAATGCATGTATGTTAGACTTTTGCATGAAACTTTCTGAAATACAGATTATGTTATTTGACAATAAATAGACTAACTTGGAGGAAGAGTCTGAATAAAATAAGACACAACAAGCAATTTGCATTTAAAAGAATAATGGTTAAGATTTGGTAACGATCTGGTTGCAATGTTTTATAATCATGATTAATTTCACTCACAAAAAAAGACACTTGAAACAATTTTCTTACTAACAGAATTCCTTAAAAATCAATTTTAAAAAATGTGCTTTGCAAGATTTAAATAGCAAAAAATAAAAAGATCAGGCTATTTGCCTTCACGTACAATTTGATCAGATAGCATGTAATAGAGGTGACAAAGCCCTTTGAAGTTTCCTCTGAGACTTACATTTCAGTTAATTTTCTTATGCAAATAAGGACTAACTAGTTACTTTTAAAATTCCAGCTCTTTTGACTACAAAACCTCTAAATAGATTATTCGTAGCTCTCATGTTTAAGAAGTTTTGAGTGTATTTTCATCTCATTGCACAGACAGCTACATATAAGCCTCTCATTAAGGATAAACCGCCTCTCATCGAAGGAAGAATATATGCCTAATGGTTTCTGAATTAACTTTTTGTTCAGTTATTCATTCTAATTATTTTACATTTTCACAGCATATTAACATAGTCTCTATAACTTCGTGATAAAGACAGATATACTACTCATATACTCATTTGAAAGCAGTAGAATATGGAAACATATGACTATGTATATAGTGTTAGCACACCCATTAAAAAGTGGTGGGTTGGAAGATGTATTTGGCAAGACACTTTGGTACATGTCAGGACTTATGAGACAGCTTGAGAATTGTTTACTATTTATCACTTCTTTTCTGTTATTTTGAACACAGATAGAGGTAAAGTTGGCCAAACAGAAAATGTAATCCAAAAAGACACATCTGACATAATAAAAGGAATAAAAGCCCTGAAGAAAGGGAGAGAGATGGTACAGAAAGCTTAGTCTCAGCTCTTATTAATCCAAAGCTTCACCATGCTTTGCTGCAAAGTCTTTCACACCCTAGAAATACATCATTTCTAGACCAAAAACTTCATTTTATATATATACATATATATATATAATTTCAAACAGCATGCAACCAATTTATCAGCTTGGTGTTACATTTCCCCTTTATGTCTACACCCAGAGGAAACATATTCATCTATAAGCTTTCAGTTATAAAATCTGAACTTTTCAGCTTAAATTTAAGATTCCCACATTTGCCTTGGCCCATTCTCACTGGATTAGAAAAATATCAATAGGACAGCAAATCAAATTATGCCTGAAATCAAAACCTGACATATAACTTTTCCTCTAAATTTAATAATGGGTAAATAAATATAAAATGGTAATAGAATGCAAAAGATATGGAAAAAAGCAAGCTTTTAAAATATATGTGTATATTTTTTAAATGGCGAAAAAGAGGAGTGAAAAGTAAACCTTTTTATTGTATGGCTTTTTTTTTTTTTTTTTCTTTACTGTAATCCTAGAATTCATTTCATTTCTATGGTAGTAGTTAGTGAGAAATTATTAAAACAACTTCTGAGTTGAAGGAGAATGAGATTCCTGAGTAGGTCCAAAAAAAACTACTTTGAAACTTCCTCAGAGTAACAACAGTACTTTAAAACAAATTTTTCAAAATCTGCTCATGTTGGTTTCTCAATGATTTAAAACAAATAGACATAGAAAGCATCTGACTCAGAAAACCTGTAGATTAGAACAGACTTTCTTGGTGATGATGGCTTCAGATCTACTGGATGAACAGCTCTATATTCATTCAGGATGTGCTGTTGGGCTAAAAACCTCACAACAGGCACTAAAAACTCTCAATTCTCACAAATAGTAGGAAATAAAAGCCCACAGTCTATAGGACAGGCCTCTCAAAAACATATGATACTTCATGCTGCTAACAGAACAGCTTGCTATAAAGTTCAAGAGAAAGTGCACCTGGAAAGAGGCAACCCTGGCTATACAGCCTGGGGAATGAGGGGCTGGAGAACAGCCTTATGGAAAGCAATCTCAGGGTCTTGGCTGACGGTGTGATGCATATGGGTGAAGTGTGCCCTGACAGTCAAAAGGGCCAAACCATATCCTGAGATGCATCAAGCACAGCACTGCTAGCCGTTTGAGGGAAGGGATTGTCCTGCTCTGCGCTGGTGTGGCCTCACCTCAAGTGCTGCGTGCAGTTTTGGGCATCAAGGTATAAAAAGGACAAAAAACTATTAGTGTCCAAAGGAGGGCTGCAAAGATGGTGAACGGTCTGGAGGTGACAATGTATGAAGAGTGGCTGAGGTCGTTTGGTTTGTTCAGCCCAGAGGAGAGCAGGCCGAGGGGAGGCCTCATGGTGGCCTGCAGCTTCCTCTTGGGGGGAGTGGAAGGGCAGGCGCTGAGCTCTGCTCTCTGGGGACAGCGACAGGACCCCAGGGAATCGCATGGAGCTGGGACAGGGGAGGGTCAGGCTGGGGTTAGGGAAAGGTTCTGCACCCAGAGGGTGGTTGGGCACTGAGACAAGCTTCCCAGGGCAGTAGTCACAGCGCTGAGCCTGCCAAGTTCAAGAAGCATTTGGACGATGCTCTCAGACATGTCACCCGATTTTTGGGCAGTCCTATGTGGAGCCAGGAGTTGCACTCAATGATTCTTGTGGAGTCCATCCTTGTGGGTTCCTCACAACTCAGGATATTCTATGACTATATGAGCATCGTCTGAAAGATCAAATCCAGTATTTTTCTTTTTAAAACAAAATATAGGATAAACAATAAAGAAAAAAAGCTTAGAAAATCTACACAATCAACACAGTAGCAGAATTTTTACAAAGGAATTAAAAGTGGGAAGCTAATTAACTTTGCACTGAAACTGCTAAATGCTCCAGGACGTACTAAGTTATCACTGGCAGCATAGCCAAAAAGTAAACTGACTAGGAGAATAAAATTCAGATATCAATCTGATTTAGAAGCCATTGTCTCCTGTAAGATTAAGTTTATTTACAACTCCATGAAAATATAATGCATACTTATAAAGCAGGAAAACAGAATTTATAGTATTTTGAAATGCATTTCATGCTTTAAATTGTAATAATTTTGACATTTCAGATTTCATCAATGTGACAAAAAGAAAATCAATGAGATCCTTAGCTGCTCTGCAACTGGCTCTTAGAATTCTGACAAAATTTAATAAAATCCTGAACACAAATATAAAGCTGTGTTTACTGGCAGCACTTCACCATCCATATACCTTCCATTTGACAATCACTAGCAAATAGAAACAACAAAGTAATACTGAATGTAGTGGCTTCACTTAACAACAAAAAAGATTTTATTTTATTTTTAAATAGATATGGAAAACAATTTTTCAATGTCACATTAGAGATCTAGAATAACTTCAATTTATTTTAATGGACAACAGAGAAAATTCACAGCTTACATAGTTAATGTCTAAGACTACAAATGACTCAATTCCATAGGGCACACCCTCTTCCTACTGGTTTCAATGAATTTTGCATATAAAATTGCTGAAGCCCTTATTGAATTTCACTTCATGTTCTAGTGTGTGCCTTCAAGGTACACACAGTATGTTATTTTTCATAAGTGCATGCATAAGTGCAACTGAGACTGTAGTTTCAGTCTGGAAGCAAGTAAGCTATAAGCACTCAGATACTCCCTAAAAAGGTCCAGTAGACAGGACACCAGGAAGAGGAACAGTTTTGCATCATATAACCTTTGGTTGTGTGCCATAAAATGCAAAAAAATAATTACACAAATTCAAATGAGCTGGCTTCTTACACTTCATATTATCCAAAAGGTTTATTCTGATTGACTTCTGCTGTTCATTGAGGTGTCAAAAATAAGTAAAATGAATATTAAGGCAGAAAAGAAGCTCACAGCCACTGAAGGCAGCAGTAGCAGAGTATCAGTGTCCACTTCAACAATGGACAATAGCTACAGTACTGACTACCACACTTACTGGTAATTATAAGAAAGTCACACATTAAAGTACCTCAGTGATAATGCTTAAAATTAGAATGATAACCAAAACAGACATGAAAATGAGGAGAGAAAAAAAAGAATTATTTTAACCATGTAAGCAAAGTCTACTGTGAAGTCCCCAGGGACAGAAGAAGCTTTCAGCAAGGCATAAAAACCTCAAGGAAAAGGAGTTCTCCAACATGTTTTTACCCTCAAGCACATACTATACAAGTGAGATGTACAACTTGGCTGAATGTGGTTCAATAAATGGCTGTGTCTATAGATCACAGTTCAAGACTCCTGAGCATATGCCATTCTGGCCAGATTCTTCTTGCTTCCCCCTTCACCCCTCAAAAAAGAGAACAAACAAGAGACATTAAAATATAAAATACTGCATTTTACTCTAAAGTCAAAGTTAAGAACATAGATTGCCAAGATAAACAGAAAACATTGTGATTCCACAGGAGGATTAATGCAGTCATATAACCTGACGTAATTTATATATTCAGGATAACTTTAAAAAATTCCTACTCATATAATTTTATTGGACCTGTCTAACTGCTAAACTTCACAGCCTAGAAAATACTGAAAGCTTAAAAGAACTCACAAAAAAAACACTCAAAAAGAACTTTGGATATGCACTTTTTACATAAAAGACTTATTTAAATAAGAGACTGCTAATCGGTCATTACTGGCAATGTGTCTCAAATCCATGACATTAAATGTGTTAAAAGAGCTCTTCAAAGGAAGAAGCCATATTAGCTCAGGTTTAAGAGAGGATATCTAAGTATTGTGTGAAAAGATTCAGTGTTTCAACCCCTTGGGACTTTTACTGGCTTCTCAATTTTCAGGCTCCATACCAAAAGGAAATTACTTGTTTGGCATCAAAGAAATAAATGAAAACTTTAGTCACTACTAAGTTATGATCAGGAATACAATAGCATAAATATTGTCATAGAATCGTAGACTTGGGTTGGATGGGACATTTAAATATCATCAAGCCCAGCTCATCTGCCACAGTCAGGGACACCTCCCACTAGTTGCTCAAAGCCCCATCCAACCTGGCCTTGAACACTTCCAGGGACAGGGAATCCACAGCTTCTCTGGGCAACTTGTTCCAGTGCCTAACTGCCCCAACAGTAAAGGATTTCTCCTTAATACCTAATCTAAATTTACTTTTTTAGTTCAAAACCATTCCTCCTTGTCCTATCACTATGCTCCCTGACTCAGCTTTCCTGTCCACTTGAAGGACTGGAAGACCCCTCTAAGATCTCCCTAGAGCCTTCTCTTCTCTCTGCTAAAGGAAACCAACTCTCTCAGCCTGTATTCACAGAAGAGGTAAGCCCTATGACCATCCTCATGGCCCTTCTGTGGACTTGCTCTAACAGGTCCATATTCTTCTTATGCTGGGCAACCCAGAGCAGAATTGAGTATTCCTGGTACAGTCTCATGAGGCAGAATAGACAGAGAGAACCATGTCCTTTAGCATGCTAGCTACACTTCTTTTGGTGAAGCCCAGAATATGAGTGGTAGGGATAAATAGGAAAACAGCTTACAAACATCAGGAATGCATTTCTACAGTAAGCTGATTTGAATGGGCTTCAGTTTGCACTGGCCAGTTCTAGGCTTGTGATTAAACTTGCTATTATTTCCCCACGATAAAGAGAATTATTTACCAAAATGTATCTGTGCGTGGCTCAAAATGTCTATGCGACTAAAGAGACAATGATACAATGCCACATTGCAGTTCCTAAGCAGGAGATATTCTACAAAGACGGAAAACAACCTGAAGAGGTTTTAAGCTTTTTCTTCTGAAGAGCTATTAAAAAAAATTTATAAAAATCCTGCAGAAGAACTGTGAAATGGTCTTCATCCCATACTTGGAAATCTGTCGTAGAGATTACAGGTAGCCATGTGGTATATGAATGATTTGTTCTAGATGATGCAAGTGCTGAAGATTTCATAGAGAAAAAGCAAGTGTTGATTCTGGGTATTTTTAGTGCTGTAGACATTATTAACAAATTTGAAACAGCTTTAAAAAAATAATTCTCAACAAAAAATCTTCTGTCAGGAAAATTGGCATTATTCAAGATGATTTTCTCCCATATATTATCCTGTTTCAGAAAGCATGAAGGTATACTGAAGAAAGCACCAATATAAACTTATCCTGTATTCTGCACTATCATAGGCATTCACCATGGCCAAATATTAGATCCAGAATACCAGGACTAAGTGCAAGTTATTCATACACTGCACTATAAAGTTAAATGAATTACATTAAAACAATTAAAATCTAGGCAGGAATGTTCATAAAAATATTTTGATAGACAAGCACTGTATTCTGGAAAGGGTTTTAAATTCAGACTGTAGAGTGCATCTCTTGTTTAATGAAACACACAAATATTTGTTAAAACTTGATGTATGTATAGATGCAGTGGCTTTTAGGGGCATATCCCATGGCATTTATCCAAAGACAACTCCCAGTAAAATAAATGAGTATTTTCCCTAAAGACTGCAACATTTGGCCCTTAGAAATGGAAAGCATTCAACAATAAATAGTTTGGATTAAATAAATTCAATAGCAAATTAATTTACACAAATACTAAAGAGAAAAAACTCCTCTTTTGAATATATAATTAAAGTTAATATGCCTCTAAAAAGTCAAGTATATTTATATAAACTAATAAATTATACATTTAATGAATATTATAGTTTAGAACTTGGAAACCCGGATAAAGTTCATAATAGCTACTGGCACAACCTAGTTAAACTGTTGATATTTCACTGGAGATCCTGCAGCTCACAGTATAATATGGTTATAGATAAAATGTTGCATAAAATATTATTTAATTGGTGAATTCACAGTGAGGTTTAATAGAATTCAAGTTTTCAAAAAAGATGCTTCTGTAACAAACTTTACACGTGGATTTGAAACATTATGCTTATAGATACCAGCCCAAACTGGTTTAAATTGTTCTCCTAAGTATGCTTTAAAATATGATTGTCACATCAGTCCCAAAACCATATTCCACTGAAAACTAAAAGAAAATTCCCACTTAAGTCAAAGTAAGCAACAATTTACCACGTTTAATCTTGACATTCAAGGCAAAATTTATATAAAACCTGCATGCTTCTATCTACAAATTATGGTATCTACAGAGAACAACTATGAGAATATTTGGAAGGTTGGTTCACATATGTGCTAAAAAAATCTATGTTCTAGAAAAATAATCTATAAAAGATCATATTTATCTTTTTCAGTGATTGTTCTGTTTTTCTTCCTCCCTTCACTAGGTTCATTATGCATTCTCTACAGCACTATCGTTCTTCATTTCTGCCCCCATTACAACCATTCAAGCATGTTAATATTTTATAATATACTAGTTAATATTTTATAATATACTACATCACCAGCTCTGAAGACTGAGATCTCTGAGGAACCCACACCTCAGAAATTTTCTTCTACCCAACCTTGCTCCTTTCAGCATTGTCAGTAGTTTCTCCATTGCCCAAAACCTTGCTGATCTTCACTCTACCTCCAGTTCCTCACCACTCTTCTTGTTTCAATAAATAATTTCTCATTTAGCACCATAATGAGCACCTTGCTGAAGATTAAATCAGTTATATCTGCCACATTTTCCTGCATTGAATAATGCTTAAAATGCTTTAAAAAAAAAAAAAAAAAAAAAAAAAAGCCTGTTTCTTTGATATCATTTGCCTCTGTCAAATCCATATAAAATTCTATTTAACTTTTTGCACATTTCATTTTATTCTCCCCAGCAATATTTTACTTAAGTATTTACATACTGCCAAGTCAAAATAAAGGTCTCGCAGTTGCTCTTATTATTAAGTAAATGAAAACTACCAACAGGCACTCCATAAGACTTCATTCTAACTGATAGACTTTGATATGTGTCTTGTAATCAGTAACATTTTTGTCATAGAATCATAGACTGATTTTAATTGGAAAGGATCATCTAATTCCAACCTCCCTGCCATGGGGAGGGATTATGCTAGGTTTCTCAAAGCCCAATCCATCCTGGCCTTGAATGCTTGCATAAATGGAGCATCCACAACTTTACTGGAAAACCTGCTCCAGTGCCTTGCCACTCTCTGAGTGAAGAATTTCCTCCTTATATCTAACCTAGACCTACCCTCTTTTAACTTAAAACTGTTACCCCTTGTCCTATTTTTACACTCCCTGACAGAGTCCCTCTCTAGCTTTCTTGTAGGTCCCTCTTAGGTACTAGAAGGCCGCTATAAGGAATCCCAACTCCTTCAGCTTGTCTTCACAGAAGAGGTGCTCCAGCCCTCTGATCATCTACATGGCCCTCCAGTGGACTTTCTCCAACAGGTCCATGTGCTTATGCTGGGTGCCCCAGACCTGAACACAGTTCTCCAGGTGGGATCTCATGAGCATGAGAGTGGAGTAGAGGGGGAGAATCACCTGTTGGCTACACATCTTTTCATGCAGCCTATGATATGATTTTCTTTCTGTGCTGCAAGTGTATATTGCCTGATCATGACTAGCTTTTCATCCACCAACACGCTCAAGCCCTTCTCCACAGGGCTGCTCTCAATCCAGTCTTGATGTTTGGGGTTGCTCTGACTCAACTTCAGGACCTTGCACTTGGCCTTGTTGAACTTTATGAGGTGTGCATGGTCCCAGTTATCAAGCCTGTCCAGGTCCCTCTGGATGGCATCCCTTCCCTTCAATATGTCAGCTGCACCACTCAGTTTATCCTCATACTTGCTGAGGGTGTACTCAATCCCACTGTCCATGTCTCCAACAAAGATGTTAAATAATACTGGTTGCAGTATGACCCCCTGAGAGACACCATTTATCACTGGTCTCCATTTGGACATCAAGCCACTGACTGCAACTCTTTGAGTGCAACCATCCAGTCAATTCCTTATCCACTGAGTAGTTCATCTACCAAATCCACGTCTCTCCATTTTAGTTACAAGAATGTTTTGTGGGACAGTATCAAATGTACTGCACAAGTCCAGATAGATTACATCAGTTGTTTTTCCCTTATCCGCCAAGGCTGACACCCTATTGTAGAAGGTCACCAAATCTGCGAGGCTCAACTTGCTCTTAGTGGAGCTGTGTTAGCTGTCACCAGTTACCCCTCTATTTTCTGCATGCCTTAGCATAATTCCCAGGAGGATCTGCTCCATGACCTTGACAGGCAACAGAGACTGACTGGCCTGTAAGTCCCCTGGTCTTCCATTTTCTCCCTTCATAAAAATGGCAGTTGTTTCCCCTTTTCCAGTCACTAGGAACTTCACTGGACTGCCATGATTTCTCAAATGTGATCGATAGTGATTTAGCCAATTCCTTTAAGACCCATGGATGCATCTCATCAGGTCCCATGGACTTTTGCTCATTCAGGTTCCTTAGATGGTCTTGAACTTGATCTTCTCCTTCAGTGGGTAGTACTTTATTCTCGCAGTTCCTGCCTTTGTATTCTGTGAGTTGGATAGTGTGGCTAGAGCAATTGCCAGTAAAGACAGGCAAAAAAAGTCACTGAGTATCTCAGCCTTCTCTATGTCCTGGGTAACCAGGTTTTCCATTTCCTTCATCAGAGGGCCCACATTTTCCCTAGACTTCCTTTCATCACTGACATACTTGTAGAAGTCCATCTTGTTCCCCTTGATGTCCCTGACCAGATTTAATTCTATCTGGGTTTTAGCTTTCCCAACTTGATTCTTGGCTGCTTGTATAATGTCTCTGTATTCATCCAAGTTAGCTGTCCCTGCTTCCGCTCACCCTAGGCTTCCTGTTTAAGTTTGACCAGGAGCTCCTTGTTCACCCATGCAGATGTCCTGACATTTTTGCCTGACAGTTTGTTGGGATAATTGCTGTTGAGCTTGGAGAAGGTGATCCTTGAACACTAACCAGCTTTCTTGGGCCACACTTCCCTCCACAGCTATTGCTGTTATACCTCATTTTTCACAGAATCACAGAATGGCTTGGGTTGGAAGGGACCTCAAAGATCATCTAGTTCCACCCTCCTGCCATGGGCAGTGACACCTCCCACTAGACCAGGTTGCCCAAAGCCCCATCCAGCCTGGCCTTGAACACTTCCAGGGATGGGGCATCCACAGCTTCTCTGGGCAACCTGTTCCAGTGCCTCACCACCCTCACAGTAAATAATTTCTTCCTAATGTCTAATCTAAATCTACCCTTTTTTAGTTTAAAGCCATTACTCCTCATCCTATCACTAGACTCCCTGACAAGGAGTCCTTCTCCAGCTTTCCTGTAGGCCCCCTTTAGGTACTGGAAGTCTGCTATAAGGTCTCCTGGAGCTTTCTCTTCTCCAGGCTGAACAACCCCAACTCCCTCAGCTTGTCTTTGTAGGAGAGATTCTCCAACCCCTTGATCATCTTTGTTGCCTTCCTCTGGACTTGTAATACTTCTGTGTCCTTCTTATGCTGAGGGCCCCAGAGCTGAATCCAGTACTCCACAGTACTCTTTGTTCCCATAGTCAGCTGTTGCATCCTTACTGAAAACAGAATCAAAGTGCTAATATACCTCTGGGTCTATACGTAAACTCTACACCTAAATCTCTTCACTTAAAGTTCTATTTAGCCATTCCTAAGTATTTCTGATTCCTTGTTCTTTTCTCTTCCTTTGGCTAAGGAGCTGTTTGTTGAAAGGTCTTCTATAATATCTAATTCACCCTTGCTTTTTCATTTGATGCCTTAACAGTTTTCTTTGTCAATTAACCTAGAATGAATAGAACAAACAGATTGGTATACTAGGGAATGATCATTTCATGCAGTTGTATCAGGAAAACCCTCTTGATATTTTTTTTCTTGTTCTTGGGACACTAGTTTCAGACAACTCTCCCATGGTAAAAGTAATGGTGTTCCTTGTCCACATAAGGAATCCTGAATTCCTCTGTCTAGCAACTTCCCTATGTGCTCTTCCCAGTTCATCTATTTATTTATTTGAAACTGAAGACATGAAGCATATTACTGATATGCATTCATTTATACTTCTATTTAAGTCAAACTGAATCAAGCTTGTTAACAGTTCAAGATGGCTTTTACAGCTTTTTTTTTTTAAGTAACAAAATTAATTTATCTAGTAATCACAACTTGCCAACTATATAGAAAAGCACTTGAGGCTGTCACATTGATAACAGTATTTTTCCCAAATCTCCACCTCCGAATTTCTGTGAGTTTTATCTTTTTACAACACTGCAGAAACCTCTATCCACACTGAATACTGTCTCTGGAGTACCCAGGTAGATCTCCCTTCACCAGCCAGTGCAATTCCTTTTATCTTCCTTCTCCAAAAAATTTTGATTTAACAGAATTTTTTTTACCTATGCTACCCCTTCTTGCAAGTCTATGGCATGATTAATTAATCATCTTCTCTTTAAGGTGTCAGTATGTATAATGAAGATATTGCACATCGTAGCTATGGGCAAAAGGAAAAATTAGCTATACAAGAGACTGTATATGTAATACCATGCAGAACTTGTATTATTAGAAAGAGTTATGGCTCAGACAACTAAAAAGATATCATGGAGTTCAGCATGTCAGTAATAAAAATTAGAAATGCACTCCAGCATCCTGTACCATATGTTATAGGCTTTGACCTCCCAACTTCATTTATCCACATCACAATTGTTTCTTCATTAATATATCTTCATTGCCTTCAAAATAAATACAAATCTAAGACTCTAAAGTGAGACTCTAATCTAAGACTCTATTTGGTGAAATGCTATATCCACAAACTATTAAATTTTTAAGGCCTCATGATTAAAACGTTAGTTATTAATGACCCACAGAAACACCTCTTAATTAGAATTAACCATACAAACAAAGAGGAGGCCAGATACCTTATAGATTAGCATATCATTATTTCTTCCTACATGCATAAAAACGATTGATAAAGCATTTTTTCCAAGGCTGAACTGTCCCTCTTTAAAATGTATAATTTTGGAATATCTATTGCTATTTGTCAAAGAACTTTCTATGGAAATAGTCACAGAAGATGCAACTATAAGGGACTATAAGATCACTTATGCAAAAGCATGCACATATATATGAAAAAACAAAACAAAACATAACAAAAACACAAAACAAACAAACACAAAAACTTAGAATTTACTCCACTAAGAGAACTGTTAACTTAAAACATGAACATTAGATTAGTTAATATTTTGAAGTTATTCAGAAAAGAAATAAAGAGGGTGAGCAATAAACCCAAGTAGGAAAAGGAAATCAGAAAATAAAAGTTAAGATGGCCTGTTAGAGTAGGATCTGGTTTAGACACATTTCATTTGGATTTTCCTATTTTTATTTTAACACACATTGATATGCAGAGATTTCAAACCAAAAATTTTACTGTGGCAATGGAAATTGTGTTTTTCTTATTTTTCCTCCCTTTCTCCACCCATACAATAAACATCATAGCTATTAAACGAGTTAGTTATTTTTTAACTATTAACGAGTTCTATAACTTGTAGGTACACGTGATTAGAAGTGAAGCAAGCTTCCCTCAGTGAAGTTAATACAGTCAGTCACAAATTAATAAATATATCTGGAGTCTAAAGCATTATAATGTGGAAAAAAAACAACACTTACACTTAAAAAAAAAACCAAACAACACAAAAACAAACAAACAAACAAAAACCAGACTAGAATGACTAGAATACTACTTACCTATTTTTCCTCTCAAAATAAATACCTACTGACCTAAAAACAACAGCAAAGAAAAATAGTATACTGCTGCTAATTAGGTACTTTTTCCAGCTGTATGCACTAGTTGTTGATATGTAATAAAATATTTTAACATCTTCTTGTCCATTTACAGTAATATAAACAAGAAAGTCATCAAACATATGCATGGATTGGGAATTCATATTACCATTCAATTCTATTCTTTTAGACCTCCTCAGAGGTCAGCAATACTGAGATCAGAAGCAATGTTAGCTAATGAGATCAAATCTGCACATGACTTCATCTTGTTTAGTATCTCAGAAGACAATAATAGGTTTCCCCGAACCCACGCTATATCCAATCTAATCACACACAAATTCAAGGTTGAGTTCCTGGATGGTTTGATAAGATTTCAGGGTTTCATTAGCAAACTAGGAAAAAAAAAGTACTAGGTAAAATTTACTATCTGGCTGTAAGAGTCTTTCTGATAGCTCCAACATGGAAGTAACAGATCAAGACAGCTGTTCCTAATTTCAGAATCTGAGAAATTTAGAGTTACCAAAGGATTAGATCTGGGATCTGGAAGCCTTACATTCACTGTCTTGCGTTGATGTTTTGCTGAGCAACACAGTTTATTTTTTGCTTTAAGTGTTGAAGTAGATTATTCTTCAGTCAGCATAAACCTCTCAGGTCAATACATTATGTTGTATGTCTCTTTCAGTGCATGAAGTTAAAAGTGATTATTACCCAAAAGGGAGTGGAAATTTCTTGTTCAGCAGTTCATAAAAACCTTTGGGGAGCAATTTCTTTAGGAAAAAAAAGAAAAAAAGCATACTAGACCAAATTCTGCTAGTTATGTGAAAGAGGAAGCCTAACTTTGCCAACCTTGTAATAATCTGATTCATGTAAAAATTTCCTTTAGAAGACCATTGCAGTCTATAAACATACACAGAATTTATCAAGAAAATGTGTCCTTTAAGAAATACCAACTACTATTCATTAAGCAAAACAGATGTAATAACATGTAATACAGAAAACTTAGATGAATTTAATTAATCTTTGGAAAATCTAATTGAATTTGTCTAATTTTGACAGAAAGTCTGGCTCCTAGTGAAGTAATATGGGGAGGTAAAGCTGTTTCAACATCTCAAAGTCCTTGTCTGCAAGAAGGTCACTGATGGTTTTACACTAATCAAGAACTGCAAAACTTTCCTTTTATCTCCTTATTTATTTATCTATACCTGTCCTACAGGTATTTTGCTTATACCTGTAGGACACCTGAGCAACAACGGAGAGGAAGATGATCTTCAGATTACTGTCTCACTAGCCTCCACAGGGAGCCCACAATCACTCTGAAAAGGGTCACTGACATATCTGAAGATGTCTGTGCCATGTATTTTATTGCGGCTGTCAGCAAGGCTTTTAGAAAAATAGAGTACACTAGCCTAAATAAGCCAAGGAGATTTATGGAGTGTGGTTGACAGACAATCAAAAAACAACCCAAAACTTTAACTAAATCTTTTTACATAGTTGTATGTTTAATAAGCACTCTTCTGTCTTTTGTCCAAGTATACAGATATATGACAGGTATATGTACATATACCTATTACAGCCTTTGTTGGGTTAAGTTTTCTACTTAGTTATAACTTTGAGGGTAGCAATACTTAGGGGCAAGAGGCATAGTTTTCTTCAAGGTGGCACCAATACCAACCAGTCTTAAGAACTGACACTACAATGAGATGGATATCAACTAAAATTAGATAAAAATCACAGAATTGCAAGGTATCTAAGAAAATGGAGACAAACTTACTATCCCCCTTTTTCCTGAGCACCTCCACAGAAATAGATGGAGTGGCACAAAAACCTCATTCTGATCTAACATAATCCTAAAATATCCAAACATAGGTCTATACATGTTGAAAGAGTATGCATCTTTCTGTATGTGGATTTTGTTACTTTCACGTATGTACAAATACACAAATTTGCAACATAAATTGAAGCTATAAAATTTGCATATTTTATTTTCTTCATTAAAAACTCCTGATGGTCTAACAAGGAATGAATTTAGAGGGTCACTAAAATCAGTGTTAGATAAAAGGCATGGAGTTGCCCATTAAATGTACATATCGAGTCACATATTGTGCTTATTTTAAAATAATTAGCAATTTGTATATCAGTATGTAGCCAGAACCCAGATCTCCTCTCCCAAATGAGCAGCATAACTGACTATTTGTCATTCTGATATTTCATCCACTAATTCACCAGACAAACTGAGCTTCTTTTGCTAAGTCTAAGATGAAAACCCCTTGGTACTGTGCCTTAGGAGCATAAGAAATCAAAACCTTCACAGAGTGAGAGAAAGAAGAGAACTAGTGAACTTCTGGCTACCAAATACAGTGTTCTTCATGCAGTATCCTCTGGCCACCATGGCTTGCAATAAAAGCAATATTGTTCTGGTGTGCTTTAATCTAGGTCACAGCTGAGTAGAAAAATCTACATTATCAAAAGTCTAAAAAGTTATTAAATGTAAACAACATAATACAAAAGTTATCTCCAACAGTCAAATGCTTATAAAAGAAACAGTATTATCACATGTGCGACAACGTACGTTCATAGAAAAAAATAATATTTTTTTGCTTAATACTCTAGGGTGTCTATGGGACTGTTCATCTTTACTGACCTCTGTACTGAAAAATAATTATTCTTTGTGATTCTGTACTCAGTAGTTGTAAAACCCAAGTCATTATTCTTCTTGAAGCATTGCTGGAAAAAGGTCTACAGAAGAAAATACAGGATATAAACACTTCAAATGGCAGAGAAGTTGGGATACATTGAATTTCAACAAATCTCTGGAATATTTGTATACCAATTTTCCCTCAAGACTGTCATTATGCAGCTACTGTAATGAAAAACTGTAACAAACCATTTTCCTACAGTAGTTCCAAATGTGTTTTCACATCTTATCATTTATTCTGAATAGGTTCAGAAAATAGGTCATAATTTCCATGTAGTTATTTAATATGCAAGAATTTTCACAAAATATTTTTTTTGCAGAAGACCCTCATAACTATATGAGAGACACAGGAGTATTAAATATTCAAATTTTATTTTGATATAAAATGATCAATGTTAACTTATTTATGGCCCTTAACAAGATGCGATTATGAAATAACAATAATTTCAGTGCCACAAAGGAACTACCAGAATGATCACAGAGCTACTTGATTTGGATCTTTTTGAAGCCCATGCTAGCATCTGTCAGATTAAATTAATTTTGCATTAATTGCTGAAGCATAAAATCCATTTATTCTCAGCAAGAGTGTAGTTTAATCCTCTATAAATCAGTTCATAACCAAATACTGTTAAAATATCAGCTTATTAATGCAACATTTTTAACATCAAGGAAAACAAAGCTAACTGATTTCCCTCTGTTGCAATGATGAGATATTGCCACACCCACAGATAATAGAAATAGACAAATTAAGAGGTAACCTCTAAGCTCTGTAGAAAAAAGATTCTGTAGTAAGACACTTAAATAAATAACACATTACAATGATGTAATTAACCAGACAGGAACTGGTTCTTTGAAACATCTACTTCAGGGCTTTGAAACATCTATCAGGACTGTCTGGGCTGTCTGTTACAGAAGAAAAAAAACGCATATCCTCTCCCACACAACAAAAAATAGAAATCCAGATAAAGCCTAAACCAAAAGATGTAATTCAGTCCTCTCTCTGTGGGACAGCAATACCTCCTGGACTGTCAGCTGAATAGCTAGCTGCTCAGTATCCTCTAAGATGCAGTACTAATATGGCATAAAGATGTGAGCATTTAAAATATAGGTATGCACAAATAATTTCCCACACACAATATACAACCATATTTGCCTTAGAATGTGGGAAATATTAGCTCATCTCAGACATTAAAATACAAAACTGTATGGTGTCACCATTATAATAGTTTTTTAATTGTGAATATGACTTGAGGAATATGGTGATACTGAGAATTAATAACATTTTTATAGTGCAGATGGGAAGAAAACAGTTTATTATTAGCAACAGAATGAACTGCAATCTCTATCAAGAGGCCTCTAAAACATGAGCAACATACATGGCTTTTGTACAGATAATTTTAATGGAAAAATATAAAACAATGAGAATATACATTCAATTTTGGTGAAAAAAAAATCTGTATATCATTACTCACTCTTTATATAGAAGCTGAGGTTATATTACATTTGATTTCATTCCATTAAGGAGCAAAGATCTGATCAAATCAAGTGAATGAATGTTTCTGTCCAAATTCCAATGGTTAAAGGAAAAGGGAAACTTTAAAATCTTTCTTTAAAGCCATTTCAAGAAGATTACAAATGCATATATAGAGATAAAAATGATAAAAATTAACGAAATATTACAAAATAAGCTTTAAGATGGAAAAATTGAGGAAATCTATCAGGACATGAAGCTACTACTAGCTACAGACCTAAGAAAGCATTACTTACAAAGAACTACAGTTCTAGTAGGAATTAAAACAAAAAGATAATCCTTCTGCATCAAAAGTTAAAAACTGGAAGCTGGAATATCGTCCAATGATTAATGCATTCACTGCAGTCAAGTCTGGCATAAACTGCAGAACCTGGAAGCAGGTAATTTGCTTCTTTACCATTTTAGGCACTATTACAGCCTCCTCAATCCAATTCCGCTAGGAAATGGTAGTATTTAGTAACATTTATTGTGTCTCTCTTCAAGCGGAAATCCATCCACTGAATCCTCTCTTGAATTACAAACATTTCCATCATAAGGTCTGTTTACTCTTAACAGTACAGGAAGTAACTAGTGCAGTTTTCTTCCAGTATCTCACAGAGTAAATGTTGTATATATGTTTAAAGTAAAATTTCCTCTGATGCTGGGAATACCTGTTTGAATATGCGTTTCAGCACAGTTGATTTCTTAGGTCGTCTTTGTCTTTCTGATTAAGAGTCCTTTTTGGAGCAATTATGTGATCTTTTCCCAGAACGATCTTAATTGCTTTTCTGTTAGGATCTAAGTCTCTTGGCTCACTGCCGTAGAAAGTTCTTGTACAAAAATCCTGGTAACTCCTGTTAACAATAACGTGAGGAGTTTTGCCCTTCCTTGCCATGTTCCTCCTTCTGCCGTATCTGTCAAAGTACTTTCTCAGTAGTATTTGCTGGTTCCCATTTCCTGTGCATAGTGAGCACCATCTACATCTGAGTTAGACTGTGGTGGAGAGCAGCTCCACAGGAGTGGCACTGATTCATGCCATCACATGAGACCCTACCAAGTTGCTCCTGGTAAACCAAACTCTCCTGACAACAGCAAACCCACCTTAAATGGCAGTTGCTCATAACTCTTCATTCCCAGCTACCATCATAGACAGCTCTGATCTGAGATCTGGTTTAATCTTTCATCCACAATTGTTCAAATCAGTAAATTGAAATAATCTGAGTTACAAACAAACTGTGAAAAATATCTGAGCTATTCAGACAGTTCTTGAAAGTTTTCAGAACAGCCAGTAAGACACTTCTGGAAAAAAGAGTTAAAAAAAGTGATTTGCTTGTTAAATCCATAAAAATATTTCACTGAAAAAAATACCACTCCCATTCTTAAACATAAAACAGCAGGGTTGTTTTGGCTTAAAAACTTGGAAAAATATAAGAAGGTAGCCTTTGGAAATTGCTGTTTCCATGTCACCCAACAGCAGTAATGTTAGAAATCTCTGTATGTTAGTTCCCAAGGTCATCCTCCCTGCCTTGGCATCAACCACTGTACATACCTCAGTTTGCAGGTGGGCAACAGCCCTTCTCTTATTGCTTATTGTTGTTCAATAAGACATAACTGCATGAATATTAAATATAAGATATAAAGACACTGTTTATAGCTTTATGGAAGAGTGGAAGAGAAAGCAGAAGTAGTGTTCAGCACAATACAAAAAGAAAAAAAAAAGAAAAAAGGGGGGCGTGGAGAAAGAAGCATAGTGCACACAGAAGGAACATGAGTCAAGATGAGGAGACAAAGTAGTCAGGCTAGGAGAGACAGATGAGACAGGGGCAGGAAGATATGCAGTCACTGAAGTATATTTCATTCCAGAACTTGGAGTGGAGCCCAGAAAACTCAAGTCTTAAAGCCCTCCTCTCTTGTCATCTAGTATTTACAAAGGCTAATTGCAAAGCTCTTCTCTCAGATTTGAACTTGGACCACAGAAAGAATAACACAGGCCAGTACAGCTACTTATCCATTTGCTATTACAACAGGTTGTTAGCTTTGCATTATAGTTCTTAACTTCTTTGCTTATCTATATGATACTAATAAACAGAAAAGGAATAATTTGTTTTACTGAAAAGCACAGTATTTAATACAGATAAAGCATTCCAGGATGAAAAGAGGTGGGAAAAACAAACAAACAAAACAAAACATTAATTTTAGTGCAGAATGGATTAAACATTCAAATACAGAAATTGATTTTGTACACACTGTAGCATGCACACACATAGTTGGCATGCATCCATTTTCCTTTCCAACAATGGGTAATTAACATATGGCCCACGTAAGCACATATGACAATATCAATTAGGTTTCTTTTCTTCATCTGTGTAAGAAAACTTCATTTTTGTTCCATGACACATGGTTTCAACCGTATGTAAAGGCTGTAATAATAAAATGGTCTTTTGAGCTAGTATGAGGAGGAAACAATACAAGGAAAAGTGAGGAGTCTGTCCACTCTTCCAGTATTCTGTGCAACTTGTAGTATGCAATCCTTACAACTTTTTTATCCTCCCTTTAATATGCCTCTTTTCCACAGACAACAGCAAGTTCCAGAATAGCTTTGAAAGGTGAAGACCATGAGGCAAGCACATGAGTTTACAGGCAAGCACTGTAAACTCTCAGGTTGCAAAACTAAGCTGAATGCAATAATCACCCTCAGAGAGATATATCAACTCTAGGATTCTGAGCACTAATTGCACATATCTCTACAACACCTATTATTTTCAGGAAATATTTTTAACCTCTAGAAGTCAAAAGATAGAAGTTTTCTCACTGTAATTCTATGAAGTTACTGTATTTCCCGATTTTTATTTATTGACCATTAGTAGATTGTGATTTTCCCCATGAACTATATTTCCCTGAATGGTAAAGTTATGCCCTGCAATTGCAATCTAGTGAATGTCAAAGCATACAACTCTGATGAATGTTAAACAAAGCAAGTGCGTTGACCTACAAAGGAGACGCATAGCAACGTTTAACAGATTTACAGAAAAAAATTATTTCTAAAATATTACAGCACATATGCGTAAGGCTAACCAGTGATGGGAATCAAAGTTGACAAAGGCATAAAAACATAAAATTTTGTCTGTGATCTTATTCTGCATGTGGCCAAAACTGACAGCCCATCAGCGAACAATTATCATGTACAACTAATGGAATATTAATAAAATATTCATTTCTCTAATTAGAAAAACTTGTCTTGAAAGGCAGTTTGACTTCTCACCTCTGGAACTGTAATTGACACAGAAACAACCTTGACAGTCTTAACTACTATAAATCCTTAGTAGGAGAAATAGTGTCTCAGTCTTTCATCATTTAGCCTATAACAGCCAGTGTTCACTCTGTGGGCAAAATTCCTGTCAGCTTAGCTGGTCTCATGTATTACTTCTCTGTTAAGTCCTAAAATTATGTCTAACATGAGCCAAAGGTAATATATAGGCCACATACAGGTTTCCTGGGTGGGGATTAACTTTTCCTTCGAAAGAAACCTGCAATATCTGGCTATAATATACAAAGTCAAATCTGAACTGGGATTTCAGTTATACATATACATGCACACACTTTTAAACCTGTGTTTAAAACTTTTAAAATTTAAACTTCCTCCCATTTAAAAGCATCATTTTTGCGCACATACTTGACACCATGACAAGAAAACCACAAGTACTAGCAAAATACAAAGGAGACCAGGTGTCAGTAAAAGGTCTGTCTTTCAAAGAAACTGTGTGAAGAAGAAAAGCATTAGTAGCAATTAGGTGGTAATATTTTGAACTGCCAATAATCCAACAGGTCTACAAAGAAAAGGAGGTGTGATCTTTGTACTTATGTATTGACACTGTCCAAATCCTACTTAATACACAGAATGTAATACACATTACATTCACAGTGTGAGTGAATGATTTCCATGAGTATTGAATCAGGGTCCTATGGATTGCTAAACCACAAGACATTTTTTAGCAATTCAA
The DNA here is from genome assembly GCF_047663525.1 of Anas platyrhynchos. Classification (NCBI taxonomy): domain Eukaryota; kingdom Metazoa; phylum Chordata; class Aves; order Anseriformes; family Anatidae; genus Anas; species Anas platyrhynchos. The sequence goes on along the minus strand of NC_092588.1, from coordinate 52,339,342 downwards.
AATACAAAACTTTATATATACACTTTAAAGGTTCCACCAGACTATATTACACTGATGCCTTTTATATATATATATATACACATATACATATATATATATACATATATATATGTATATATCATATACATATATATATATACACACATATATATATATATAACAACAGCTACAAAAAAAAAACACCTTACTGAAAATGTTGAAATTTAAATCATAGGGTAGTATCTTATCAGAATCCCTTATGATTTGAAATCTTGTAGTACTGTTCGACCTTACAGGAAACTTTGAAAAGTTAATAATAAATTAAATTTAATAAATTAAATAAAAATAAATTAAATTTAAATTGTTGACAAAATATAATGGGCAATTAATTATAATTTAGTACTATGACATATTTAATCTCAATGGACTTAACCTATCAGATAATTACAGAATATAAAGAGTGTTATGGTTTGTTTAGCACTATCTTTGTTGTTTCAAACTATTTCATTTTCATTATTATTATTAGATGTGGTCTGAAATTATCGGAAAAGCTTATTTATCAACTCTGAAATGTGAAATTCATTTGGAATAGATATCATTTAAAGTTTTAAATATTTACTCTTAATATATGTCAATGTAAATATTTTTATTTTTGTCCTTTGTTATACAGTTTCATTATTAATGTAATAAAATTAATTTGAACTAAGTGTTCATTCATTAATAAGCTAGAAATCGCAGAAATGATTTGTATTACTTCAATTTAATGTGATCTTCTATTGTTCAGAACAATATATATTTTTTTTTTATTAAACAGACTCCCTTCAAATTCAATACCTTGACAAGAGTGTGATACAAGATAAATAGTGACTTTTTTTCCTTTACAACAAGAGGGTTGCCAATACTTTATTAGTTGCTGAGGAGAAAATAAATCTATCTCATCTAAATCTACTTACTATGGCCAGTATACAAATGATTTGCTGATTATGATAGTCATTACACAAGACACTTCTTCCAAACATTCTATTATTTCTTTATCCCAGTCTAAGGCTTTATGCCTTTATGCCATATGCATAACACAGTAAGGCACTAAAATTTAAATATTTACTTAATTGACTATCAAAGCTCTCAGAAGTAGTGAATTCAGCTTTTTTTTTTCCTCCCAGTTGTCATATACCTCACTATCCAAGTGATAAAAAAAAAAAGTTGGTTAAAATAAAATAGTACCATGTGAGGCAAAAATTTACAATTTCTAAATGCCAGAAGGAAAAAAACAAAACAAAACAAAACTAAAAACAACAACAACAAAGAAGGTAATTAGATAACAAACAGTTTTTCACTTTGCTGTATGTATTTACTCTTATACCTCCTTGAATCTAGCATTAAATCAAATCCATGCCTCTTTTCATCCCACTTATCTCCCTGTAAGCACACCAGTCACAATTCCGATAGATGCATTTTGCATCTACTGAGATAAATTCTACTGAAAATATATTTCTGCTTCCTGTTAATGCTATTGAGTTGGCAAACAAAAGGGAACAAGATCTGGTCTACTTTGATAAAATATACAGTTTTGAGTATTCCTTTATAGAGTATTATATTTGTTTTAATTCCCTATTTATTCATTAGGATAATGAATTTTATTTAAAGTAGTTATTAGATAAAGCATGACTAATTTCATCCTACTTTCAAAAAGTATTTGGCCCAGCAATAAATACAACAAAGTTAATCCTACTTCTTAAAATATCTCCACATAAACTTAAAAATGCTTATCAAAATAACAGCTAATATTATAATTGTTACACTTAATTTTCCATCACATACTGAAACTTAGCCCTACTGAGATTTCACTGAATTAATTTACTTTAGCTAGTACATTGTAAAGATAATAACGGAATCTATTAGGAAAGGACTACTTGATTCCATAAAGTTGTGAGCAACAATCCATGACTAAACTACAAATTTAAGGAGGGAAGCAAAATGATTTTTGCTGGTCTTTATTTAACTATTTTAAACAGATAAGATGTGCAGTGTACATACTGATCAATACATTTAAACAATTTGTTTGTAAATACTATGGCTAAATTTGTCTTCCAGAAAACACACAGCAGGAAGCTCACCTTAGAACAATTTATACTAAAGATGAACAAACATGAAAGCAATTGAATATTTAGGTTAAATGCAAGTTTCAACATCTAACAAAGGGAGGGCCCAATTTGGCTCCAGACAATAACAATGGATGGTTTGTCACTGAAATTCAATGAACTCTTCTCTTGCCAAATTAAACTTTGGCTGAAGATTGTTTAAAAAGTATATGCTCTGAAGAGTTTCTTTGTATGGATTTATGAAAATTAAGTAAACACGTTTTATTCTGTAAAGTTTTAAGTATTTCAGTATCATGTGAAGTATGCATTCAACTTTGAGTTACAACTTAGTACACAAATGTAAACCAATTTGCTTGTATCCACTAAAATAGAGTGAATCATATCCATGAAACCAAATTGCAGTAATAAATAACTGAACTCTGCTAGAGGTGGAAAAGGCTTTATCATATTATATTTTGTGGTACAGTCCTATCATTGTCAAATTTTATTTATTTATTCAGCCATACATCATGATATACTAAATAATGTATTGGTTATTTACAATCTGCACAGGGCACATATCTACACAGAGTAAACTATTTAAAAATACTATTTCCTTTACCATTGCCAAAGTGCTGTTTAGTAAAATTGAAAATATGAGTTCAGTTAACTGTGCTACTGGTATCCAGAAATTCTGAACAATCACTGACTACACAGAAAAACTGTGCAATAACATACTCACCAAGAAGCACACTAGGCAGGTCTACTACATGCACGGAACTAAGTTGAGTGTGCACTGTAGATCTGACAGGGGGGTTGTGGAATTCTACTGCTTATTTGAGTTAGCAGGTCTATAAATTCTTTTTCTTGGGATAATCCAATGGACATAAACAGTTCAGAACAATTCTGAATTCCTCCTCAAGTTCCTCACTGATCCACCAGGAAGAAAACAAAACAAAACACCTTAAACTGACTTGTCTCTGAATAGCTAGTCTCAGCTTCTCTTCAGCCTTTTCCACAATACACTGAGTTCCAGAAGAGCAGGGAAGACACCAATGTCAAAAATAAGGGAGTTTAAAAAGGAACTCACTTTTATCCTCCCTGTGGTTGAGGAATAAAACCCCTCACAAAAGATCAAATATAAATTCAAAGCATATGTAAGCCTGTAGAGGTAGTCCACATTTATCATGCCACCATGAACTAGATATGGAAGATGAGTATTGCAACAGTTTACTGTTGTTGGTATATATCTTAAGGCAAGATATATACCAACAAATATAGCTGAAATAATTTAGATTCTATAATAGCACAAGATTAACATGTACCCACAACATTGGAATCAACATTCAATTTTGCCTTCAATTTTGAATGTAAGAAATTAAAACCAAAACAAACCACTCAAAACCAGAACAATATTTCTTTCAGCAATTGTTCAAATGAATGTCTAGGTCAGCTGCAGGGACTCTGTATACTGTGGTCCTGTAAGGCAAGAGAAACTAGAAACTAAACTAGGTCTGGTGGATCAAATATTTAATTGCTTGTCATGTAGTTAACTAATGTATTATGCCAATTTTTTATAAAAACAAATTTTAGAAGATGCCACATTTGAACCAAGTGAAAATCCATGACCAGTTTATTAGTTGCTATCTTTAACCTTGCATAAAATGAAATGAAATTCCAGGCTTTCCTGTAATAACCTTCATTTAAACCTCTGCTTCTGGCATCAGGGACCTATCTCACACAGATCATGGGAAGCTGCACGCATAACATTTGCAGGATTTGTTCTAGCTACTGTATTTAACACCAAAATTAACACAACAGCATCATAGAATAACAGTATTGGACCATTTAACAAATCAGATTTGCAGTTGTGGGCTTTCCTACATATTAGTTTGATGTGCTTCTGCTCTTAGAGAGGGTATAAGAAAGAAATCTAAAAAGAGAAAGTGCCAGATTCTGCATCAGAGATGGCACAACCCTGACTGTATGAACACACAGGGGGACAAGAAGCTGGATAGCAGCCCTAAAGAAAGGGAGTTGGGGGTTCTGGTTGTCAACAACTTGAATATGAGCCAACAGCGTGCCCTGACAGCCAAAAAGACCAACACTACACTGGGGTGCATCAAGCACAGTGTTGCTAGCTTGTCAAATGAAGGGATTGTCCCATTCTGCTCTGGAGCGGCCTCACCTCACATGCTGCGTGCAGTTTTGGTTGCCACAATGTAAGAAGAGCATAAAACTATTAGTGTGTCCAAAGGAGGGCTAAGAAAATGGTGAAGGGTCTGGAGGACAAGATGTACATGAAGCAACTGAAGTCCCTTGGTTTGTTCAGCCCAGAGCAGAAGAGACTGAGGCAACTGCTTTATGGCAACCTACAGCCTACCTGAGGGGAGCAGAGGGGCAGGCGCTGAGCTCTGCTCTCTGGGGACAGCAACAGGACCCAAGGGAATGGCATGGAGCTGGGACAGGGGAGGGTCAGTCTGGGGGTTAGGGAAAGGTTCTTCACTGAGAGAGCAGTTGGGCACTGGGAGAGGCTTCCCAGGGCAGAGATCACAGCACTGAGCCTGCCAGAATTCATTAAGTGTTTGGATAATGTTCTCAGACATGACTTTTGGGTAGTCCTGTGTGGAGCTGGGCTTGGGCTCACTGATCCTTGCAAGTTCCTCCCAGCTAAGGAAAGGGAAGGTTCACATGGATGTTAGGAAAACATTCTTCGTGTAGAGTCACAACACTCTGCCAGAATTCAAAAGGTATTTGGAAGACACTGTCAGACATATGGTCTGATTTTTATGTACCCCTGTGTGGATTCAGAAGATGGACTCAATGATCCTTGTGGGATATCCTGTTATTCTATAAATCCTTGGGAAAACGGTGTAATAAGTTTTGGTCCTGAAGCATTTCATGTAGGGAACTATGGATTAGTTGAACAGCAAAAAGCAAGTTTAGCTGTTTCTTCTCTGCCAGAAACCTGATTATAATGGCACAGAAGTCCCCAGTTTTCTTCTCATTGTGCACAAAAGTTGTCTTTCTAATTCCAAAATAAACTGAACTACCAAGGTGAATCTGTCTTTCTCTCACCGTGCTCTATTGCATGTTGTCATGAAGGCACCAGAAATTTGGAATAAAGAAACACAATGTAATTAATTTCTTTCAGGTCCCATAGAAATGCTATGATTTTCATTTAATCCCTAAGTAAATATTTTAGAAGGGCTCCACAAGCATAACATACAGAAGTGTTGGCACCACATTTAAGCATTTATCCTTATAAAATAAACTCTCTAATACAGCCTTGACCAATTGCTGCTCAACATTAAAAACACATACAGCTTTTTACAAGGCAAGCAACCTATTCCTGCCATTGATGTTTGAAATGCCAGTCAGTGTAAAGACCACAGGATCAGGTCAAAAACTCAACTATGTTCTCATATTTTGACTTGGTTTGTCAGAAATGTTCTCTGGAAGGTAATTTAACATGAGAGATTAATTATTTTGCAGCATGTAGCACTGATTTTAGAAGTACTTTACGTAATATCTGTTTTGCGAATGACCAAAGTACTAGAATACTGCAGAACTTTGTGTTGTGTTTTCTTTTCATGTACTTCTGATCTTGTTACTAACTGTGCAAGTTTTATTCACACAAATCTGTAGTAAGTGGGACTGGCATTTATTTATCACTGGTAGATTGAGACAAGGTAAGTATTAAGATATGTTTTGAAAAATGTGCAAATTATTCCTTCCCCCTGCTCTCCCTGGCCCCATCTGTCCTGGTCCTAGTTTCTAAAGATATCCTTTCTGCTGCAAATGTTCTATACTCAAAAACAGAATGCAATAACTTAACCATATGTATGGAACAGTCCTTTTCACTGAGCTCATCATATTATTTGTGATGTACAAGTGGTCTCACAGGCTTCCCACTGTTGGTTTTGCCCCTTGACTGAGTAATTATTAGTGTATTACACAGCAAACAAATGATCTTTTTCATGCATAAATACCTTTGTTCATATATAATTCAGCTGTACAACTCTGCAAAATACAGCATGAAGACTCCCAGTTGGCAAGTTTATATCATGCCTTAAGCATAGAAATGCAAAACACCATATATTCTACAAGTCAGACCACATATCATCATTGCACAGTAAGAAACACCACAGATTTATATGTTTGGAAAAAAAAAAAGGTGATTTTTTTGTATGTACAAATTAACTTGCACTTCTACCCAATGCGAAATAAACTGCTCTTCATCTACCATGCTGCTTCAATTCTGTAAATGGCATTACATGGGCATTGTTACAGATCTATAAATAATATTATCTCTGAAGTGTTTTTATGAACTAATAAAAAAAATGAAGTGGAAGAGGTAACCATAGTTTTCCTATAAGTAAGCTTGTAGTCTCCCAGGAATTAAAAACAGATACTGCTTTCTGAAATAAAAGAGCAAGATGGTTTGAACACCATTTAGTAGCAGAAGCCTTCCCCAAGATCAGTATCAGTACCTTAAAAAAAAAAAAAAAAGAGAGAGAACTTCATCTTTAGTTTGTAATTCCTCTTGAATCTACTTTGTTAAGTAGATATCTAATCCTTGAACACCTATTATAAAATAATTAGTTTTTTAAAAACAAAAACGTTTTTTCACTGAAGAGACAATTATTTCCAACCATTGTAACTTTTCTTCTCAAGCCTTTCATTTCACAAAGTGATATATATACAGCATTGTTTTCAAAGTATCACTGATCAACTGTTAGCACTATTTCACTGTTGATAGTAAGTGACCTATACAATGAACATATTTATTATGAATTCTATTAGCCAGTATGTCTAGGTATGTAGGATCATTTCCCTCAGAAAATCATTAGAATAGTCTCCCTAAGTATAACATGTTATGGCTGCAAAGTTCTTCCATGAACAGAATTAGCTTTCATTTTTAGAAGTAATTGTTTTAACATCATGATGCTTGCAATATTTCTACAAAGTAACAATAAATTGAGATGAATCCTCCTAATTCTACCTCTTTCATTCCTTGCTGGGTTGAATTTTTCCCATTTATTCTACTTTGCCATCCTAATGCTACTGAAAAGCTACATTTGGATGTTCATCAATAATATTTATAAAACTGTACATGAATTCAGGAATAAGTACATTTTTGCAAAGAAAAGATCTGTTAGAAGGAACACCTAGGTGAACGATCTGCTATGGTATTTTCTTGCAGAATGGGACTGTATAATAAGATTACTGAAGTTCAAAGAGCAGTCAAAAAGAAAAAAAAAATCACGCAGGTAAAACTGATGTAGAGCCATTGACAACTTGATTGGACTAAACCATGCCTGAATATTATGGCTGATGAACAGATAAGCAGAAGATGCAAAACTGAAGGTAAAAAGGAATCTCCTTTGATATCCTTATGAAACATTTGCACCAATGCAGTTCTAGCACCTTGAAAATGAGGTACTACATTCTCCTACAAACCATTAAGCCAAGTTCACACTATGTGAATGGTACACTGCAAGTACTCTGAAATTCTTTCAGCTGTGGAACAGAAAGAAGATGAAGATTCTTGTGTACTGTGGGCATCTCTGAGACACTGCATGTCCCTGGAGCATACTGACTTTCAATACTTCTACGGGAGAAAGGAGCTGTCGCATTGTCACGCATAGAAAAATACTGGTGAGACGACTACGAACATGCAGAGACTTGGATTTCATCTTCACTTATCTTTACTTTCTTGCTGATGACAGGAGAAAAACAAACAAACAAACAAAAACAAACAAACAAACAGCAGAACAGTAGCAAGAGTAATTCCTAACGCTGACTTTCAATATGGGATATTGAAATTACAATGATGAAGGTGAGGCTAGTAGTCCATAGGAGTGGAACACAATATGCTTCTACAAGCAGGGTTTGCATCACACTCAAACTTGCTGGAAAACTCCCACTTCCTCTTATTAAAATAAATAAATAAATAAATAAATAAATCAGCTATTACTATCCTATCACGATGTGCATTGAAAACAGCTATCTTCAGTTTCTATTTATGCCTGGAGCACGAAATGAACATTCAAGCACAATTCTTACACGATTTTTTGTGGGATCCTCACATCATCTATGCCTGCTGCAGAAGAATGGAAAATTCAAGGAATCTTTGACTGGATCCAACAAAGACACTACCTCAACACATTAAGAAGCTGAAACCTTTAAGCTGTTACAAATCAAACAAGCTATTGCAACCTACATTCAAAATTAGACCACAAAGCTTAAAAAAACACCATCAAGAACAAAACCAAACACCACCTTCTAGATCCAAGACATTGCCCTTAACAGTTGACATCTTTGGCTACGAATTTTATGAGTTGGCCATACACTTTTGCCATCCAAAACACAGCAACTCAAGATCAAAACTTGGATTCTAGCAATCTAGAACTGTACATTTCCTTCACACAGTTAGAATTCCATTTCTTAAGTTCTTAGTTTCTTTGGTATGAGAAATCAGATGATGAATGATCTCTTCAGCTAGTTACAGGTGATGGTAAAATTTTCAAAGGGAGGAAAGTGAATCTGATGAGGGTTAGTCATTAAAATGTTGCCAGGACAGGTACTGGACATTATGTGGAAAGGGAATGGAAGTTTCTCATATGCAAGAGTTAAAGGACAAGCTATACAGGCAGCTCTTAAAAAGAGGTTTTCATCTACTTGAAGACACTGAAAATATGCATAAGGACAGGTTTACATGTCAAGCTAGATTACAAAAGTACTAACTTTCATTATCATGGCTCCCGAGCAGATTTGCAAATGACATAGGCAATTCTTTCAGAAAGAGGGATACAGAAAGGTAGAAATACAGTATATGATTTCAAAGCACTATGAAGTGTTTCTATAGACAATCTGCCAGCAAGACAAGTTAAGAAGACTAAAGTCAGCATTAGCCTCTGTCTTCCAATTACAGTCACAAATGACATACTGCTCAGTGACAAATGATGTCTGCTATCTTATATTAAGATGGTTGCTCTAGCAGATGTTTTCAAATTATCCCAAGCTATGTCACAGGGAATGGCAAAAGAACTGCTGGTGTACCAGCAGCCTAAGGGAGCCATTAAAAAAGTCATTTGTTATCCTCTTATGAGACCTTAGCCAAAAAAAAATAAAAATACAGAAAGATACAGGAGAATAGAAATATGTTATATTCCTCTGTGAAAGTTTTAAATATCTGACTACAGAATCACCAGGAAAACAAAGCGTTCACTTCTTAGCTTGGACTGAGACACAGCCTATGCAGACTGTCCTTCAAGGAAAGAACACAGGGAAAAAATAATAAAAATAAAAACTAAACCAAATAACAAAACCACCCCACCCACAAAAAGAAAAATTACCCCAGAAAGCAGTGATCTGTATCATCGATCTGTGATGACAGAGTAAGGACAAAATAGATCTTTTTATCATGAATGTCTCTACACGGTAATCCTGGTATTATATACTGACTCACAAAATAAAGTTAATCCCTGGTGGGAAAGATACAGACAGCTTTTATTGATACAAAACCTCTGCAACACCAAGGAGAAACTCTCTCCAAAAAAGAACATAGACAAATAAAAGAGAGGGACAGAGAGAAAGGAAATGACAACCCTTCCTTCTGAAATGTACTTGGAAGTAAGGTTCTGTCAGATCTTACACACACAGCCAAAACAGGTCTTCAAGTCAAAACCATGATAGTGAAAACAATTTATTTCTTTAAATCCCATAGTCAAATTGTATAGGTACAGCAACTCTGAAATATGAAGCAAATATGGAGCATGTGAAGGGGGCAGGGGTGCGTGTGTGTGTGTGTGTGTGAGAGAGAGAGAGAGACTAGGGAGAGGCAGGGACTGTGCTCTTCCACTTCATTCTCAAGAGCTGCACTCTGGAAGCATGAGGCAACAGTAAAAGCACACACCAGCAGACAATGTAACCACAAAAAGGAAGGTGCCAATGAATGCTGCTATAAGTTAAGGAATGGGTAGGTGTCTAGTCTTGACCTATGGTGAGGGAGAAAAATCTCTCTCTTGTTACCATGGAGATCCCCTTTTCAGGTTTCTTTGGATGAGCTTCATGCACGAATGCAAAATTTGGAATAAGAGGAGAACAAGTATTAATTATGTGCCCCTGACAAAAATAGCCTTCTTAAATCTTGAGAGATAATACAGCAGAGGCTGTAAAAATTAAGTTTGGTTACAGAGATTAAGGGTTGAATAAACTACTTCATGTTCCAGAGCCTTGAGCTTCTTCTTAAAATGGCAATGCCCATCTGAGAGTGTTGCATCTGTCTACTACAATTTGGGTGAAAGCCTGAATTACTGGATGGTATGAGACAGGAGTAAAAAATGCAGCAAGAGGAAAAAATAAATAAATATGTGTGGAGTCTCCTTACTACTGCTTCTTGGTATGGAATCAACCCTATTTATTATACTAGGTCATTAATTATTCATACAGTTCTTTTTGTATTTCCAGATGGCAACATCACTGGCTAAGGCTACACTGAGATGCACCACCTTTACAGGGAGGACAGCATTTCAATATCTAACACAGATTACGTTGATATACTTGTGAGTGCTAATCTCATAAGAAATAGACCAGAATGAGCACCAAATTAAGGATATATAGTCAACATGGGCCACTCTGGTGAGAAAGACAACTTAAATTCAGGCAGATATATATGAAAGAACATTATTTTATCATGTATTTTGAAAATACTTGATTATTTCCCTAATTAACAACATATTTCATATGCTTTCATTAGCTTACACTATCTACTTTCAATAGCTCTGAAATGCACAATATCAGACAGACCAGTAAGCTATACAGAAGAAAATCAAGAACTGTGTTGTTGCCATTAAAATAAATGACTCTTCCTATAATTATTAACAGTGAATTTATCTCAGAATACTGTTTGGACTTTTGGACCTGTTGGGATCCTTTGAATTGGTGGACACTGATCAAATGCACCTCTTCTAAGTGAGGGGATATACCTGAAGTGCACACACTGGACCCACACACCACTGCAAGTTAGTGTTGCCTTTTTAAAGGTGTTTTAACATTGGAATACACTCCAACATAACCAGCTGAGCATACACCATGCCCACAAGCACACCTACCTTTTATTTATAAGTATGCTAAGAGCTTACACATTTTTAAACTAGCTTCACATGTTGTCAGCGACGTTTCTCACCGTTTTTGCTTCTATTACTATTTTTTTCCCCTTCTTTCTGTCTTTAACATTACATTTACACATCTCTGACAGGTGTAGAAAACAACATGAATGAAACGGGACTACCTGAAATCAATCGTGTAAAACCGAAGTACACCCCTTTAAACACTAAACTGCTCCATACATTTTCTCCGAGATCACATAAAAGCATCAGCCTGGTTTACAAAAGAGCAAACCACAGCAGTTGCCTTGCTGGCATCCTGAGCCGGGTTTAATGACAACAAAAAGCCATAATTACATAACAGACCTTGCTAAACGCCCAGTTTCCGCGATGGAGCGGAGGGGATCGGGGCGGTGTGTGTGTATCCCAGTGAGTGTCCCTGTCCCTGTCCCTGTCCCTCCACCCGCTCCTCTCGGCGCGCTGGGGGCGATGCGCACCGGTGCGGCGGGGGACCCGCGGCTCCCGCGGGAGCGCTTTAACCCCCCTCGGGAGGCTGCCGATGCAGTCACCGCCTCTCTTGGCCGCTAAACGCCTACACCTGCGCCGCTCCGGCCTCCCCGGCTTCTCTCCTCGGCACCTCTCCGTTATCCCGGCCTCCTCGGGCCAGGAAGGGGGGCTGCGCTCGAAGCACACACCGGGCTGCCCGGCGCTTCGGGAGCCCTCGCTGAGGGATGGGCAGCGGCTGGGGAGGGCCGCGGTGAGCCCGACCTTCCTCCTCCCTGCCATCCTCCCGGAGGTGGCCGGGCTCCGCTTCCCGAGCACTCCACGCCGCCTGCATCCCTTGCCTTTTCTTCCCTTCTCTTCTCTTCCCTTCCCATCCCTCCTGGCCCGGGGAATCCCCGGGAAATGGAAGTACGCCTTGTCACCCACCCACTACGGCCCGGCCGGGCGGCTGCTGCCCGGCTCGGGGTAAACCCCGCGGTTCTCTCCTTGGGGATGCACCGCGCAGCACCGCCTCTCGGCTTTGCTAGGAGGGAGAAAAAAAAAATAAAGGGGGGGGAGGCAAAAATTCACCGTGCTTATCTTTTACTGCCGAGGAGAGACACGGGACAAACTCGGCCGGAACAACAGGCGACAACTAGTTGTGGAGCCCGCCCGGTGCCCGTGGGGCGGTGGGGTACAGAGCACGCACCCAGGGGAGCGGGGGCTGCCCCTGCCCCTGCCCCTGCCCCCGCCTCGCTCGCTCGCTCGCTCCCCAGGGAAGGGGGCGCCCCCCTGGGCAGGGAAGGGAGGATCGCCCTCCTCGGCGCTATCCCTGGTGGCTGCCAAAATACCCGCGGAGAAGGGGGGGGGCGGGATAAAAACCCCGCAACGCAAGGCCAGCTAGAAATTATTCAGTTGAATGATGCAGCAAACCGGGGGGGGGGGTGTCGATGTGAGGCTGGTCCTCCCGTTGCCACTCTCCAGCCCTGATTAATAATGCACGGCTTCCCTGCCGAAGCGAAAAGACCTCTTCCGCGCTCAAGGCAATTAATAGCACCCTTCATCCCGCGAAACCTTCGCTAAGCACTCCCACACGCTCCCAGTCTGAGGTGGCAGGAGCACAATAGCGGCAACCTCTGCCTCACAGACCGGGGGGGGCTGGGGAAGCGACACCTCTCGCAGCCGGCCCGATCCCCCAAGAAGAGAGTCCCGGGGAGCCGCGGGGAGCGGCGGCAGCGGCAGCCGCCGGCGCGGCAGGAGGGCAGGCTGCCTGCCTGGCGAGCGGAGGGCGTACCGCGCCGCACGCTGCCAAAACACGATCACCCGTCGGTATTGTCAGCAAACAGCACACACAAGCATTTACCTTTTTATGCCCGCCGTCCGTCAGTCAAGCATTTGAGGGAAAGGAGGAGAAAGCAAAGGAAAGGAGAAGAAAGAGACAGAGAGAGAGACAGGCGGCTGCTAATCCCCGTGTAGGAAGACTTCCAGCAGCAGCAGCAGCAGCAGCAGCAGCGTGTGTGTGTGCGTATGCGTGCGTGCCCGGAGTGGAAGCACAGCCCTCCTGGCGATGCACCGGCTCTTGCACCGAAGTGCTGTCATGTGCGTGTCTCGGTGTGTGTACCCATGGAGAAAAAAAAAAAAAAAAAAAAAAAAAAAAAAAAAAAAGAGAGACGGGGGAGACTAGTCAGCCACACACCCGGCTGTGCACGGCTCGAGGGGGAAGAGGAGGAGGAGCCCAGCGCTCCCCAGCCCAACCACCGGAGGAGCCGCTCGCTACTACCGGCGGCCGGGCACCGCAAGCTGCCCCGCTACTCCGCAGCCCCGGTCCCTCTCGCCCGCCTTCCCCTCCCAGTGCCAAGGACTCGCCTTCAGAAAAGACTCCTCCGGGGCCTTTGTCCCCCGGGGACTCCGCTGCACCCCGGGCAGACCGAGCCAAGGGTGATCAGCTGAAGAGAAAAAAAAAAAAAAATCCACGTTTCTAAAATAAATAAATAAATAACGCTGGCCGGCGAGCGCCCCCAGGCCACGGCGACTCGCCCGCGCCGCTCCGCAGCCGCTCGGCCTCCGCTGTGGAGGGGGCTGCAGCGTCTCTCCGGGGACAGGCCAGCGCCGTGCTCGCCGAGCCGTGCCGCGCCGTGCCGCCCGGGGCCGCCCTGCCGCCCGGGAGGGGAGGGCGCCGCACGAAGCGTCTCGACCCTCCGAGAGCGGGGCTCGGGAGTCAAGGGACGCGGGGCTGCCCCAGAAGCCGCTGGTAGAGGAATGACAGTGGGACCCCCGGAGCGTGCGGGTCGTGGTGGCAGTGAAATCTCTTGTAGTTTCTCTGTGGGAGTGATCAGTGGCACGGGTGTGGGGCAGGAGGGCGCAAGGGGTGGCAGGAAGGCATGAGCATTGGTGAGAAGCTCTGCGTGAGTTGCCTTTGATTATATTTTTCAGTTTACGACACTGGAAAGCGAGAAGTGCAAAATTCACAGAAATATACATGCATATATGTTGTCACATATGTTGTTACAGAAATATACATACATATATATTTCGATGTACAGTTCATGAAAGAGCAAATTCTTATAGGCATTCATGTAAGGTCAATAGTTGGTTATGCTAGCAATTTTCAAAGTGTGATTTCATAAAGCCCCAGACCAGGAAAAGTCTGTGAGAAATATCCTTGCTATTTCATTCTTTGTACAAAAGTTGTAATATGTGTGTGCTAAAAGTTAGTAGAAATAGGGTTATTTTAAGACCTAAATGACAGGGAGGAAAAGTTTTGTTGGGGATATCATTTATAATGTTATACTCACTTCTGTTTCTTTGCAGTGAGTGATGTAGATCTAATGTCTTGGAGGCACAGAAAGGAGTAAGAGATGTTGACATTTTAATTACAAATGTAAATCCTATCTAGTCTAGGAAATTCTGATGGCTGATAATTATGTTAATTAGCAAGCAACCAACAGACAGAGTGGAAAAAAAAAAAGATCAATCTATTAATAATTATATATATATTTTTTGATATAGATATAATAGGTGGTGTAAAAAGAAAACAATTAGAAAGATTGGACATCTTACTAAGACTTATCTGTTCACAATAAAATATTTTGAGACTTCCCACAAGTCCTGCAATAAAATAAAAAAGACGAAATTTGTTGTTACTAAAGTTGTATAAATCAAGTCAGTATTACATAGCTAATAAATTGTAGACCAAAGCTTTTATCTTTTTTTTCTTCTTCTTTTATTTTTAAAAATAAAAAATAAAAATAAAAAAAATAAAAGATACACATGATCTTTTGATTCTTTAACTGAAACACAGATGCTGAATCTGAGCTAACTCAGGCAAATAAGTTAAATAGCGAAAATTTCATTTTTTTTGATTGATGTTTGTACATACAACAGTACCCTGTACACTAGATTAATTCATGTATTAGAATAAATTTTCTTACTTGTCATCATGATAAGTATTTTCAAACTATCTTCAAATCCAGCATAATCTGTTGTTTAAAATATGAAGATGTGTATACCTCATAGTAGAATTTATGCATTTTTTCTCTGTATTTATGTGAAGATTTAGCTTGTCCGCCATAGGCTTATGAAGTCATAAGGAAGATTTAGTCATGTTATATGTGATAGTTCTACATAAATATTTATACTTAATATGTTGATTACGTTAGTAGAACTAGATAGTAGATGAAAACATATAACATTTTGGGGCTTCATGCAAACTTTTAGCAAATGATGTAGACAAAATTTCTTTTGAAATTTGAAGTTAGAAGGAAACAGTAGGCATTTATGCATGAGGCCATCAGAATTCAAAATACAGGCTGGTATGGAAATTTTCTTCCTTTTTGCTTGCACTCCTTATACTGAATCTAGACCATTTAGTCAGTTTTCTGGATGATCCTTGTTTACCTGACTTTAGTCCAGGTCAACAGGGTGGAAAAGGGAAGTCTTGTTATAAATTATCTTCTGAACTGATCTAGAGGAATCTGAATCTTGGAGGAGTAAAAAATTGGAGTTGTATTTCATAATGATGTAGATGGTCTTTGTGGGCTGCTTGTCCTTTTAACATTAGGAATAGCACTTCTCTATACTAGTCGTTATAGTACTCATGGGTGTCTTCAAAGATATGCAGCTTGGAGGGGGAGATTTCTAGGATGAGAGTAAAGATTCTTCACAGGGCTGTGTGAAAGATGGCACACACAAAGAAAACTGAGAACAGCCTGTGAAGCAGAGGGTTTCAGTACAGACAATAAACAAATGTAGGTGAACAAGAAACAAATGAATAAAGCAAAGCCTAGAAGAAAAATGTTTGGAAACAGTTTTCAGATCAGAGAAATAGGAATCATAAAGGGCCTGGGTAGCTGAGATAGTTCAGTATTAATATCTTCAACCATCTGTAGTGTATCTTTCAGTAACCCAAAATGCAAATGTCCTTATTATGTATTACACTCATGCTTTCAGGATCTCTTTATTCCTGAAGGAAATTCTGTTTGCTTTGACGGATTTTGAAAGTGGTCATCTTATGGACTGTTATTACTAGATAATTAAACTAGATGTATGCTCACATGATCTTCTTCAAAATGATGATATTTACCATGTTACAAAATTTGGGAGTTTGAAAATAGATTAGTTTTTGTGCATCGCTGCCCTCTACTGGAGAGAAGGTCAGAACCACTCGATTAACTAGCTTTTACTAAGCCTCAAAGCCTCTGGCTTTTTGGTATTCCTCGTTTGTTGTTGAATTATCTTTTTATGACTGAGTCTTACAGGTGTGAAGTTGTGGATGATCAGCATCCATAAGATTTCTCTTTTCTTTGTGAGTTCAAATAATTGATCATACAATTTGCCATCTGCAGTTTGTTGTCACAGAAATATGACACAAAATGATGACTAAGCAATGGTTAAGATTCTAAGATATGTGTCTTCTATTAACTTCCAAGGAAGAAGCATCTAAAGTCATCACAGAGGCTCCGAAAATCTTGAATGGTGCTGCTTTCTAAGTATTTGCCTGTAACTTCGCAGATAACCTCATCACCTTTCACATCAATATCTAAATCCTTTGGTTCACTCTTCATTGCATTATAGAAAAAATTCCCTTCATCCCTCATCCTACTCTGACCTGTCATGCCTTCATACTTACCGTTCACTGTCAATATTAACATTTCCACAGTACCACATTTTTGTTCAATTTTAATTCTTGCAGACTGGGCATTAGCAGAGCAACTGGATCATGGAGATATAGCAGTGATATTATCTCTGTTCCCATGTCTCATTTCTTCCACCTACTGTCAAAACAACTCTTGCATGTCAAAAGCAATTTCTGTAGAAATACACAAAGTTTTCCTGCTGAGGAGGTATACAGATAGCCATGGCACAAGAAGAGCTGGGAAGGATGAGGCCTGCTCAGAGTGCACAGTAAAGAAAAGTTTCACTATCAAACTCAATATATATGTATATCTTCTACCTACACAATAGATATCAACAATATTTCTGTTCATTTTTAGCTTTGCCATACCTAGATCAGTTTTACAAAGCTCACGTGCATGTTTTCTCATTCCCTTCCCATATCAGCTGGTGTTTCAAGGCAAGAAGATGTTCTGAAGGTGGCTATAAGGGTATCTCCAACATGGGCAAAAGAATAGCTTTATCAGCTTCTGCCTCTAATCTGATTAATGGCAGAACCTGTTATCCTGAAACTCTGCTTTTCTCCTCTTTCTCTAAGTAACCTGGAGAAAACATCTGTCTAGAAAAAAATATTTAAAATGTTTTCAGTTTCTTGATATTATAGATATATTCTACTGAACAGACAATATCTGCCACAGTAAGGTTTTTTGCCCTATTTTATTGTGTTGTACTGAAAGTGGTGATATTCTAGGTAGATGAATTGTGTGGGTTGTCTCATTTAATGTTATCTAATTATTTGCTATAAAAACATTGTAACAAATTCCTAACCCTAGCCTAATAGATAATGGGAAACAATTAATAGAGCATGGAGCAAAGCAGCTGTTCCAAGTGAATGAATCCTAAATGACATGTGCCCTCCAAGGAAAATGTAAACAGGTAACAGTTCACCTTGTAGGACCACATTGATTACCACATGCTCACAGTAAAGGATGGATGATAAGAAGGCCTGGTGAGCCACCGGTTACTCATCCAGAAAATTTGGAAAAGAGTAGCAGCTAATCCAAATACACTGTCAGCTTAGCGTAACTGCTTCATATAGGGAAAAAAAAATCTTCAAGTTTAGCATTGGTTTGGGATTGATATATGTTGTTTTATGATTAATTAAAACAAATGCTTTTTTTAAAGAGATTATTCTTATGACCTTCAGGCTATCAAAGAAACATGTAATTCCACAAAATGTGGGACTTTCAAACTCTATCAGGAATTAAAGCAGATGTCTGGTGCATGAGGTCTTTGTTTTAGAAGATGTAAAATAGATTTGAGAACAACATATTCCTTCCCACCCCTCAAATCTTTATTCAATATTAGAAACAACCACCATATTGGTTCTCAGCCAATAGGATGTACTTTAGTGATATCAACAGAAATCTTGTTTTGAATAAACATGAAGAGAAGAGGAAAAATTCAAAAGAAGAATGAACTATTCAAATGAATAAGTCCATGAAATTCCCTCTGTAAAATGAGTATTTTTCCAGTTATTGAGGTACAGCAAAGCTCAGAGAATGGCAAAGTGCAAATTTGTTTGTAAACATCTGCATCAAAGAGGTGCATTCGATTTCCTGATTAAAGAGTACTATAATAACTTATGATATCACATTTTTAAAGTGATATAAAAAAGCATATATATAGTGATATAAAGCATATAAATGTAAGTGGAATGCAATACAACCATAGGAATATTTTTATTCCTTTTGACAGAATAGTGAAGAAACAGGGAAGGATTTATAAGAACCTCACATGAATGAGAAGACTAGTAATCATGTAGAAAATTGTCTCTCACTTAGGATTTAAGTGAAGTATTTTTAGATAAAATGATATATTTTATTACTACATTAATTCCTGAAAAGATAGCACAAATATCACAAAGCAATCAGCTAGCTGAAAATTACCATGACTAGTTTGTACAGAAACAGCTTTTCTCTACTGCGTGAGCTAGGCTTACTCTTTCCCTGCTACAGGTAACAGTGGGAGATGCTCTTTCTCTACTCAGACCAGCTGCACATCAAGCAGCCTGAAACAGTTAGCTGAGAACCAGACTGAGACTTGTGCTTCATTTTTCTAGTAATTCTATCAATTCAAATCTACTTGAATAATTAATAATTTAATCATACACATCATGAAGCATGATGAGAAAAATAAAACTTTTATTTAGCAGATGAAAAGTTGTTTACCAAGAGAAGTGGTAAACAACTGGCTTCTTATATTTTTGTTTTTGATTTCAGTAGTATGGTTATCATTTGGATCTTGCTAAGCCTGTGTAAATCACTAAAAGATTCTTAAAAGAAAGTCTTTCATACCACAGGCTTACTGAAGCAACAGTGTTCTTGAGAGCAGTCCAAAGAACATTCAGCAGGACTTTGTGATGTGGGAGCTCAACTCCCTTCCCATCCTTAAATGACTGGAAATAAACCAATGATAGATAGATTTGTCCAGATTTACTGTTGAGCAATAATTTTGCCATTTATATAGAAATGTGGGTAAGGAGATAGCGTTTTTGACTTCTTATTAAACCTATCACAGAGCAAGAAAGGAGGAATTATGCAGAAACTGAATTAAAGCAGAAAGAATGTCTTAAGTTTTAGAGATCAGATTGTTCATTCTTCTGAGTTTTTTTTTTTTTTTTTTTATTATTATTATAGGAAAAGAAGTCAACAATTTGGTCTGTTCATTGTTCTTCACTAATCTTTTATGTGATTTGTACTTGATATACAAGTAGCAAGCACTACACAACTGTCAACAAGCTCCATATTCAAGATTAAACCCAAATTTTTATAAAATGCTCAATTGCTTTCCACTTTGTGTCTGAAAGATATGCTTATTTCTCACATTAGGGTGTTTCTGGGGAGAGCTTTCTACAGAAACTTTTAACAGTAAGACTCCAGAAAGACCGATAATTAAGACTTCCATCAATACAGGTGTCAGTCAAACATAGGAAAGGAATTATTTTAAGGAACATTAAAGAGCTGATAACGTCAATGAAGATAGCATAGGTGGATATTTCAGAAGTGCTTCTTCTCCCATGGAACTAAACAGGAATTTTACAATGAAGGTAGCAGCAGAATAGGATTATAAAACATTTTATCAGATTGTAAGAAGTATTATTTCCTATTTTCCATCAGTAATCTGTAAAGTGCCACAAATTGACATAAGAGAATCAGTGTAATTATAATTAAGAGCTTTCTTTCATGGAGGGCCTGTGGTTAAACTAAAGACAACCCAAAATCTATACAGGAAGAAGCTACCTAGGATGTTTTTAAAACTATATTGAGAACACTTTTCAACACTTTTTTGTCTCAGGGTAGACTTTTTTTTTTTTTTTTTTTTTTTTTTTTTTCAGGTAGTGGTACAATTTTACAGCTACTCATAAAACAGGGCCTTAGTATGGAAGAAAATGCTAAAAGTTTTAGTTTAGTGTTAGCAACTGAAGAAGTGAAATACCCAGACTTCTGTATTACATCGAGTTATAGCTACATTATTCCAGAGGAGTACTTTCTTGTTAAAACATGTATATACATAGGATGTTCCTGTTTCCACAGGAGTTATGAAAAGTCATGCAAACCTCTTTCAAAAGTTCTCTATGAACGGTTATGGAAAAATGTGTGCATTAACATTATTCTCCTCTGTGTTCTCTACAGCAGCTTCTGCCAGGTATTTGGGGCTTTTTTACCCTCCAATAGCAGGGAGGACAGTTTGTTCAAGAAGAGAGCCAGCACTTGTTGAATGGAACTGCCCTTTTTCCATATGAGCAGTATTCTGATAGCATCTGTTCACATTTCTAGAAGCCCTCCAATGTTAGTTTTTGGTCAATCTACTTCTGCTATTGCATGTTCATTTCCAAATAACTGAAACAGCCTTCAGAATTAAAAAACAACCAACCAAACACCACCAGCAAATTTTAATGTGTGAGGGAGGATGGAAGCTTTATAACTCCTGTAAGAGGAAATATTTATGAGCTTCTTCCAACATCTTAGCTACCAACTATCAAGATTTTTTTATTTTCTAATAATCAGTACACTAATCTGCAATTAGTCTTCAGTTGAGATAGCACAGTCTTAGAGATCTACAGGACGCTGTAAAGTGCTGTGCAGCTCAGCATATTTTATAAAGTTTTCTGAAGGCTGCAGTAAAACATATCTGACAGCTTTCTTATATAAATCCTGCACAACAGAGCCCCAGCATCGAAGGCTTTGATCTGACCTGATAACATTTCACTCCTAAAAGCTTGTAAATAAAAATAAAAAACCCACTTAGTACCTCTTTTAATACACATTAAATTTTATTTTAACATTAAAATGGCATTCAGTAAAGGACACCAAACTACTGTGAATAAATCACCATGCATACACAATACAGTATCTCTAAAGGTTGAAACCTTTGGCAGGAAAATTTAGCATATTGTATAATGTCTGACACCAATGGTGTAAGGAAAAAGAATTTGGCCAATGACAAGTGATCAGATTCTCCTATCTATGAAAAGTACGGCATAGTCAGATACATGGTGATCAGTTATATGGTGGGGAAGAACATCTGCTATACAGCTTCTTTGGTGACACAGGAAGGCTATAAAGCTGTCATAATTAACTGCCATGGAGGGAAGCTGAAGGCAAGAAAAAGGGCATCTTTCAACTCATTTGGAAACAAGTGACATCGTATATGGGAGTTGGATTTTCAGGAAAGATAATTTTGATATTTGATAATTAAATGTGCAGCTGTGATCAAGAGGATGCAATGGCCACCAGGATGATGACAGAGCAACAAAAGGGACAGAATATTTTAAGTGTAGGTAAAATGTTTAAAAGATATTACTAAGAATAGCACCATAGGGTCCTGTGTTAAATAAATAAATGGAGGAATATTTGAAAAGAAATTTAGAGAGTATTTTAAACTGTCATCCTTGAAAACTCAAGCTGGGGTTAAGAAACAGGTGCTGTTCATTCTGTATCACTGAAGGACAGAAAGATTCAGGAGTATGTCATTGACTTAGTGTTTAATAACATTGATCTTTAAGCCACGGATAAAACAGTCATATCTTGCACTAGTACGGTGCTTCAGCAGGGTTAAGAAGAATAAAAAGCAGTAGTACATAATTTTGTCTTTAAAAAGAATAAAAACAATTGTTTTGAAGAAAGAATGTTTATGGAAAGAAGTGGCTTTTTATTGAATCATATTTTATTTTCTACTATAAATGCCATAAAACTCTCTGTGAAGAGGTGAGATGAAATGCCTTGCAGTGTCCTTGAAGTTACCAACCTGACCTGTTACTTCATCTGTATCTGGTTTCTATTAGTCTCTGGAGCAGACTCCTGAGCGAAACTGCGGACGTCCTATTTCTTCATCATTAAATACTGTTTTGGAGAGAGCACTTGAAATTATACTCATTCTGCCAAAGTAGCTAAAAAGTACTATTCAAAGATAGTGTGTTTTTGTTTGTTTTGTATTGACTTAACTGCATATTTAAATTGATAATTTCACAGTCTTAAAGTAAGAAGTAAATCCTAGAGATTGTTAAATGCTATTATCAAATATAAATCTGTGACAAATGACCATGGTATGTCTCCTTCCTGAAAATTTAGTACCTTTTCTCTCTATAGTCTGTTTATTATCCAATATTCTTTAATGAAAAGTAGCAGACTATGGAAACGGACAATAGGCCACCTTTACCTCCAAGATGAGAATGTTCGTTGTATATGAGCTGTTTTAAATCCCCAGAGAACTTTGAACCCAAGACCAGCAGCCAGATTCATACCTTCAGACAGAAGCAAATGATGCCTATATTAGGTAGACAGAATTAATTCAGAGATGAAGCTCATACAGTTTAAATTCGAAAGGGCTGATCAGCTGTTTTCCTATTAATCAGGTTTTTGTTTGTTTAATAAAAAAAATAATTAATTTACTTCTTCTTTAAGTCAACCTAACCTGAAATGTACTCAAAAGATAAATGTTTCTCCTTTGCCATGAAAACAAATTAGCATCAAACCAGCATCAAATAAACCAGCTTTGAATTCTTACAAACCCGATATCAAACTGGACTCATAGAGGAGTTAGCCAAAGGCCAATTACAAGCTGATCTAGCTAAAGCCAGTGTATTCTGGACCTAGGACAATCTGGATTTAGGCCAAGACCTAGGATGGAAAGAGCTTTACTGGATGATGAATTATATCCTGCTGTCAGCAGGCAGTAGAAAGACATACTTTCTCATCCTCCTGGACATCTTAACCTGGAATTACTCAATGTAAGAGAAGATAGCAATTCCCCTTAATGGTGGCATGATCCAGAGAAATATATTCTCAACTGCTTATGAAGCTGTGCTTGCTTATTTTCTGTGAATATAATCTAGACTATATATAGGAAATTTTATCCCTCTATATGCCATGCAATCAAAACAGCTCCATGCACATAAAGGATACACCTCAATACAGTTGCTGGCTTTCAAGAAAAGAGGGTTTACTATTCATATTGTTTTAATGCCTAGGAACCATACTTAGGATATTCCTGCACAAAATACTTTACAAATACAGAACAAAGGAATATCTTTCAGAGATCTAATAAATGGAGAATAAAACCTGAGGAAGAAGTTGTACACAGATAGGAGAGTGCAAGGAATTAATGAGGTTAAAGCTAGTCAAGATAACAAAAGCCTAGCTCTGCAACTAGCTGTATACCCAGGTGAAAAGATTGCTGGCTTAAAGCCAGCTTATTCATTCAGCTAATAGAAGAGGGTTCTGATATCAAATATGTTTTTAATGCTTTCACTGAGAATTTATTAACCAGGTTCAAGGTACCCATTACAACTTCTAAATATAAGTGAAAACATCCAGAATTCACTTAGAAAATGCATTTAAGAAATGCATTGTATGGAAAGGTGTCAAAAACTTTCACATCTCAGGATTTTCTCTGTATTGATCAGTAGTTTGATCCGGGTAACGCACTATGTAAAAGTTCAACCAGCAGATTTCTCTAAAAATTTTACCGCATCTATATGTCTGAGAAGGTTCCAGTGAGTCACAGACAGATACACTTTATAAAACAAATCTAAACACAAGAACAAGGCCACTTAATTTTAAAAGTTAAGGATGTGCTTGCAGTGCAATAAAAGTTAATCAGAACTAATGCTTGCATATGTTCTTACAGGCATCACATTAATCAAATGTAAAGCAAATGGAAGGTGCTATATATGGTCAAATTTATCCCTGTGTGGGAGTTTGGGAGGGAACTTTTCACATCTTCAAATATGGTACTTTCCACATAATACTCTTTATTGTGGTCTAACTGCCCATGTCAATCCACTTCCTCCCTCTGGCAAAAAAAAAAAAAAAAAAAAAAAAAAAAAAAAAAAAGCTTTAGACTGCTATTTGTACCAAAGTATATTTCAGTCCAGAGGATTTTTGTGAGGTTTGGCATTCTTCTAAAACCTGAGTTCTTGTTGCCATAATGTTGTGTTGGTGTTTTATCCTTCATTGGTGAAGCACTCTGTGAAAAAATCTAATGCTTGTTATGTGAAGGTCAAAACTACTAAACATTTATATTGCACTATATGCACAAGAATCAGATTATTAGGCAGGAGGTGGTAGGACAGGGAGAAAAGTGTGAGGTTTTAAAGGTAACCTCACTGTAGTAAGCTGAGTTGCTTTCTTCACAATCTTAGTAAAACAAAACAAGTTTTTTTTTTTTTTGTTTTTTTTTTTTTTTTTGTCCCCATGTGATAAAGGAATGTTTCCTTTCTACACTGAGGTATGTATAAATCTCACTCATGGGTCAGCATTATCTGAAAGGTCCCATTAGCTATCTGCTCAATTCTATAAGAGCTTGAATTGCCAAGTCCTCTGTGCTCGGTGTTGCAGATTTATGTTCACAGTTCAGTGACAGCCAACAAGGCTATTCTTAAGGTTAAGGTGGAACACATGCATAAACATTTACAGAATTAGTTTTTTGCTCTCTGTCCTGGAGCATACTCTCTTTGCAGCTTTACATATTGTTCTCTGAGAAGCTCCTTGTTATTCAAAACACATTTCATCTACTTGCCTTTCCCTACCTGGTTTCATTGGTGCTTTGTTAGTTGTATTGTCTCCTAGGAAAGGATGCATACCCTTGCATCAAGGAGTTGTGTCAAAAAAGGAAAAAATACCCATTTAAATGCTAAACTTTAAACTTTTAACACCATTAAAACAATTTCTATGGACATTAATGACAACTTTTTATGGTGAACAAACAAGTAAAATGAAAGTAGAAAGTTAATAAATTATATATTTCATAAGTAATTTCAGATGTAAGCATATACATTACAAAACACAATAGGACAGTCTTTTCACCATGTTTAGATAACACTTCAGGCTTCTAGCTCATACCTAGAGTTTCTAGGTGCTCAGTTAACTTAAGTTTAATTCTTCTCTGCACCTAAGGAACTTATCCATAAATGGCTTAATACATACCGTTGAGCCTTCAATCTTGTTTCTACAGCCAGCACAGGATCCTGATGGCATGCAGAACATCTAATTCGAGAGGAACTCAGCACATGACTGGAGCTGTACCTCCACGGTAGCAAGGTGCCAGTTTGACCCAAAAGGAGACAGCTTGTTCCAGAACTGTCAGAAGGAGCTGGCAGAGCTGACAATCCCAATGGGATTGAATTGTTTTTTCTTGGCTGTAAAGAATCCGCTGCCATGTCAAAATTCCAAGGCCTGCTCCTCAATGCTCATATGAATGCCCAGGGAAAAGAAAAGGACGAGGGTTAATGGTTTTAAACTAAAAGAGTTAAAGGGTAGATGTTAGGATGAAATTCTTTACTGTTAGGGTGGTGAGGCACTGGAACAGGTTACTCAGAGAAGCTGGTGATGCCCAATCTCTGGAGGTGTTCAAGGTCAGGTTGGATTGGTCTTTGGGCAACCTGGTGTGGTAGGGGGTGTGGAATATTCCTGCAGGGGGTGTGGAATTAGATGATCTTTAAGGTTCTTCCAACCCAAACCATTCTGTGACTCTATGATTATAAACCCTAACTGTTAAACACTCTGTACTAAAGTATTAAATCCAACAGTACAAATGCACTGTAAAGCCCTAGAATACTATACAGACACTTGAAGTTCCTGACCAAAGTCTATACCATTCTCTGAAACTCAGCAGTTTGATATTAAATTTAAAACTCCTGACCTATTTAGCTATTTTATGAAGACAAAAATCATGTCCTCAGAAAATGTAACATTATAACTCACACCAATTCTTCCAGTGACCTTCTTCAACTTCAGACTCTGTTCTAATCTTCTTCATTTTTAGTTCTACCAGCTAGCTCTTACCCAAATCTCAGTCTCTTTCAAATACTGGTTCATTCACTACATGTGCTGGAACAGCAAAGATGGAGAATAATTATGCATAAGAATGTAGATATTGTTTGAATTTATGTACATCAAGATTACAGTAGTATTCAGAAAGAAATACGTAAGGTGCAAGTGAAATTAAGAACAGGAGAGAGAGAAAAAATGCCATGAATCCCAGATTTATTTATTTATTTTTTCTGCTCCTGTGCAAGGCAAACTTCCTAACACCAATAACCTTGAACAATTTATTTATTTTAACAAACAAACAAACATGGTCATGGAGAATGAAGGCAGTTCTATTATGAAACTATTTACCAAACTGTCCTGTGTGATATTTCTGCAATTCTTTTTTCTCCTCATAAAAGGCTGCTAAATCATGATAGTTGTCTTTGCAATGTGTGAAAATAAACAGGCAAGAATTATTCAGTAATTCATTTAAGTGAAATTCAATAAACACAAGGAATGAACATACTTTAAATATGTCTTTATGTTCATGTAATCCATGGTGTAGCCATAAGATTATCTGTCATTTTGAGAAATTCATACTGCTAACATCAAGAAATATTCCTCCATAACAGTTTTGCGATTCAACCAGTCATATATATCCTAATATGGTGTTTGAAAGCAAATGTAGTAGAACCATGCAACTAGAACCAAGGGCAGTCAGAGATAATTTAGAAGAGCTCATTTATGTAGTTTATCGAATATAGGTACATAACGCATATTCACTGTGTACAGAAAACAAATAGGTTAAATCCAACAGTTTAAATCATTCAGAGGCTTATTCTGTAAACAGCTACAAAAAGGCATGTAATTTCCTCTTTATTTTTATTTTTTATTTTTTATTTTTTTTATTTATTTTTTATTTTTTTCCTGAAATGTAGCACAGAAAGTTAGTGATATGACTTTGCAGAAATGTTTCAGTTAATGTTATCTTATAGGGAAAATTCTTCTAACTTTATCGCTTAAATACAAAGAGGCCATTGTAAAATGTCATTAGCATTCCTGCTAAATTTGAAAAAAACACCACATCAACACAGAAGACTAGATTAGAACCTTGTTACTGTGCAGGGGAAAGCTGAAAAATACAATTATTTCCTTTGTGTACTGCATTTCCACTACAATCAAATGCGAAGTTACCATTCTGTCTTACCATTAGGATTCAGCAGTGACTAGATGGGAAAAATGTACTGTGCAATGAAACAAGATAAAAATTTAACTGCATGCTATTTACAAAAAGTATGTTAAAGATAGAAATAAAGACAGCTGGCAATGAAAAAGCACAGGAAAGCTACAGTATTGATCCATAGTAATATAAACATCCAGTACACCTCAGCTTTTTCTATTAATACATCAATACATGTACACATTTTAGAATTGCTTTTTCACATTGAAAAAGTATGAATTAGTACTAATGATGTGAAGATGTCTTCCAGAGTATTCATAACTGAGGAGGGTTGCTGATTGTTATATTAAAAAAAAAAAGTACATGACACAAAAAATTAAACTAAGTATATAAATATATATATATATTATATAACTAACTATATCTATTATGTATATAATATAAAAATAAATATAACCAAATATATAAAAAAATGAACTGTCATTCTAAACATTTATTAACTTGTAAACTTACTGGAACAAAATATATTATTAATATGTCTCAAGTTGGTACCAGGGCAATGTTGAATTTATGTTTAGAGTTTCATAGACTATATAAAGATTTAAACAATAAAAGTAGATTTGAAAGAATGTAGCTAAAAGAGAGACTGCTATCTAATAAATGTGGGAATAATAGAAAATCTTCTTAGAAATAGTGTCTAACATAAAAGGCATACAGGTATGCCATAGCAGATGGGTATTAAAAAGGGCCTTATCTCTAAAAATATATGTATGTTACTCAGATGCTCAATTGGATATGTAACACCTATATGTGTTAAAATACTCTGATAAAACATTCTGAATTTTCAAGTGGTATTATATAAATCAAAACCAAAATATTGAAAAAAAAAATAGAATTATATTCCCCCTCAGAACAAAACTCTTGTCTACCAACAGCAGGTAAGTGCTGTGGAAAGTACAGGGAACAGATATGCTTTATGACTAGAAATAAAGCGGTAGACTTTCTGGCACAGTAGTATTACTTAAATACTGATGCGTATCCACATTCTCTCATTATGCTCATAATTAAGAAAGTTATTTGAAAAAAACAAAATCAAAAACAAAACACAAACAAACAAACAAAAAGATTGACCTTTTTAATGCTATGCACAATTTTCAGGGTGCACAATTCTTGCACTATATTTC
Organism: Anas platyrhynchos; assembly: GCF_047663525.1. Lineage (NCBI taxonomy): Eukaryota > Metazoa > Chordata > Aves > Anseriformes > Anatidae > Anas > Anas platyrhynchos. The sequence goes on along the minus strand of NC_092588.1, from coordinate 52,310,896 downwards.
TCTGATATACACAACCTTATTGCATTCTAGGTACCACTGTTTTGTCCGCAAGAGAAGTTGAAGTAATAATGAATATTTTGCCACCAAGAGACAATTTTGTAAGTGCTGGTCTTCCCAACATCCTGAATTTGGACTTAAGTAATTTCAGTTTGGACATTATCAATGTAGCACAAAATGTGAGCCTAGAAGGGATGTGAGTTATGGACAAAGATGGTGTTCAGGGTACAGCATTCTTAGAAGAAATCAGTCTTTAATAACATCCTCTCACTGTGAGTCTGAAGAATTCATCAGTCTATCTGGGATCTGGATGGCTGCCTGGTGAACTGCATTAGTCTTCACCTAGTTCAAAAACAATGAAGAACTATTCTGAAAAAAATGGGAGCCAACGTACTTCATGGCAAGAAATACAAAGTTGAAGTTTCCTGGAACACTGAAATTATTTAAAATACATTTTGATACAGTGTTAATGTTTGAAATAGATGTACAGTTGACAAAAATGTTGAATATCCAGCTACAACAAATTACTTAAAATGTCTCCTTTCCTATTTGTACAGCATCACCTGTACCTCACCTGGGTTGAAAATTGATGAATATTTATTATTTTTTTTTTTTTTTTCTGAGTGGTAAGATATTCAAAGGAGACACCTTTCACCATATTCTGATTTCAATATCCTTTATCATCCAAACCTATGTAATAGTAATGCAAACTAAAAAATCAGCATTTTTTTTTCTTAGGAGTCTTTGCAAGTACAATTGTAGTGCTATTTTTTTATTCAGTTTGTCTAAATTTAAATCAGTATCATAGAATCATAGAATGGTTGGGGTTGAAATGGACCTTAAAGATCACCTCATTCCACCACACCCACCCTGCCATGGGCAGGAACACCTCCCACTACATCAGGTTGCTCACAACTCCATTCAACCTGGCCTTGAACACTTCCAGGGATGGGGCATCCACAGCTTCTCTGGGCAACCTTTTCAAGTGCCTCACTACCCTCACAGTAAAGAATTTCTTCCTAATGTCTACCCTCTTTTAGTTTGAAGCCATTAGTCCTCATCCTATCACTAGACTCCCTGACAAAGAGTCCCTCCCCAACTTTCCTGTTAGCCTCCTCCAGGTACTTGAAGGCTGCTATAAGTTCTCGCAGAGCCCTCTTCTCCAGGCCGAACAACCCAACTCTCTCAGCCTGTCTTTAGAGGAGAGGTTCTCCAGCCCTTTGACCATATTTGTGTCCCTCGTCTGGATTCGTTCTAATACTTCCATGTCCTTCTTGTGCTGGTGGCCACAGAGCTGAACTGTATTCCAGGCCCAGGCCATCTGTGTTATAGGTGGGGTCTTACAAGAACAGCGTAGAGGGGAAGAAAGACCTCCCTCAACCTACTGGCCATGCTTCTTTTGATGCAGGCAAATATATGGTTGGCTTTCTGGGCTACAAGCACACATTGCCTGATAAAGCATTATTTCATGATTTAAATATAGAAGGGGTAGTTTCATGCTGAGTTAGCCTTATTTTTGGGGAACTGAACATTACCACTGTTTCCTCTGAGAATAGAGGTCTAAAAAAATAAAAAATAAAAAAATCTCCCCGGATGATTAAAAAACCTGTGTCCTCTTCTGACTCCATAAAAAAAGAATATACTAGAAGAAGTAAAAATGTGAATGTTTATTGAAGAGGAAACATGTCAGTAAGCTCACAGGTGAGAGACAGCCATAATACTCAGCTCTGAAGTCCTTAGGTGGCAGTGGCAGAATGAATTACCTTCACCTTCTGCTGTGAACATTTGTATATTAAGTCTGCTTTTTAGGTCTTCATATAGGAGCTAGATGAAACAAAATACTTGGGACAAATCCAAGATAAACACTTAAGCTTTAGAGATAACCTTACATTGATTATTTCACAAATTAATTTATATAGTGTTCTACTTAGTTTCTAGATCCTGATATTCTGATACAGAATTAAAACCTTTGGCTATAAATTGGAAGAGTAATGGGAGAATGAAGTGTTTGATGATATACTATATAGTGCATTTTACTATATAGTGAATATAGCAAATGACCAACAACATTATGTGAAGAAAAGGAAAATGAAATAATCAGTCCTTATTCAACAATTATCTCCCAGGAATAAACTTTATATTATTTTCTGAAAACTATCTTTTTCTGTTTCATTTTTTTAGGTCAGTGATAATGTATTTCTTTGTTTCCATGTTATACTAACTAGTTAATACAAGATTTATTATGGATGACTTAGCCTGTAGTCCTCTACAACAAGTTCAGGTTGTCAGTTTCTTTCTCCTTCAGTGGAAATTAAGACTTTTTCTGCTATAGACTGATAGCAAAAACATATAATTCGTCTGTTTTGAACAATTTTTTCACTGTCTTTAACCTACAGATTTTTTTTAAAAAATTGTTATTTATTCATTAGTATTTATTCATAAACATTATTTGAAATTCTTCAGTATTCTTCTATTTACTAGAACTGAAATATTAATTTTACTTCAGCTCCATGGGATTTTCCAGGAGGTGACCTTTAAATTATAAGCCAATTAGGTCTGTCAGAGCATTCCCGTACTCTTCTGATAGGCATGAAATTAGAAAATACCTTGTTATAACTTTCTAGAAAAGGTAAAAGGCTGAAAAATTACTGCATGTAGTCCTCCCAGCTAATCTCTGTGGATAAGAGATTTCCGCACTAAGTTACACATGTTGTTTTAAAAACCTAATCTTGGTTCTTTGAATATTTTCTTTGACAGCTCTTTGGTGAGAAGAAGCTCATTGCAAATATGGAAGACAAAGCCCCAGGACATTTCTAAGCTCAATAGTATTTTTTTGTAATTGTAATTGTAATTTTGAAGTTACAAATTTTTAAGTTAAGTGGAAGTGTTTTTTTTTTTTTTTTTTTTTTTTTTTAATATGGATGTGCTTCTGTGGGCCCTTATGTTCTTTCTATCAGGCAGAACAAATCAAGACTTTAAACCATTGTTCTATATCCCTATAGGTTCAAAAGATAATTTTAATTGTATGGACACAGAACTGACGAGTCGATTTAAGCTTTGCCAGAATTATTCAGTCAAGATTTTTTTTTTTCCCAACAAGAACTTTTAATAGTTTGTATTTGGCTGAAACAAAATCGTACAACACAAGAATGCAGAGGCATAAAACTGTTCACTATAGAATTTCCATTTTAAAGGTCAACCCATTTGCTTTAATTCACATACCATCTTGTAAGTGGAGAAATAATTTTATAAATAGAGAAGAAATAATGCAATTAAAGAAGAAAAAAATAAGAGTTCAAGTCTAAAATATCTATAGTTGTTTGTATAAAATAGTTTTTGGCCTAACACTTTGTACTAAGAAGTTTGTTTTGTATTAAGAATGCTTCAATTCTAAAATGCACTAGGTTAAAAAGGCAGCATGACTGCAAATAAAACATGTAATCTAAGACAAGGCTGTCATGAAACAACAGTAAAAGAATGACTAGTCCAACTGATTTTCTTCTCTTAATCCACATTCATAAATAGGGCAAAGAAATTTTATCTCAAACATATAGATGGAATTGACAATTTCATTTAACTTTCAGTTATCAATTTTCACTAAAACTAAGAAGAATATGTATCTAAATATTGTATAATTTTTTGTCCAAAAAGAAAGATGTGAAACACTTGCTAAAACTTTTATCATCTCCCCCAAATCAGTTGAGAAAAAAGATAAATTGATCCTCTGGAGGAATGGAATTCAAATACTGTGCTATATTTATTGGAAAGACAGTTTAATTTTATTTTAAAGAAGCATTTTTTCCAATTAACATTTCAACGTTTCTCTACCTCTCCCTCTATTTCATGATTTCATTTGGCTGATTCATCTCACTAGCAATGAAGATGATGGTTTTCACTGATTTTAAGGCCAGGTGAGTGAATTTAATCCATTTTCTCCATAATCACGATTAAAAAGAATTTTATAATTTGTGTTGATTAATTATTGTTTGAATTTGAAATAAAACACATATTTCATAAAAGCTTCTCATCTTGATTTTAGAAATTTTGTATGTACAGTGTCTGTCACAGGCCTTGGTTACCTGTCCCAGTAAATAACACCTTTCTCATTTAAATCGGTACATTAGTTCTTATGTTAGCGTTATGTCAGAAGTTTCAGTATCATGTCTAGGTTCCCTTCCAGATATTGGTATTATTACACTTTGTTTTCTATACAGAATTTTCCTTTATTTGATTTGTGACATTTACAGATTGATTACTACTTTATCTTCTTTTTGATAAGCTAATTTGATTGAGGTCCTTGAATCTCTACCTGTAATATACAGCTTCCAATTTTTCAAGGATGTCCAGGGCTCTTTTCCAAACCCAGTTTAGTTTCTCAACATCCTTCTTGAAATATGGACTCCCAGATTGCAAAACGTACTTCAATAATGATCACTACAAGAGTATAATAGTTACATTCTGAAGGATGACTTTAGCCAGAATTTCTCTTTGGAATTACAATTAGCTGACCATCACCGTGATATCTTATTTAGAGTCATTGCTCCCCGGGATAGAGTCTCCTGTCATATATGGTTGTCTTCACCTTGGATAAGGTGAATATAAAAATAGGCATTTTCCATTTAGACCTCAATGGAGCACACGGTGGTATACTGCATCTATGAATCAAGTTATCCATATTGCTTTGTATTAGTGATCTGTACTTATACTGAGTAATATACTCAGTAATTTTGTGTTTTCTTTCACACCCTTGTTTCTGTTACTAACTGAAATGTTAAATGGTGTAGTTTAAAAATTTATTTAGAGAAGTAAAATATTAAGTAGTTTGGACAACTAATTTTTCCAGTTTGTTTTATAAGTTCTTAGTTGCAAGCAAACTGTTTATTGAGAAGTATTCATTAACCCTTACAGTTTCACAGTCACTTGATTTGACTCTGAACTAGTAAAATTAACCTTAAATTGGTTCAGTATATATAGTGGAACTCATAATTTGGTTTAAAGCTTCTTTGCCTACTCAATGATATTGTTCCATGCGTCACTTTAAGTTTAATTATGTATTTTAACTATTAACACCTGTTAAATCTTACAGAGTTTCTATTTTAAAAGGCAACTGTAAATACCATGCCAATGTTCAAAAGTAACAGTAATACATCATCTCTTTTTATTTTAAACCATTATATTATTGCAAACATAGATTACTCACTTTTTAGAAATTAATCAAAGCTATTTGTGTTTTAGTATGTTCTTAATTACTCTTTAGCTTCCCTTTTAAAATGCTGTGCAGTTCTGACTGTTTCTACTTCTCTGAATGCACCATAAGAATCTCATTCACAAACAACACTGTTTATTAGCAGTGAGATTTGCCCAAATTTGAGCTGTCCCTGCATAAATAATTGTGTACTTCCGATATTCCTTTCTCAGAATTTCAGATTGCCTTTCACTGATTCCTGCCTTCTCTGATGCCAGCTGGTGCTACCTGCTCCTGGCTCCGGTCAAGACAGCAATGACAGGAGATGAAGTAACGTGGGCAAGGCTGTCTACCTTAAACCTGTAACTTGACTTAAGTGCTTAATTTTTATCCTTAATTTGCAGATACATTAACAGTTGGCTTGCAAGCCTGTATTGTTTTCACGTCTTTCCACAGAAAACATTCTAAACCTGGCAACAAAGAAAATAATGAAAACTAGAGGGAACTAATGTAAAATAAGCCTAATGAGTATGTTGTCCAGATTAAAAAACAAACAAACAAAAACAAAAAACAACAACAACAACAAAACTTCCTCTTAAATGTGATAAAAAGCCACCTTTCAGCTAAAATTTACCTTCTATGGAAAGCACGCTGCCCAATCCATTTCCTAAAGTGTCTTAACACTCCAGCAAGACCTCATTGCAGCTTTTCAATACTTCAAGCGGTTTATAAAAATGATGGAGAGCAACTTTTTACCCAGGAAGAATGATAAGACAAGGGGGAGTGTTTTTAAATTAAAAGAGGGGAGATTTAGATTAGATGTTAGGAGGAAATTCTTCACTCATGGGGGGTTGAGGCACTGGAACAGGTTGCCCAGAGAAACTGTGGATGCCCCATCCCTGCGAGTGTTCAAGGACAGGCTGGATGGGGATTTGGGCAACCTGGTGTAGTGGGTCATGCCCCTGAGCATGCCAGAGGGCTTGGAATCAGGTAATCTTTAAGGTCCCTTCCATCCCAAGACATTCTGTGATTCTATGAACCTGCAGCTGACTTAAATCAGTATTATTTCAGGAACAGGGAGAGTCACTGTAGTGATGAGTTCACATGTACTTCCTTTGGGCATCACACAAAATCCCACTGGCAACAGCCCTTAAAACTCAGTGAAGTTACCCTTGCTCCTTTCAATTTTATACATATTAAATCTGAGTAGATTGAAGATCTCTAATATTAAGGGTTAGGAATTAGACTAAATTACATGATCTAAACACAGGCTGCTAGGATTTCTCCCAAGCTGGTCCACTATTTTTTAAATAGTGTACTCTAGGATTGCATTTGGGATTTCTTTTGTGGGGCTAAAAAACCTTGTGCTATCAGTGCGTATAATCCCATTAAAGTGGACAGGAACTATACAGGTTCCCTTACTCGACAATAATCTTATTTTTTTATACTCGATCAGAGATCATTATAGATTCCTTCAGATTCCTTCAGGATATTTTCTTCTCTTTTGTATGCTCATATTGTCGGGTATTACTTAAATATTCAGCCATGCATCTGACTCAAATTCCACTCAAGTGCTTGATCCAAATTGCTATGGCTGTTATCTTATAGCACATCTTCTGAACTTTGTAAACAAAAAAACATTGTTTCAGGGCCTAGTCCTTCTTTTCTGGTATGAACACTTTTCTAATAGGAAAATTAGCCATAATAGAAGCATTTGCTCAAGAGTGAAATTAAAGATGTTATTGAATTTTCTGAAGCAAAATGTCTAAGGAAAGCAGATTACTATTTTGGCCTGTTGTTAGAGATTAAAGATGTTAGAGATTAAAGATATACCTAGCAATGTGCAGGCAATATGTTCCAGTAAAACAAATGTGTTTAAATTCATCTTCAATTTTCTTCATATTATCTGAGACACTTCTGATAAATGTTAGGGTCAATAAAAGAATGTGTTCACCTGTAAAATATCTATGAGAGTTAGAATGGACATCTTTTAATCTCTGCAGTGATCTATTCCTATTCCTAGTAATACTTGTCATTTGCAAGCTAAATCTTTCTTTCTTTCTTAATTGTGGTATTGTGGAGTTCTGACTAAGATTAGATGCCCCGAATGACTAAGCAGATTAATGGAGACACTCACTGTGCAAAGTTAAGTCATATAGTATTTGTTTAGAACATTAATCTTAAATTACATGAAAATTGAAATCCTTGAGTTACAGGTATCTTTGAATTAAAATAATGTATTAAAAATGAAAAGTGGGGGGAGGAAGCAAATATGAAAAATAAAAACTTGTGAACACATGTACTTTAAGAGGTATATTTTAGGAAGGGTGGAGTGTGGAGTGATATATTGAAAATTCACTGTATGAAGGGGAAGGAGGGAAAGGGGTTAGCAGATTCTAAATTACTGGTGAAATATAAAAATTAAAATAATAAGACATGGATGTGATATTATAGCCAGCTTCATAATACTTTTTAAAATACAATAAAATGTTATGTAAAACACATACAATTTAAAATACACGGCACACAGCAAAAATGTTCTCTCCATAGAATCCAAGTCATAGTATCATAAAAGAGCAAGGGTACCTTGCTCCTACCATTTACCCTGTAGGGTAAATCCTGTAATCATTAACATATCTAGTGACTCACTGAGTGCATTTTCTAAACAGAAATAAAAGCTTGAAGCTAGGGCAAAGACAGAAATACTGCCACTTGAAGCTGTATTGCTTCCATTAATTTTCTTGCAGGAAAACCCTGGCTAGATGTTAATTCTGGAAAACTTTTTAAGCTGGAAGCCATGCAAAACATGTTGTAACCCAACAACCACAAAAAAATCATCAAGCGATGGGGCTTCCCTAGGTAATGACAGCTGGTGAGTAAGTTTTATGTAAAGTTTTATGATGCGTCTTCCTGGGCACTTTATTAGAACGAGATTTTCAGAACAGTATTAGTGAAGTATCACGTATTAGTGAAGGCTGAAAAAAACAAAGAAACAAACAAACAAAATAAAACAAAACAGGAAAGAACCGAGCAACAAAAAGGCAGGTCAAAGGACATGACAGAATAGAAATTCTGTGCATTCTTCTGTGTTCAGGGAAAGGAATCCCAGGGACTAGAAGGAAAGATGCAAAAGCTGAGGTTATCAGGAGCAGATATAGCACAGAGGTATCTGAATTTACAACACAATCATCTTGAAGTTTAGGACTGTGTGTCAATAGGCAGAAACTGGAGTAGGTTTAGCAGAGATTGCTACATTGGTAGATTGACTAGAGATTGGCTAGATTAGAGATTGGTAGATTGATGCATACAATATAGGTTGATGGGTAGAGTTCAGGAGGCAACAAATGAAGGATTGGATGTAGAAGTGAAGTAGGTTCATAATCAACTGGAGATTGGGCTGAAAACAGAAACAGAGAAATTAAAAGTCTGAAAATAAATATTTTCTCATTATTATTATTATTTTTTTTTTTAGCTTAAATTATTATTGTAAGAGGCTGGTATGTAATATCCAGTGAAGTCCTATTCAGTGAAATGTTCTAGGTCAAAATCACTTTTATGAAAGTGTTTTACACTTTGACCCAACAAACCAAGTTACCAGTGTACTTTAAGTGCCCTTCTCTTATTTCCCATATGTACTTGGAACAGGTTGATGTGTGATTTACAGGAAAACCTGGATAAAGCTTATGCTTGCTTGCTTGCTTGAAATATGGATGAGTTTCAGTAACATTTTTAACTGAATACAAAGGGAAAGTGTAGACTGGTAAATTAGAAATACAAGCCCAACTGATCAAATCTCTTTTGTAACCTAAAAACTCACCAAACATGTAGAGTTGAGTGGGGGAACACAGAAGAGAAGTCTTGGAACATTCAAAATATTGACCTGATGATTAACAAAGTATGTCCAAAAATGAAAAAAAATAATTTTAATTGAAAAATAAATTATAACAATTGATCTATAGTTTGTTAAATGTATGAAAATAATTGACAATATCATCTGCAAAGACTTGAAGAAATAAAAATAGTATGAAAAAACATCTCATAGTTGCAAAGTATATTAAGGAATGACTAGCAAAGACAAGGACAGGAGGACCTTCATTTTGTCATATGGAAGCAAAGGTGCTAACATGCTTAATTAGTTCATTTCAGCCGATTTCATTCAGAGTCACTGTAATTAACATAGTGAAAAGGGAAGCTGAAGATGAGATTCTCACAACACCTGGCTACTTCAGGGACATTTTTTCTCTTAAAATTTTGTGTAAAAAATAGTTTGATTCATTTAGCTTTTTCTAAAATAACGTTCTCCCTAAGCCAATGTTCTATATTGAATTTTAACTAGTTAGACTGAATTGTGAAACTGTATTTATGTCCTGTAAGTGTTAAAAATTATGACGTGAATGTGTTAGCTACCTTAGTAAAATCCAGAAATAGCACTGCTATTTTAAACAAGCTTCATAATGTATCCCACATGTAAGAGCATAACTACCAATTATGTCCATTCTGATATATTGTTTTTGTTTTTTCATGAGTGACCACAGGAGAATGATTGTGCCTAACACCATCAAGAACTCCATTCTTAAGCAAAAGCTTAATGTGGTCCTCAAATTTCATGGTGCAAACCTACAATGAAAAAAATTAGAAAAGTTGATTGACACAGTTACACTAGTGTGCATATGAAATATTGTAAAATATCTCATATCATTAGATTTTGAAACAGATCAAGAATTAACGCAATAGGATATAAAACATAGACAAAAGCACAAACTATCAGTTTGCAGGTTATCAAACATAAAGGTACTTTCACTGAGACTGTTTCTTATTTTAAGTGTTTTTAACAGTTGTTCTACAAAAAGATATTGTAAAATGCCTTATTTCTGGACATGATGAAATACTACTTTATAAAGAATTACCATTTCTCTTACTTTGCCAACCATTATCATTACTTCTTTCACCCACATTCTTCCTTTAAATTAGTTTTGTTTCTGCATACTTACTATGTTATTGAGGTTAGGAATTCTGCCGAGTAACCTTGTTGCTGTTGCAGCCAGTTTCTGAACAAGAAGGACTTAATTTTTTCTTCAGGTGTATTTAATCCTTTTTATTTTTATTTTTTTTCCCTGTCATTGCTTTAGTCATAGACATTAAAATAATGTGTTTGATCTTTTGGAGAAGTGAGGCCTGTGACATATCTTACCTCTCTATGTTTGCATGACCCAAATCCTTCATAATACTGTTTTCTTAAGGATGTGTTAAACTTACTGCTACAATAAATTGGGATCTTCAACACAATTGACTGTATTAACTTAAGTAGCTGAAAGAAATGGAAAACAAGTTTAATGCTTATGAACTCTAGTTCAATCATCTTTGTTAGGAGTTATGAATTACATGTGGCAGCTTTATTCAACCCTTAAGATAAACTCAATTCTGTGTTGGCTTCTGTACCTTGAGAGGCTCTTCTTTTAAAGACTATTTGTGTGAGCTATTAAATGGTAGAGAAATACTTCATATTCAGTAAAGCTTATTCTAGAGACAGAAGCTTTGTATTGCCACTCAGTGCATTTAACAGTTTGCTATTTCCTACTTCTAGCCATTAATGTTAATCCTAAAGATGAATGCAAAAATAGTTGAAAGTGAATTGGTGTATGTTAACAACTAATAAGTATTTTTCAGTCAAATGATGGTTTCTTCTTGAAATCCTCATGAACAAAATAGGTCCCTAAGGGAATCATAGTTCAAAAGAGGTGATCTCCAGTTGCTTAGAGGCAATGATGTGTGGAGAAAGGAAATTGTGCAATTACTCTTCTCAGAAGTCTGTTAAAGCTGTCAAATAATTTTGAAATTTTACCTGTATTTCAGGAATGTCATAGGCTATTAAAAATAAATTAATTAAAATAGATCATGACTGTGTGATGGTGTAGCTTTATAACTTACGAATAATTGTACAAATGGTAGCTCCTCCTTTTAAACAAGTTATGATAGTCATTAAGAAACACATTTTGCTGTTCTTCATAGGGCAAATTTTCTTGTGCCTAAAAGTTTAAAATTGCATTCCTTAAAGCTATGAGAGAACATTGTCCTACCTAAAGTTTAAGCTTGACTCACCATGAATGAAAGAAATGAATATAATGAAAGCATTTTCAGTATTTGCTGAGGTGTTAGACTATAAACTTAATTATGACAGGTGCTAATCCACAGAAATAACAAAGGTATCTGTTTTTATTGATTTTTATTTCAAGTTGTGGACTGTCAGATAGTGATCACTGTGGAACTTCTCCAAGTTATTAATCACAAGTTAGCTACTACTTCAACCCAGAGACTGCTACAGGTCTCTTGTTTTAGCTATCTGTTATCTGTAGTGGCTGATAGGTCCAAAGCCCTCTAGGTTCTATTCCTGTAGGATTCTATCCTTCACTAGCCCTGTAGTTACACACAATTTTCCTAAATCCTGTCCCCTCATCAAATGAAATATCTCTTATGCCACTGATAATGAAGCTGTCTGTACCAGAGAGAAAAGAGTGGAATTTATCCCATACCTGGAACAGGAATAAATATGATATAGCAATTAAAGACATAATTTCAATGATTGGACAGTCTCTTCCAGCAGTTAATCTCATAATTCCTGAAAGTAGTTGCAGAGGAATGCAGAAAGTTGTGAGAGGGCTCTTTTGCATGGGTAGGAAATCCCAAAACATGGCAGGCAGTTACTAGATACAAGATGTGATTTGAAACTTAAATCTAAAGTAGGAATACTGCTTTGTTTCATACTACAGCTCCAAAGTATACAGAGATTTATTTACACAGAAATACATTGGCATATATGCAACATGTAATATTTTCATGGACTAGTAGCTGATCTCATACAGTCTACATTCCTCGCATTCAATGGCTATGCAACTTTCTCTTGATTCTATTTTCTGTTGTTGTTAGTATTGCAGTTGTAAAAAAAAAAAAAAAAAAAAAAAGCTGAAATACATGACTAAAGTGTATTTAGGTGGCTTAAAAATTACCTTGAAGCAAAATATCTAAAACATCATTTAAAATTTCATATTTGTGTTTCCATTATTAAATACCTGTATTTGGCCAGCATACAGCAGGAACCTTGGGCTTCCGAATGTAACAATGCAAATGCCTTGCATCAGTTTTGTTAACCTAAACATGTTAAAGGATTTACTTTGGTTCATGGACAGGAAGGAAGACTCCAGTCATCCTTGTCTGGAAAGAAATTCTGTTTCATAGTGGTGGTCAGTATTTCATCCCTAATTGTACACATCTTTGCTACTTTTAGGGTGGACAGAGGCCATCCATCCTTAGGAAACTAGGTGCAACAATTCATAGACTGTGTGATCATTCCTTCCTTTTACCTATATATATATATATATGTATATGTATATACATAAAATGATAATATATATATATAATATTCTATATTATGTATGTATTATATATATTATATATATATATATGATCATTGGTTTCTTTTTCCACAGAAGGTTTTTGCTCTTTTTTTTTCTTTTTTCTTGGATTTCTCAAATATTCTAGAATATGTGTTATCAGGGGGATAGGGAGAAAAACACATAATACAATGCTTTGTCATCCACATAGTTTTTTTTTTTCCTCTGGAAAGCGGATGAAAGAGAACATGAGACACATGTGACATCTTAGTGTGTTGCTTAATGCGCTACTGGCAGCTGTTTGGATGCTACAGTGATAAGGGTGGCAAAAGAACCTATATAGAAGAGATTAGCCAGGGATTTGGGAGAAGGAGAGCCAAGTGGCAATCAAAGTGGCTGAAGAAAACATAGGGAGCACAGAGAGGATTGTAGAAGCACCTACCTGTCAATATTCTGAGTATGTACTTATCTTCCTGTACCTATTTCCCATGAGTCAGACAGTACTGGTAGCTGCAAATTCAAGCACCCTCAGAATCCTTGGATATCAGCGTGGCCCTCTGATCCGAAGTGGTAATTACCTGTCATTGTACAAGAGCACCTGAAAGCTGCTTTTGTATAGCCAGAACAGTTTATGCTATAATAGAAAAGCAAAATTGTATCAACTGAAATTGCTGGGTTAGATTTTTTATGACTACCTCTGAGATACAATAGTTCTTCCTCCCCTCCCTCCCCCCTTTTTTCCTTTTCTTTTCTGGCAGATAGGCAACAAAAATAATCAGGAATCTTGACTGCAATCTGTAGGACATTGTCTCTGATGATACATAAACACCAAATAATAAGAAAGAACATTTATTGACAGCTGTAATACAGTGCAGAACCTTATTTTAATAAGATAAAGTCAAGTAAATACCCTTTAGCTTTACTTAATTACATAAGAAAATTATTACTAAATGCTTCACCTTCTGTACACTGAGTTAGGATTTTCTTGTTTATAGCCTGAAAAATGTCTTTGGCCATTATTTGTGAAAGTCACATGAAAATCAAAAAGTCACATAAATCAAAGAAGTAAATAAGTGGAGCAGTAAGGTATTTAGTATAAAAAGAGAGTAATCTAAAGCACAATAATATAGGAACAACCAGGCCTTGGTCTCAAATCTGATCAGTTTATATCATCTTGTAAGGAATGGCTAATAAGAAATTATTATTATTATTATTTTTAATCCATTTATCCTTATTTGGGGGTTATTTTGGCTTATAATGGACTAATTTAAATTCCTCAATAAATTGACCTTCTTGTCTCTATTAATACTAAGCATAGCTAAAAATCAGATAGATATACTCTTACCATTTTTCTTCTTTTGCAAAAAGCAGAGAATCGAGAGATGGTATGTCTACTGCAGTTTTAGTTTTCAATATGGATCTAGATACATGTAACAGTTTATGGAAGACAAACATTTTTTATTAGTAATTTAGCACTAAACTGTTCAATCAGGAGTTCAAAAAAGTTGAAATTGTAAATCCAGTCCTGCTCCCATGGAGATGATACTGTTCATAGAGTTCTATTTAAATTTATAAGTCAACAGATGATTCTAATGTCTCATCAGTGAAGGTGCCACCCTTAACACACCAATGTGTCTGCCTCCTATACTTCGTATGAATAGAAACAAAGATGTAAAATCATAGTAAATTTTATACAAAAGATATGAGGCACTGTCAGAACCTGAACAAACACCTTCCTCCCTAGAACAAAACCATAAACTGGAAATGTTAACTTATATGTTGAATGTGTGTCTTGTTTAGAAAATACAAAACAAAGGATCTACAAAAGCTAATAAAACAAAACAAACAAACAAACAAACAAACAAAATAAAAGAAAAAGAAACGAAGGGATGTGGACAGGCCATCTAGTTTACCTTCTATCCCCGATAAAGGATTGGACATGCCTTATTCCCTGCTCTCAAAAACCTTCTGTGATGGAGACCTTGCAGGTTTACTGTACAGTCTCTTTCACTGCATCATTTGACAAGTGAAAAGTTTTCCCCACATTTAAGATGGGCCTTTAAACCATAAACTCTCTACCCACTTTGGACATGCATAAATAGATTATTTCCTTTTCTTTGTTACAGGTTTTTTCACATTTGGAGCCTGTTGTTACATCCATTCTTTTACTAGACAGCTGCAGTTCTTTCTCTTTTCCTAAAGAAAATGTCCCTATACAAATGACTGTTGCTTTCCTTGGTGAAGTCCAATTGGTGTACATCTTCTTGAAGTACCTCTTGAAACACCAAATGGGATGACTTCTCATCAGTGAGGAATATTACTAAAGAATGATTCATTTGGTCTGGCACATGTATTCCAGCACAATGATCTTCTGTGCAACCATGTGGCATTTTAAACATTCTAAGATTTTAAGTGAACATAGGTCAATCATACTGTAGTACAAGTAACTCAAGCCTACCAGAAACCCCATGTACCTGTTTTGTCTGTCAGGCAGCTATTAGAGCTGAAGGTTCTACTGCTACATTTTCTCTATTAATATTATTCGTATTAGCTACACTAAACCTAAAGCTGTGGTAGATATACATGTCAATACCTCGGATTCATAAGTCCAAAAATAAGTCTTTCTTTTTTTCCTTAATAAAATATCAGTATTAATGAAGACAGAATCAATAGAGTTAAGCTGCTTTCAGTTTATGTTATTCTGTTGGCAATAGATTGATATTTCCTGTAATTCTTTCTTTATGCGTCACAGTATGATAAATCACTTCGTGGCAATGTTTTGTCTTTTAATCAAAAGACTGAATTCAAGTTGTTCTTTGCATTAATTATCCATCAAAATTGTCAGATAACTCACATTATTCATTTATTCACCATATTTTAATTTATTGACTACATAAGTATGCAAATGCTTAAGGCATGAATTCAATCCACTTTAGTAGACATGAAGACTACCAATGTATAATCATATATGTACAAATAATATATATAATAATTTTAATATATAACTCAAATGCTTAAATAAAAGCAATAAATATGAAACCAAATAAAGTAATTTTAGCATATGATACAACATCTAAATAATCACTCAGTGCATGGTCATCAAATAAAAATTAAACATATTATGTATTAGTATCATTTATTGTTTTCTTAAATATAACTTAAATTTCACCTTGTGATAAACATTTTATTTATTGAATTTCTAAATAAAATGGTTTGAAAGACAATGATACAGCATACAGAACTGAAACATTTTGGAAGACCGTTTTTGTAGTCCCCTTGCTAAGGCTCATACACAACCCAACACACAGAAGGCACCAGGAGGAAGTGAGTTCTTCCAAGTGCAGTAAAATGCTGTAGGATAAGGGGGGTAGGGAAGGAATGTAAGAAGTGGAAGCATATTTCAGGTTCAATATGACAATTTTAAAGTAATGCTGGAGCATTCAACTAGAATAATGTTTTCAGAACCCGTTACTGTATTCCTTGTCCTCCAGGATGATGATACCCTAAGGAGCTAACACCTATTTTCCCTTCAGGACTTGATGTGGCCCACAACCTCACTATAACATGAGAAAAAAGAAAGGAAAGGGAAAAGGAGTTATTTTAAGCAGACCTAGGAAAAACTTAGTGGGAAATTTCTCCCTTGAAAGTGGTACTTTTATGTTTTGTTTAGGGATTTTAAAACTAGAAAAAAAAAGAAAGACATTTTTCTTCTACAGTCCTACATCCTCCAAATACTTCATTTTCCCCATGAATAAAACTCGTAACTGACCGAACTCTGAAAATGCTCATGAAGATACTAATCTAATTTCTTCATTTTATATCCATACTAGGGCAAGCAGCTTGATTGCCAAGAGTACTTTTTCATGTGGTTGAATTGTGAGTGGGGTCAGAGAAAAGGAGAAGGAAAAGGGATTTCAGGGAAAATGAAAACTACACAAGAAAGAAAGAATAATTCAGGTCAAGTTAAAGTTGAGAGATTGTTTGAAGAAAAGTGTTTCAATTTTTGTCATGGTTACTTAACTTTGTTTCTTAATTACTACTTTTTTTTTTTTAATAGTTATTTATTTTAAGAGAAAAGACCATTTCAATATGAGAACAACTATTTAACTTTAAAATGTCAAAAATATTTCAGGTTTTCAGATATTAAAACACGTGAACAATTTCAAATACCCTTTTCCACTTTTATTTTTTTTTTTTATAAATTAATTTATTTTGGGTCAAATGAATGTATTTGCCTACACAATCTCTTTAGAACTGCATACATTTGTGATTTTACTGTTTGCTAAGGAAAAAGAAAAAATAAAACAACAACAAAACAAACAAACAAAAATGGTGCAATGCTTAGCTGCTATTGAAAGCACAAGATTTCCTGAGTAATAATTATTTGTTGCATTTGTGTGGCTTTAGGCTTTAGTTCTAGAGATTACTGATGACCTTCTATTTTTAAACCAAATTCCTTGAGGTACAAAGAAATCTCTGCAGATCCTTAAGATTTGCAACGATCACATCATTCTTTCTCTGTAGAAAAGAGACAGGTTTGTGTTCCTGAGAAACATTGTGCAAGAAAATGCAGAAGGCTTCAGTTGATGGAGCTGACATCTTCCCAGAATCCTCAAAGATTAGTGGATTTTTCAACATTGTTCTCTTATTTTAAAATCCCTCTCCTATTAGGACACCATCAAAACATTTCTTGTTAGTTTTAACTGTAAAAATGGACAAAGAAAAGCATTACATTTCAGAGCAGTTCAGTATTTAAGTTACACTTGTGTTTTTTCTTCGTATCCATGGTTGGATCTGTTCAACGCCATTACAAAACAACCATGAACTGTAGTGGCTGACCCTGGATTCTCCCACATCCTGAGGTGAGCACTCTGACTGGTAGGCTAGAGAAGATTGATCTCTGTGTATGACATGTTAATGAGACTGATAGTTCTGGTGATGCAGAAGATGAGGGTAAATATATGACAATTGGGAGGGCATGGATACTCAGATACATTAATGGTATTTAGGAAAATTACAAGATTAAGATGTAAAGTAACCCAGTCTACTAGAGCATGAACTCACTACCATAACAGGGGGGAGATTTCCACGTACTTCAATCTGAAACCTGTTTGTACTGAGCTAGTGTGCAAACATAGCAATGCCCATTTTAAGCTGGATCATGATTTCCAGTGATTTTCTCAGCAGGTCTTTAAGCAGGTTAATATTAATTAAGTACTAAATTAATTATCTCTCTTCTAAAATTAATTAGCTCTCACTCTGGTCATAACGGAAAGTTTAAACCTCATCAAATCAAGGAGCATTACCTTCTGTATGTAAAGAAAAGTTAGTCTGCCAGCTTTATCTGGGAATTTTATTTAAATAGAAATACTGTTCCTTCTAGATTTTTTTTTTTTTTTTTTTTTTTTTTTTTTTTTTTTTTGAGTCCAGCTTGCCTTTTTGCTCCCTGTTTTCTTAGTGTGCTCTGTTAATAAGGTTAGCAAATTCTTTGCCTGTCTTGTTTGGAGATATATGTTGAGAAGGATTAGTTTACTTCTTACTCTTTGTCAATGCTAATGGAAAGATCAAATATTTGTACAAACACCTCTTCATTGTGCTAATGAGAGACAGGACTTTGTTAGGTGTAATTTTTACTTTAAACTCTCAGAAAGTTACACGACAGTGTTTATTACAAACAAAGTCCTTAGAAACAAAAGCCCTTATCTTTTTCTGTAACACTGGGGAAATTAACATTTTATGAGAAGTTCTCCCTTCCCCTCTTTAAACCTGTTTCTGATGAATTGGCATGGGTGAAAAGCACTACCACAGTGAAAACCAAAACACAGTGTTAGACTGTGCCTCTACACTCACTTCTTCCATGACAGACAGCAGCAAGACATTGTGCCAATGCACTGTGAAGATATCCTCACCCAGACTCTCTCAAATGCATTCATTCCTATGGAGGTCAAGGAGTGATTATCAGTGCTGAAAGCATTGAAGAACAATGACTAGAAATAAGACAAGTTACAGCAGATGAAAAATGATCTGAAGCTGTGACAGTCCTGTCACAGCTTCTGAAACACATCTAAACAATAATGCATCATTTTGTTTCCAGATTTATTTTTATTTTTTTATTTTTTTTCCTCCTGGCTTCTCCCTGCTAATGGAAAAAGAAAGTTGTTGCTGTGGACATTTCAGTTAAGACATACATCCAGGATAGAACTGCTGTGAAGAATAGGTGCAAGAACAATTTCAGGACACTGATCAACTATGAGTTCAGAGACAAACATGAAGATTATCACAAAGTTCAAAGATAGGATTTGTCAGGAATTTTAGTTAATGTTCGGCTACATGTACCATGAAAAGACACTGAAATACCAAACTTTCAAGCGGTGCTGTTCATAGATGCATATCAAGAAAAATTAAGAGAATATTCTCTCTATACATGATAATGCATTGGCCAGTTCATGGGATACTTCTGTCAGTATTAGCGTGCCCATCACAGAAAGATGTGAAGTAGCAAAAAGGGGTCTAATAGTGAGAAGCGTGCAGAAATGGTCATCTGTAGTCTGGAAAGAGGTTTTCATGTGTAAGGCTTGAAAATATCTGAAGACATTCATCATATTCATCTCAGTCAGCACATTTTTCTGAAGCATCTGTTATCTGAAAATTTTAGACATAAAAGACACTGAACTGGGTGGATCTTACATGTATATTTGGTTCACTGATGTAATTCCAGCATTTCGACAGGCCACACAAAGGACTGAGAAAAAGATGAGCTTTCACTATCCTAGGTATATAAAACTGAAATACAACAGACCCCTCCATCATTACAGCAGTAACTAACTTGCTCAGCTTCTTAATTCTTCTAATTTACAATGCAGCAATATTAAGCAGTAAAACATGTATGTACCAGGAGGGAGAAGGCAGAAAAGAACACAACTGTGAACCGTACACTGAAAGGCATCTGTTCCTTTTCAGAACAATCTAAATAAGAAATGCTTATTACCTTGCAGTAACAGGATAACCGAATGAGCAATTCTTCGATTCTGAGATCAAAATTTTATTTATCTACCCAGGCTGCAGTCACTATTACAGTATTACCAATAGATGTACAACATACAAGCATGGGAAAACTGGTGAATAAGACAAGGCTCTACTAGGTTGAGTACCAGTCATCAGATTGTACAGAAATCATTATCTGTAACCAAATTGAAATCACTCACTTCAGGTACGCAGGCAGATGGTGAGCCTGAGCTCAGCCTGAGGTCAAACTACCAAGGAAAAAGTGTGACAGACTGCTGGACATTGAACAAAATTGAAAAGAAGCAGTTGGCAAAACCTGAAATTGCCTAAAACTAATAAAATGACAGCAGAAGAAACTAGCAAATTGAAATAGAAAAATCAGAAATTTTGATTGTGTTAATAACATCAAAGTACATTGAAAGAGGGGCTTCGGGCTTAGCAAGGATGAATTACCAAATGATGGTGTAAAATCAGCAAATCCAGAGCTATTGGTGAAAGAGTAAAATGAGTTTGTGCTCAATGCAGGAATAAATGGGAAAAAGAATATTAAGCAAATCAAGACGTGCTTTGTTCACAGTTGTTACCAGTCCCTTTGAGCAGCCTTGCAGTTGACAAAGACTGGTGCAGAGCAGGAAACCAATTCTTCTGACTCTACCCCATGTCTGACCAGTTTCTGTAGCCCTGGGGACCAGGGTGTTGTCCTTCATATAAATGCAGGACACTGTAAAAGGGGTGGTGCAGTGACTTGCCCTAGCACAGACATGACTCATTAACATGCTGATACTATGGGATTGGCTTCCATACTGACTTCTCTCCACTAAGAAGAATCAACAGATTAGTTGCAGTTCAATAAGGAGCACCTGCCCATCAGTCTAATTCACTTTTCTATTAACTCACACCATAGTCTCTAAACAAGTACTCAAATGGCAGTAATTTAGTCCTTGAAGATCAGAATTGGGTAATGAACTGATCACATAAACACAAAGTACTTGGAACAGCAAAAGTTTAGTCAGAGATATAGGGTCGGACAGAATATAAAACATGGCACCCCTGCTTTTAGGATGTTTCATTCTCACTACACTGCAGTTATATTTTATGACTATATGTTAGGCATCCTTAGAGGCTTCCTAGATTTGTGTGAGGTCTACCAGGAATTTGAAAAGAAGTTTAATGATGCCATCTTGGCAGAGCAGACCTTTTTACTGAATATGGTGATCGTAATGGTGAGTTATTCGATATACTTAGAACAGTATGTTTACCTGGTATAACACAGCAAGTAACTCTGGACATAACAGGAGCAAAATACATTCTCTTTTGTCAAAGATTATTGAATTTACAGTATTACAGAAACATAGCATATCCGAAGTTGGAAAGGATCCACAGGATTATTGAATCCTAGCTTTGCACAAGAACACCAAAAAAAACACCATCAAACAAGCCATGTGTTCACACACATGTGTTCACACACATGGAGCATAGTCTAAATGCTTATTGAACTCCAGAAGGCTCGGTGCCATGACTACTGCCATGGGGTGCCTGTCCCAGTGCCCAACCACCTTCTTGGTGAAGAACCTTCTCCTACCACCCAGCCTGAACCTCCCCTGTCACAGCTTCATGCTGTTCCATTGGGTCCTATCAGTGGTCTGTACAATATTCAGTATCCAGAAAAGTATAGACTTTTAAATAAAAGCAAAGGTACTTTAATGACCAAATCTAATTTGACTGAACAAGTTTTGCTAAATATTTCTCTGCATCAAAATAAAGAATTCCTGTCAAGGGATTTTATCAAAATTTGATATAGCATATACATGGCTTAAAAACTCAGAGCTGTTTAAAATGTAACATCTAATGACCTTTATTTAAATTATTTCATTGCAATGGAATAGTTATTGTCAGAGCACAAACATGTATTTTGAATCATTCTAAATTAAATAGCATTTACATAAATCTTTGCAGGCAAGATTTAACACTGTTCCAGAGTTAGTCCCACTTAAGCTGGAGAGCAATAGAGTTAATCCACAAGCAGTATTTTCTGAACAACTGTACAGGGACAAGAGAAACCTTTTTATAGAAAGCGTTAAGACCCAAAATGTTTTAAGACCATTCTTACAGTACCTCTATCAATTCTTTGCACAAAATTAAAAAATAATAAAATAAATAAAAAAAAAAAAAAGGAAAGAAAAATCCCACCATCTTTGAAAGTGTGAGATCGTATGGATGAAACAAACAAACAAAAACAAACACAAAAATAAACATAAAACTGCTTTGAAAAAAAGTTGATTTTGAAGGCTTTACTCTTACATCACTTTTTTTTTTTTTTTTTTTTCTGAAAGCAATAATACTATTGTTTATACAGTGAAAAGGTTCTGACCCTAGCATAATGGTTATAGGCTTATGTAAGATGTTAATCCTTAGAGACTGAACCATGCACAGTCCCTTTTGCTCTGTAATGAACTGTAGCAGAACAGAAGTATTGCTTCAACGTTTATATAGGTAAATACAATTAGTCATATAGAAGGACAAAAAAAGTTTCTGAGACATAACACAGGAGACAAGGAGTGTTTGGTGGAAGTAACAGGGTTTTTTTTTTTTTTTTTTTTTTTTTTTTTTTTTAAACTGATCCTTAGAAATAAATAGCTAGAGACAAGACCTTTGGTGTGATCTGGCCTTTTATGGCAAAGGGAGAAGGAAGAAGTGATGAGTAAAGTTGGATTTCACATAATGGATATCTACATATCGTGTGCAGATATGTAAGAATAAATTTTGATATTTGATTAATGAGCTTAAAATTGGAAAATTTCAAAATTATTATACTTCATTTGAGGATTAATGCCAATTAAGGCCATATCCTAAACTGATGAACTTGGATAGGTCTGTTTAGGTCTGTTTATTAGCCCATATGTAAAAAGTGATTTGGACAAAATCATACTCTCCTAATTGACACTCCAAGGTGGGACCAAAAAAAAAAAAAAAAGCAAAAAAAAAAAATTTCTTCCTAGAGGTTTTCCTTCCATTCACTCTAAATATGAAGCAGAATTTGGGGTGAGCTTTCCAGATTTTGTTTCCTATCAATGAGTTCCTGCTCTCTTATTAAAAAAAAAAAACAAACAACAACCACCAACCAAACAAAAACAACCCAAGGAACTGGAGAAAAGTTTCTTTTCTTAAAGAGTTTGCTGAAATGGAAAGTCTCAGGGTCTCAGGCATCAAAATAATAGGATTTGCAGGGAAACCTGAAGCATCCAGGAAGAAAGTATTGTAGAAAGTGTAAGTCAAGGACTTAGAGCAATAGTTCTCTCTCTGCTCACTAAATTCTCTCAGCTTGTTATGAAATACATCTGTGTCTGTCTCTCCTACCTTTTAACTTCGGAAACCAAACTAAAGCCAAAAACCAAACCAAAACCAAAATAACAAAAACAAATAGCAGTGACAGTAAAAAGTAAATGAAACATTGCACCCAAGCACAATTCCTGTAAACTCATATCAAAGGTCAATCAACAAAATCAAAGTGCAAGAATTTAATTGTAATCCTATAAATAACCCGAGTAAAAGTACATTAGCACCAGCACAGCAATAAGAAGAAATAACTAGATCTATGCAATATTTTTTTTTGTCATCTCACTGTTTTCCCAGTAAGACAATTCTACTATGTGATCTTTTGTCTGTGTAAAAATTCCTACAATGTGAATCAATAAGCTTATCCATGTGCAAGGTACTTAGCTGAGTTCTTAAATGGTATTGAAAATGAGTAAAAACTACTTTTCTACCTTGATAGCAGGTTGGCACCTATATCCTTCTGATGTTCATTTCACCTGCAGGCACAAAACAGTAGGTAAACAGACCTATGTTTTCTATATCTCATACTACTGGTACATGGTATTCCATGGCATTAAACTGAAAGGCATTTCTTCTAAGCTGTGTAAATTTGCAGAGATTAATCTCTATTTTTGACTTTTTTTTTTTTTTTTACTGTCCAATCAGAATACTAACTGATTTCACTCATCTTTATAAATAGCATTTGTCTTCCTATTGCCATTCAAATATAATTTACACTAGGCAGAGAGATTACAGACCTTGATTTTATATGAAATGTCTTTGAGTCATAGTGAGCAAATGACTCACTTCCATCATTGCTGTTCAGTAAAGTGATTCTGGGATATCAAAATTCTGTTCTGTCTAGTCCCTCCCTCCCCCCTTTCTATCTAATTATTTTCCTTACAGTTTAACTACTGATGAACAATGTTTTAGGGCAATGTTCCAAGTTTGCTCCCATAATTTTTTAGACCAAAATTATGTTTGCACCCATAATTTTTTAGATCAGTCTTTCATTATTACATCTCCCAGCCTTCTTCCAGACCAGAAGAGCTGTCATTTTTGTAGCTTTTGTAAAGGCAACATTTTCCTTCATTTCCTTCAATTTTTCCTCCATTTTTCTTCGATACTTGTTGCATTCAGAGTCCAGTACAGCAGTAAGATCCCTCTTGCTCCACAGAAATGTATACCCTCCAGGACAAACAGAAAGCTCATCTGGTTGATTTAAATGAATACAAAATCTAGGAAGTTACCTATGTGGTGCACATGACAAGTCAACTTTTGGCTTAGTTCTGAGTTCCCTAGTAGAACTCATGGCCATATTTGACCAAAGAAGTTGTGGATGCCCCATCCCTGGAGGTGTTCAAGGCCACGTTGGATGGAGCCCTGGGCAACCTGATCTACTGGGTGGCATCCCTCCCTATGGCAGGGGGGTTGGAACTAGGTGATCTTTCAACTCAAGCCATTCTATGATTCTATGATGCTATACTGGAGTGAGCGCTGCAACAGACCTCAAATACAATGAAGTTCCTAGAACATCTCTTCTATGAGGAAACACTGAGAGATCTTGGACTGTTCAGCCTGGAGAAGAGAAGGCTTGGGGAATCCTATCAAAGTTCATAAATACCTGTTGGGTGTAAAGAAGATGGATCCAGACTCTTCTCGTTGGTGCCCATTGATAGGATGAGGTAATGGGCACAAGGAATTCCTGTTTAAAAATAAGAAATACTCACTGTTTGGTGTAAGAGAGGTTGAATACCAGAACAGACCCTGATTCGATCAGATGTATTGGACTAGTTGATCTCTGTAGATGTCTTTCAGAATCATTGTTCTTTGTTTCTGGTAGCTGACTTTTTTGTGCCTTATAGCAAACCATCCTTAGGATGTACACTGTACAGCATGTTAAAGGAAGACTAAATAGATCCTTCTTCCTTGAGTTGCTTTAGTAGCAATATAGAGTATATTATAGTTAATTTCTTTCCTGTATCCTTTTTGGCACTTCTGTTTATACTAAAATGACTGCATGCCTGAATATCCAGACAAAGGGTTTTAATCTTTATCCTGCAGATGGAGGATACATTTAATTCTTTATGCACTAGATTAGTAAGCAAGAAAGAAGTGAAAATAAAAAGAGTGCACATGACTGCAAGATAGTGTGCATCCTTAAACTTAAATGTAAATAAAAAGTATTAGCAGTAAAATATATGAAGTTTTGCAAGAAATGGTAGATCAGTTTAATTCAATAATTTCATTAGCAATTTTAATCATGTGCTCTTCAGAAATAGGAAGCAACCCTACAAATGGATGAAAAAAGATCATGCTGATTTCTTATACATCAGCCTACAAACAAATCTTTATCTCTTAGGAAGTAAAATAACATGTCATAGGTATTGGACAGTAAAAAACAGTAGAAAATGTGTGTGCACTGAAAACTAACTGGTAAGTGGTATTGCTACAACCTCTGTAATCCTAATATTATTTTTTTCCTCAACCCACTCCAATAATATAATTGACCACAACTCTTACATTTTAGCAACTATAATGACATGAAAAAAAAAAAGGAGAAAAAAGTAGTGCAGTTTACTCAACTACTGTATGGACACTAACCTTACGTTCTTTGAAGTCCTGACCGTAAGGATGGGTACAACTGAGAAGAATCTGGGACAACAGCAGTTATTTGCATATCTCAAAATTTGTACCACTAGGCCAGATCCAGGTGATTAGCCCCTTCCTGTCTCATGCAGTAGATCTACAACTGATAGGCTGAACAACCTCCTTTTCCCCCACCCCCAAACCCAGAAATGTTAGATACCCATTCTCCAGTGAAGACTGGAAAACACTGTTAACAATGTAAAGGAGCTTTGGCCAAGGAGCAGCAGTGGATCATTTCATCTCCACAAGGTGCTTTCATTTTCATTTAGGTAATGCCATTGCTTGGCCCATTTCCCAGAGGTGAGAGAAACAAAAAGCTGACCATGCAGGGGCAAAAGAAAACACAAACTAAGAGTAAGGCAGTTGCTTTTCAAAGTTAACATTCTGGCTAGTCCCAGAGATTTCATGTCCTCCTACTGCTTCAGACTGCTATTAGTTTCCATACCTGTTATCTTCAAAACAGATGTTTTTCTTCCACATAGGAAGCTATTAATTGGTAAACAATAGTATTTCTTTTGCCTTCTCAGGATCTGTTCTAAAATTAGTTCCAATGTCCATGCTGTTAACATATTATAAATGCAAATTTATCTGTCAGTCCCTCCTTTCTAATGAATAAGTTACATTGCATTTAGGAAGGAGAACATGACTAAATAGTAATCCTAGAACACCTGATTTATTACAAATTCATACCCTTCATTACCATAGAAAATTTTGTACCTGCAGTCTTCTCCTAGGCAACCTACCTGCTTTTCTGATGCAGAAGGCGGGAGAATGGTATCGTTGTTTCTTGTTAAAATGTACTAGTTTTTCATCCTGCTGTGGCATGGATGTTGTTTGTAAGCAAGCACATAAAGAATGATCCAGTTTGTCAAAGTGCATCTGGATCAGCATATTCTCTTTCTTACATTTTACAACAAAATATCCAAATAAGTCATACAGATGATGCAGAGAAAGTGGTTTGGTTTACATCAAAGGAATTTATGAAAGTTAATGCATATCAAAAATAAAAAGGCATCTGAGTCACTGCACAAAAGCTATTTTTGAACTTATATAATCAAATATACTTACGTATGATACAGAGAGACTGTGCCAGCTATGGCATGCATATCCCTCTACTGTAATTAATCTTTGCAAGCACTTTAAGTCATTTTAGATCTACATTTACTTCTGCCTCACACAGTTGTGGTGTTATCTCAGTTTTCACCATCTGTCACAGACATCAGAAAAACTGACTTAAAGACCATAGAAACAATATCTAAAGCATTCTGTTTTTCATGTTTTATAATTTCTGTAGGTCTGCAAATGTAATTAAGACAAAAACCACCATGTTACTGAATGAGAACTGACAGGTATCAGCAAAGAAGGTACAGTCTTCTTGAGACCTTTGCTTAGAATATGAACTTAGGTCCTGTATCTTTCTGTTTATAAAGAAAAGATCCAATGGAAATAGCAAGAGAGGAAGAAATCTTTCGGAAGATCAGCAGTTGCTAGGGTGTCTTTTCATGCTTTGGCTGTCGTTAGGACTTTTACCCAAGAGCTATGCCATTAATGAGAAGTCTAATGACTTCCATTCCTTTTCTTAAAGGATTCAGCATGTCACCAGTATTTATGAGGAAGCCTGCTGCAGCTACAGGGACATTATGTTCTTCACTATATTTCAAGCTGAGAGATACTGAAAATGTATTGTTAGTTTATCTTTCTCTCTCTCTCTTTTTTTTTTTTTTTTTTTTTTTTTTTTTTTTTTAAACAGTCTCCCTTTCCCTTCCTCCTTTGTAAATAAATGTACCATATTTCTAGCTGTCAAAGATAGAAAAAATGCCTTCAGGCTTGATGCCAGACCTATTTTCTTCCAAATATCCACCAAATCACCAGAAACTCTTATTAACTGAGTAAGCTGAACCTTCAAATAGCAACTTTTCCAGTCACTCCTGGGGATTTTTGTATCTGCTCATAGAAAATAATACAAAGTTTGGATTATTTATTTCTACTTATTCATATATCTTGCTTTATATTTCAAGGCAATCAATGGAATTATTAAGCTTAATGATGGTTTCTAACACTGAACAATTCTACCAATTAAGGAAAAAAAAAAAAAAAAAACACAACAAAGACAACAACAAAAAAACACAACAGCATCTAGTTTAATTTGTTTTCAGATTTCACCTCAAAACATACTTCCTTTTAAAATTTTCTGTAGAGAAAATTGTTTTCCTTAAACCCCTGAGACCCTGGAAAGAAGTTAAAGTCCCAGTTCTGCAAACACATACTGCCTTAATCACTGAAAGTGTTCACAATAACTGCAGTGACTTTGCTTACAAGTGGGAACAAGCATGACCTTAAACATTAGTAAGACTTCTACCTTGATTCTTTATTACCAGTTTCCAGTTTATCATCTGCCACCTATATTAATTACCAAGTATTTTGTTTAATACTGATGTACCTGTCAGGATTTCAATTTAATCTGTCTCTTGTTATTTGCCAAACTTCCAATCCACCTAAAAGATTAAATGTATGGAAAATACACTCCTGGAAGTGCAATGACTGTCAATAAGATCAAAACTCTTTGAAGTATAGAAGTACCATTAGAATATTAATACAGCTCATGTAACACTTAAAGTGTTACCCCCAACACCTCTATTTCACCATCATCTCTCAAGAAAGTAGAAAGGAGATTCCCTCTTCTCCACTCCTCCAAATTACTTAAAAAGCACTATTGGTATGTTTGCAAATCAGCAGTTTTGCTGCTGATAGATTGATACAATCTATTGGCAACTGCTTATAAAAATAAATATGTTATGTTTCTGGGCCAGTTATATGATCATGACATGTAGTGGTAATACAAGTGATAAAAAATCCACAAATTCTCTTCTGGTCCATGACACCACAAGAAATTTTTGCCATGAGAAAAAGAAACTTTTGCCTGAGAAAGCTCCATCATAACCAGAATTTAATTTTTCTCCAAGGAATGGAAAAAATGCTCTTCTCTGTCATGTCATCCCCTTCTCTTTGGCATTTTCCTCTTTGCTCTCTTTCTGTGTCACTGTTTAAGGGAATTGTACATCCATGCTTAGTGATAGGCTGCTGCTTTTTGTGAATAATTTTGACTGTGTACTGATTGATGATGACAATTATACCATTCACATGATTTCCTTCACTCTTCTCTCCACTGCAGACCCCCATGCTGATGATCAAAACAATGACATCTTGAGAAGAAATGCAGAAACAAGAAAGGGTATGTGCTTGACACTCAAGAATTTTGTCAGATATACGAAAGTATTTCACATGAGACTGAAACTTGGAAGTCTAAAAGCATTACTTGATTTTACTTATGGATTAAACGGTCTCTCTAGAGAAACTCAGATTATTATTTTTTACATTTTTATGCAATATTTAAGTTTTGCTTTCAACAAAACTACCTGAAAATTTGCTGAAAATCAGCTACCTTCCCACTTTTTTCAATGCATCTTCATGGCATTTAATTGTGATTAAGTATCATGGGGTAGAATATGAGTCACAGAACAGCACTGAATGATGTGTCAACATCCTCAGTTCTGTTTTTTTTCTCTTGCTGTGACTGGAGTTCACTGGTTGTTCTGTATCCACTGATATGTTTGTGACATATAACCTAGTTATAATGCAGCTATGATGTTCTTTGGATGATACCAAAAATTGGAGTTGGATTTTATATCTTTATTACCTCAGTGGTTTCCAATTCTTTCAAGTGTTTTTAAAACTATCTTCTCATAAATGACTCATAAGTCTCCCAGTGCAATCGGTGTATTTACTTCCCCTAACTAGGCTAACAAGAATTAGGTACTGCTAAGAAGTTTTCTGGAGCATTATTTGTCATACTTCCTACTTTGTGTGTGCAGGAAATCACACAAAAGCAGATTGTATCATTAATCTCAAATTCAATACAAATAACAGAAAGTTAGACAAACTGATTTCAATAAAAAGAAATATTATCACAGACAAAGATAAGTGTTAACCTAAACTTTCCTGAAAGCTAACACTAGTAGCTACAATTCAATCCACTTATGTCCACTGGTTGAACAGACTATCATCAATCAGAAAAATCTCCCAAGACATCCAGATAAAACCAAATTTAAAGGGTTTTTGAGTGGAGAAGCTTTGCTAAGTACAGAACAATACCAAATGTCTGTAAGGAAAGAGTGGTATGTAACACATGGAGTCAGATTTAGAAAGGATTTAGGGTTAATCAGTGTCTCTGCTTGACTCAGCCCCCCCGAGACACTACATCTTGGGGAAATAATGGATGTCATTAAAAATGGTTATTTATTGTATTGTGGTATTTTTTACTTAAAGGATTTGTAGTATTCCCCTGGGATATCTTGTAAATACCAATGGAAAATACATTGTTAGTCAGTGGGAATTACAATATTTAATGTAGGAGGTGCATTGTAAAATATAATTTAAAGTATAGGTCAAAGAAATCAAACAAGGGAAAACTGCAACTGTATACAGTCAATGAATCTAAATGACTCTCTAATTATAATGTATGTTGTTATGAATCCATGTGTTCCTGCAAGAAAGCAATTTATAACTCACAAAAAGCTTGTTAATCCCCTATGCCCACAGAATGGTCACTCTGATACAAAAGGTTATTTTTCTAGTCAATAGTACTCTGAATCCAGACATTGTGACTGGAAGTTGTGAAAATATTTCAGTAATCACACACACACTCAAAAATTATTGCTTTTAAGTGTGTAGTAGTAATAAGGTCCCACTGACTACCCTGGATTACATTATAGATACTATTTTAGGCAACCCTCATATTTTAAGTCCTGGGGAGAATTAAATGTATTTTTTCTGTAGTATATTTTTGTCACAAGAGTCTCTCTTTTGTGTTGTATGGTTGTGTCAATATTTAATTTTAAGGAATATACAGCCACTACCTATATGCATCTGTATACAATAATACAGCTCTAAGTTGTACAAAACACAATGCTCACAAGACAGGAGTGAACGCAGAGAAAGTGAAGATCAGGCTGCCTCATACCTGTTGACACTCTTACTCCCAGACCTCAGAGCTTTCCAAAGGGAGGATTTGACTTTCTGTTGTAGGCATAAGCAAGTACAAATATTTTAGACATATTTTAGTGGAGGCAGTTGTGCAAATAAGCAGATCTCATGCATAACACACACCTTTCACTCTGTAGATTAGTAGAGGAGCTTTTGCCCCATAATCAGGCCCAGCAAAAGGCAGTCAGAAGCTCCACTCAGTCTTGCATTAGCAAACAGATATTGAGTTCCTTATCTTTATTCTTTAATTGCAGAGAGACATCAAGGGGAACACCCTGCCTCAAAGCTAGTCCATCAGTAGGCAGCAGCTATTTTGCTTGAAAGCCAGCTCTTCCCTTCCTAATCTTTTGTTGCACAGAGCTATCAAGAACCACACTGCAGTAGAGAAAAACAGAAGAAAAGCATTATAGATGAGATTACATTTATGCAGGAGCTGACAAATAGACAAGTAATCAAAGTAGTCCAGGTGGTAGTTCACCACCTTGTGATAACACCCACACGTTGGATCTCATACTCTCACAGCACAAAGCCCAGGATTCCCAATGGCCAGCCCTATATTTGAGCTTCATGTTCAAAGACTAATGTTTGTAAATCCTCACTGGTGAATAAAACCCCTCCAGAATCAGTTACTAGTAATTTCTTCATTATATGGTGCTATATCAACATTGATCCCAACTGACTACTGTGACTCATTTTTATACAAACAGGGAACCAAGTGTGAAGCCTTCATGTTAGGCAAAATGTTTGTGAAATACATCAACTGGTTGATGCTTAGGAAATATCTGATTTTGACCCTATGACAAACTGACATTTTTTTTTTTTTTTAATTAAATCATTTTTGCCATCAGAATGATCCACCTACATGTTAGAGTGTAGAATGTAAATGGTATTCTACAGCTGTGGAATTCTACAGTTCTACAAATGTCTTCATTTATTTTATTGAAATATGTTTTTTTTCAAGAAAACATTATACTGAAAAATATATTTCTAACCTGAGCTCATAGCAAAGGTCTAGAAAGGACTTCTTAGGAGTTTTCAGTACCTTTCCTGTAGTCTGACAGTACCATCATTATTGTGATTGAGAGGAATGAGGCAAAGAATAATTATTGTGTAATTAAACTAATTAGGGTGAGTTTCACTGGTGAGCCTTGATGAAGAATTTTACCTGTTTCTCTGAGAAAAGGAAATTCTTAATATCATCCCCCCTCAATATTCTTTGCTCTAATATGATTTAATAGTATTTACATGATTGTAATGTGATTTTTCCATATCGATGCCACAAAAGTACTTCTCATCTTCCACCACCACAATAAAAAATTATTTTAGTAATTTAAAGCAGTTTAAACAATTCTCAAGTAGTGAAAAAATCTGTTTGCCTGAAGTATGTTTGTAAAGTTACTTGCAGAACTACATGTACAACTACAGCTACTGTGCTCATAACTCATCAGTTTTCCTGTGCCTCCTGAATAGAAATTCATCCCTTTGGAAAAAAAAATAATAATAAAAAAACATCTTACAGGTCACCTCTTGCGTTGTGTTGTTCACAACAGATAATCCAACACATCACCTGTATTGTGAGAAGTATACAAAATCATAAATCACCTTCACTTTCCATTGTTGCCTGATATTGAAACTAGGCACCTTATTTTACTCTCATTTTCTGAGGTGAAGGGCAACTGCATTAAAGTATTGCAAAGGAAAAGATATGAGGGCAAGAAATTCCACCATCTCTACAACACAAACCTCTGCAGGAATTAGGAAAGACGTGCACTGAAGCTCATGTTCAGAGAGCCTCTGGCAATGTGTTTCCCACAGCAGGACCTGTCATTGCTCTCCTCTCATCTGGGGTGCTGGCTTGCACTGCATTTAAAGGGCACAACAGAGTCATGGGCACTTTGAACAAGACTGCACAAATCATCAGCCCTCTCAGCTATCCAGGGCCACTTACAAGAATATGAGGCAGGAAAGTGGATTTCATTCTCAGCCTCAGCATGGCTGTTCTCCCTCCCAGCACTGTTAGAAATGGAGCACAGGTTGTCGGTTCGTAATTGCATCTCTGTTTGTCTTGGTCAGGATTAAGTCTTACCATCCACCCACAGATTCTTCCTACAGAGAACAATACAAAGATATCAGTTGAAGAGAAATACCTTAAGTGGTAAAAGGAAAAACAAAAGGAATGCTAATTTCTCACTGGAATTAACTAGTCATTTTTTTTTTTTCTATAAAAAACTAAGCAGACTCAGAAAATCTACCTCCTCAGAAGTCGTCCCTTGTTACTGAATTTTGGCAGACATCATCTCTAATATTAAAGCTCCAAATATTAACCAAAGTTACCCTTAAAAAAGCAATGTCAACTAACAGGACATAACACATGTTCAAATGTCACTGAATCGGGCAATTATTTCATCAGAAATATAGAACACCCCACTCTTCTGTCAGTGTCTTGTAATAATTATTCCTTGTGATAATTATTCCTTACAGACTCACACAATGTAATTTACTATCATTGGTGTCATCCTTTCTGTAATTCTACAACTTCTAGAAGTTTTTATCTACAAAAAATAACAATACTGTTGAAAATGTTTTCATAAATATCTGTTTTTATAATGAAGAACTGAAGAACTTTATAATGAAGAACTGAAGAACAAAGAACTGAATCATAGAATCAGAATGGTCTGGGTTGGAAAGGACCTTAAAGATCATCTAATTTCCACTCTCCTGCTATGGGCAGGGACAAACAGATTAAGAATAAAATGCACAGACATTTGTATAGTCAAGTTATGGTATGGACAAAAATAAATTCTGAAGAATCAGATAGCTCCTTTCTGTTACAGTTTATTAATAAAGATGCCACTTTAAATTATGATAAATCAGACCCTATAAGACCAGTTTAAAATATATGAACTTCTTAAGTATTTCAATAACATTTTAGCATGATATCCTTGTCTCTAAATTGAAGAGACATGGATTTGATGGACAGACCACTTGGTGGGTACGAAATTGGCTTTATGGTGACACTCAAGGAGTTACGGTCAACAGCTCAATGTCCATCCAAGGACATTAATGAGTGGTGCTCCTCAGGGGTCAGTATTGAGACCATCACAGTTTAACATCTTTGTTGGTGACATTGACAGTGGGATTGAGTGCACCCTCAGCAGGTTTGCTGACAACTCTGAGCTGTGCACTGCGGTTAACATACTGGAGTACAGAGATGCAATCCAGAGGGACCTGGACAGGCTTGAGAGGTGAGCCTGTACGAACCTCATGCAGTTCAACAAGGCCAAGTGCAAGGTCTTGCATCTGGAATGGGGCAATCCCAAGCACAAATACAGACTGGGTGGAGAATGGATTGAGAGCAGCCCTGAGGAGAAGGACCTGGGGGTGTTGGTTGATGTTCTCATCATGAGCTGACAGTGTGTGCTTGCAGCCCAGAAAGCCAACCGTATCCTGGGCTGCACTGAAAGAAGCATGGCCAGCACGTTGAGGGAGATGATTCTCCCCATCTACTCTGCCCTCGTGAGACTGTACCTGGAGTACAGAGTTTAGCTCTGGGGCCCACAACATAAGAAGGGCATGGATCTGTGAGAGCAAGTCCACAGGAGGGCCACAAGGATGATCAGAGGGCTGGAGTACTTCTGTGAAGACAGGCTGAGAGAGTTGGGGTCCTTTAACAAGAAGAGAAGGCTCCAGTGAGAACTTAGAGGGGCTTTCCAGTCCCTAACGTGG
This sequence comes from Anas platyrhynchos, assembly GCF_047663525.1. NCBI lineage: Eukaryota > Metazoa > Chordata > Aves > Anseriformes > Anatidae > Anas > Anas platyrhynchos. Next base: position 52,276,588 of record NC_092588.1, on the reverse strand, counting down.
GCCTACAGGAAAGCAGGATCAGGAAGTGTAGTGATAAGATGAGTAGGAAAGGTTTTAAATTCAAAGAGAGTAAATTTAGATTAGGTATTAGGGAGAAACCCTTTACTGTGAGGGTGATGAGGCACTGGAAAAGATTTCCCAGAGAAGCTGTGGGTGCCCTATCCCTGTAAGTGTTCAAGGCCAGGTTGGATGGAGTTTTGAGCAACCTGATATAGTGGGAGGTGTCCCTGCCCATGGCAGGTGTGTAGGAATCAGATGATCGTTAAAGTCCCTTGTAATCCGTACCATTCTATGATTCTATGATATGAAAATATGGGCAATTATTTAATTCCCTGTTTAAGCTTCATGATATCTTCACTCTAAACCTTCAAGATTTCCTCCAGTATAGTAATAATATTTCTCCTCTGATTACAGTAATACTTCTCCTCCAGAAAGGAAAGTTCTTTTGTAAAAACTTGATTCACTAGGTTGGAGATTTGAAGAAAAAATAGAACTACCGTGAGATTTAAGAGCATTTTCCCTGTAGTCAGTAGAACACTGAAGTAAGACTGGAGTATGTTTTGCTTAATGATGCAAATTCTACTAGAACAAAGGCAAACATCAAACCCAAAGTGCTACTGAAATCACATTCCTAGCCTTCTCATATGTTTTTATATTTCAGTCTATGATTTCAAGACTAACCACTCCCCTGTATATGCATGCTGGGCAGTAAGCACAGAAATGAAAATTGTCATGTCCAGCATAGAAATTTTTATCCCTGATATGTTATCCAGCTGTGTTTTCTCATGGACTAATCATCACAATAAAGACCACAGTAGGGAGGAAAAAAAAAGCAAAAAAAAAAAAAGAAAAAAGCACAGCTGCTCATTGCAGACACTGAGCCTTTCAAGAGTTCTGTTTTTGGTATCAATTTGCACTCTTTCATATGTGCATTTGTCTGAAGCAACAGTGTCTGAAGCTAAGACTTGAACACTGTAACCAAATCAATACTCGGTTAACTTCACATAAACAAAGGATTAGAAACTCTCTTATAAATAAATTTAATGTGTTTGTATTTTAATTTATTTTATTTTTGGATACCTTGTGTGTAGTGGGGAACTAAAAGCATGGCATGAGATGAGATTTCAAAGTAGCTGGACCCATACATATGACAAGGCTCTTATGCCAGCTCAGAAAGGCGGATCATACTGGTAGTGTTGGAAGCTTAGACCCTTCCCCTTTGTCCTTTTATCTTTTCAAAATTATTCATGTCTATGATGCAGTAAAAGGGAACAAAAACTTTTTCCATCTGTAAGACACGGGTTGATTGCTGTCTCTTTTTGAGAAGTAATACGGGCAGAAATGAGGTCACTGTCTGAAATCACTCCCCCATCAGCTCTGTTTAGCCTGTGAGTCATACAGAGTAAGAAGAAAGATTACAAGAACCAGAGCTAACTTAGAATTGAAAACAATAGAATAGCACATCAACAAAAGAAACGACTACCCCACAGTTTGCCCTGTTCCCCTGTATTTGCTTACAAGCTTGGATGTATTAGTTAAGGAAATCATTTTAAAATAAGACAATTAAAAAAAAAATAGAACATGTAAACATGATTAAAGCAGGCAAAGAAGCAACCTCAGGATAACCATGGCAGTTGTGATGGAAGTTAATATTTTCAATGACTTATTAAGTTTATCGGGCATCAAGAAGAAATAGTAATGGTGTTATGAATTTCACCAAGGATGGGATAATAGTAATATATCTTGTCAGCACAACAAACTAGTGTTCCTTCTGGGCCCTAACATCCAAGGAAGTTATAGGCATTATGTACATGGCAAGCTGTGGCACAGATACAAATGCAAGGTTGTAACATAAGAACATAGAGTAGGTATCAGCATAACAGTTGCACCTTGCACTAAAATCTTTGTTACCTGAGAAGTCTGAGAGTTTATTTTCTCCCATATTAATATTAAATACAGATTTGAAAAAACTCCCAGATGGACTGTAAACAGAAATAATTCTTTCCAAAATAGATAGTATTAAGATTCATTGAAGACAACATTTATTTTCCTTTCAAATTTATTGGGTTCATCTACAGAAGTAGGTCAATATATTTTGCAACTAGTTCATGATCTAAAAATGCCACCTCAGATGTTTTGAAGCTATCTGTGAAATTGGGTCTTAAAAACAGATTAATTTTGTCTGGAATGAAGAAAAAATAATAATAAATAAAGTTAAACAAGACTGATAGAACTGGTGGTAGGATATTTAATGTTTACTCAGGATTGGAAAAACCTATTCCTAGACCTATTCCTTTAGACCAAAGAGCTAGAGATTTAATCTCTTTCTCTGAAAATAATAATAGTAATAATAATAATAATTAATAATAATAACAACAACAACAACAATAATAATAATAAATATTTAATGTTATTTAATTTTGCATATTTGTTGCAGAAGGCAGATGACTTTAAAGGAAAAAAGCCCAAACTGAGATGTGCTATTTTGCATGACTCTGTGGGAGTCTTGCAGGGTATTTACATCTGGTTTAGGAAGAAAGAAGAAATAGCTGTTCATAGGCCTTGTGTGTCCAAAAGCCAACAACTGCAACCTTGAACCCCCGGGGCCATGTTCAGCATGCACAAGTGGAAGCTTGATGCCTCAACATGGTGACCAACGACTGGAGCTACAGCCTAAAATCTAGCCCTCACACTGCTGATGGTCAAATCTCCTGTTGGAAAAGAGAGGTGTTCCTCCTTTGAGTGAGTGCCCCATCACAGTCATTGGCCTTTGCTGACATCACAGGACTTGGCATTTTGACATAACAGTAACATTTGGGCCCGGTTTACATGTGTGTTTTTTTGACCAAGTATAAATTTTTCATCTTGGCAGCTGAACCAGAAAGCAAGTGTTTGATGATGACTGAGTCATCTCCATTTTGTTTTCAGTCTTAAATTTATTAAAATGTTTATTGGTGCACTTTTTTTAAGGGCTCTGCTGAAAGCGAGTGAAGGCACTAACAGCACAGGAACATATTTCTGTAAAATATGACACTCCTCAGAGTTCATCAGGAGCATCCTCAAGTAAGAGGATTCTTTATTCAGTGCTTTGAAAGGGACTAAAGTGGAGAAACCAATGCAAAGATCAAAAAAAAATGAGATGTGTAATATTCAGTAAAATGTAAAATTGCTGATGTAAAACAGGATAACTATTTAATAGTAAAATGTTCCAAAAAAGACCATTTTGTTAATTCATTAGTATGTTGCAGGCAGGACAGAGAATGACAGAATTTTTCATGCATTTATTGAATGCTTATTTACTAAAACATATATTCAATGCTTTAAAGTATTTGGATGCCAAAGCCTATTCCTGGTGAAGAAACCTATCTGCTTACTGCAAGTCAGAGACAAAATACATCCCTTATTCTTGCTTAAATATATATATATATATATAAATACTGGTTCAGATACATTTTTAATTGTCTTTAAATTTAAACCACTATTCAAAGACAGCTCTAACCTAGGGCTGTAAACTTTAGCCCTTGCTTTTCTGACAAGAAAGTATACATGAAACAACTGATACATAAGCTAATAGTTGAACTCATCATTTCTAAGTCAAATGAAATTGGTTTCAGCTCCTATCTCTAGGACATGAGTTTGCATTTGGAGATGATATAAATGCCATTCTTACAAAAATTACATTTCTCCTAAGTAGTAAAAGAAAGTTAAAAGAATTTTCATTACTCCCTTAAGCCCTAATACAGCAAATTCTTCTGCATTTGCTCAACTTTGCTAGCTGGCAGCGAGACCAAAAGTGTGAAGTAATATTTCATTATTACCATTTGAATAACTAAAATGCAGAAAACTTGTAAGCAGAAAGAGCCAATGCATTTGCAGTAAGATTCATTTGGTGATTACACTGATTTCCTGGATATTAAAAGTAGTAAAAACTTAAATTTCCTTTCCATTAACTGTAGTAGTAAAGTCCCTGCAGGTAAAATAAGGTCAGGTAGAGGTAGCTCAACTCATTTCACTCTCTCTCACTTCACCCAAGGCCCATTCTTGTGAGGCATATCAAAATATATTAATTTTATAAAGCTGAATCAACAACTACAATGCTTTCAGTACTTAAAAAGCAGAACAGTAATCGCTGACACAGCCAGCTGGAGTGTCAGCCCTGATAGATTTACATCTACTATTACAGAATGTCAGAGAAAAAACAGATCTAAACATAAAACCTCTCAGCTAAGATAGTCTTTAACTGTTTCTGATTAAGACCCCACCTTTGTCTGCATTCCCAAATGCTGTTAATACCAACCCTTCTCCCATATTCCCACCCCCATAAATGTTACAACCTCCACTGCATTGATGTCCCCTAGTGTGTGAACTGCTGCCTTGGTCTTTCCCTCCCCTATGCTATATTTGTATCCAGTCAATGAATCCGAAATCCCCTGCTAATTACCATCTAAGCTGTTATAAAGAATCTACACGTGTTACTGCACAAAAGAGGATTACTGTACTTTAAACTTAGCAAGGCTTGTTAATCCCATGTACTGCAGGACTGGACATCATAATAGATGCAAGTTTACAAATGACACTTTGGTGTGCCCTTATTTAGACGTGCATTTTATTTGCTACTACTATACTGCTGCAATACCTAAAAAGTCTTTGTTCATGATACTTGTGCAATATGCTGAGGAGCACATGCAAAAATAACACAAATACACACTGAGTAATATCTTTATTTAGTAAGGTATTTTTGTAATTCTTGATGCTGTAGCATCCTTTCAAGACTATGATGGCATATTTCCTTGATGGCATTTACTGCCTTTCAAAATTTACTTGTAATTCTGTTTTGAAGTTAATGATTTTTATTTTTTTTTCCCCAGAACAGCCTTTGAAAATAAAAGAAATGCAAATAAAGCTCCTCAAAAGTGTTCAGATAGTGATCTAAAGCCTATGCTTCTCTCCTATGCTAAATATTTTAAATATCCATATTCTTGTTTTATAAACAAGTTAATAGCAGAAGTACCAACGAGAGCAAGTTGAAAGCACTCCATGGTATTAAAACATATTTTAAATTTTGATTACATACTTTAAAAGTGAACAAAAATTAATGCTTTGATTTCATTCATAGACCAAAATAAGTAACTAATTTAATTAATTATTTAATAAAAGCTGACTTTTGCTCATAAACTACACACCACCAAATGTTTAACCTGCTCCATTAAGTTGCACTGCAAAGGTTTAGCTCCCTACATTTGTAGGCCAATGCAGAAGAGATGAATTCATAAGGATACCAAAGACTTCCAAAGACATTAGTCTTCCAAGGCATGTTGCTTTTCCAGAGAAGTGAAGAGATTATCTGTGAGGACCAACAAATAGACTTTTGGGAAAGCAATGTTTGCAGGAGAAGGAAACAGCTGTTGCACAGCTAAGAAGCATTTAAATACAGGCATACCACTTGCACTGAAACTCGTCTTTGGTTTCAGAAAAAGATGGAATTAAAATGTTGTTTTGGCAGTGTAGAGCACCAAAGCCAAGTTTCCCATCTTCTTTATAACTAAATTTAAGCTCTAAAACTTAATTAGCATCAATTAGTATTCTCTTGAATACAAACTTTCTCCTCATATAATGAATAAAAAGGTAAAAAAAAAAACAACACACAAAAACAAACAAACAAACAAGAGTAACTAACAACAACAACAACAAAATATATTTGGATGGAATTTTTTCCAGAGATTCAGTTTAAAAGGACATGAAGTGCAGGAATTAAGAAAGAATCAGAGAAGAAAAATGACTGAGTTACAAACCAAAAGAAGCTGACTTCCTAAGACACTAGATTTTTCTAGTTTTTGATAATAAGATAGATTGAAAAAAAAATTGCTAAGAGGTTTGCCAACAACAGAAGATAGAAAAACTCATTTAAATCACATCCTCAAGATGAATGAATTATCAAGAAACTATTTTCATTATCACTAGCACAAATTATGTCCTTCACTGTGCAAGGACCGTTGGGCTAATATGGGCTAATAATGTTTGGTAGTTTTGGGGATATTTCACTGAAAATAGATCCTTTCCACATTAGGAGTTTCTTCTCAACTTAGAAAAAAAAATCTACGAGACAAATCATTTGCCATGTTCATTTTCATCTGTGACACAGCTATCCTGAAATGGGGTGACACATCACCCTGTCACTAAGGAGGGACTATGCTCATGAAGTTAAATATTCTATATTAAGTATGAATATATATACGTATATATAAAGTCAGCTGGTGAATTTGCATTAAAAACGAGCAAACAAACAAACAAAAAGCTGTGGAAAAACAAAGTAAGCATTATGCAGATATCTTCCCCTAGATAAAGAACTCTGTAGGTGTCACTGTAGCTGTCTAGTACTTGTCCCAGCACCTCATGGCATTGAAGGCTATGGTGAAGCACTTCCATGGAATTTTACTAATTCAAAATTAAGATTCATGATGTCCTCATTCAGCTGTTCTCAAACCACTGAAAAACAAACAAACAAAATAGAATACATAACAGAAAATACAAACATAAAAATACCTAGTCTGTAAGGCAACCTTTAAGTCACACAACCAGCTCAATCCACACAGCCAGAGGAGCAGTAAACTTCACCCTGACTGCAGAAATGTGTAGGCAGAACCGAAGCTTCAAAAAAGGAACCAAAAAACAAAACAAAAATAAATAAGTAAATAAAACCACCCCATTCCTCTGAGTGGAGCAGTAACACAGGATCAGAGTTCTTTTTCCCCCAAGTGCCATTTCATCTAAAACTATTTGGTGAACACATAAAAATTTTAGCCATAGAGAAATGAAAAAGTATAAGCTTTGCATGGCTTTCATTATATCCCTGCCCTCTTTCTGAAACTTACTTAGAATTTCTGAAGAGTTAACAAAATTGTATAAGGTGTCATGACAGATGTCTATGAAGGACCAAATTTCATGCTTTTTCTTCTTGATCAAATCCAGCTAATGTCTTTAACGTCCTAGCAACTCATGGTTCTAAGTTTCACATATAAGCTACTCATTTCCCCAGAAAATCATTAACACAAAGGAAAGATTACTCAGTGGTGCCTTCCTTACAACAGTAATAGAAACTCAGTTATAGAAATCCATTTCAAATAAGAAAAGGTTACATATTTTTATATAATAGCTTCAACACACTTTTTAACTGGTTTTGTGCATGACAGTACCTTCGATTTTCTTCTGATGGTGTCTAGCTATTTTTCCTGAATGGTTACAATCAAACCTCTAAGGGTACTTTGAGTAGTTACAAATATGCTTTGCCTGCATTGCTCTACACAGCTTTCTCAGCCTCTTGCCTTGGCAGTGCTCTTCTGAAATTCCTGTGATCTTTCCTCATGTCAGTTAATATCAATAATTTCACCATGATAACAGCAAGCATGTAGTTTAGTGCCTCACTGTCCATTTATATAAATCAAGTCATGCTAATGTTTCCAGCTTTCCTATCAAATGCCAAAACTGAGTACTTCACATCTAAAAGAGGCCATCATTTTCCTCCCTCAGTGGTATTTACAAAATAAAAGGAAACCTTGGTGAATTTGCTTTCTCCCTACTGCTAAAGGGCAAATGCATTAGCATCTTTTATCTCCAAAGACAATATCTGAAGTCACATAAAGACTGAGGTTTTGGAATCCTATTCTAAGTGAAAACTCTCTCACCATTCCTGGCAGAGAACCCAGGGAGAAAATTTTACTTTGCGAGTGATTTAACACAATATTTTAGTGATTGATGTTTTTAACTTACCTAAGACAAGTGTGCAGTAATACTTTTCTTAACACATCTGATTAAAAGACATCTCAGAACATATGGCTAAAGATATCAGACCAGATGATAAAAGTCTAGATATAGAAGCATGCTAAGGACCTAGAGCACCATTGACATTCTGATTACCGGGTTTTAATCTCTGCAACAACCAAAGCTTGCTCCAAAAAAATGCAAGGGACAAAAAAAGAGACAGCCAATGATCAAACACTAATAGAAATTTCAAAGTAATGCGTCTTTATCATTTTTTTCTCTGCTTGACATGGTGTTTTTAATATGTAGTTGTAGATTTGTGGTGTGATGGCCTAAAGATAAAAGGGAATTAATGTTAGAAGAGAAAAGCAGGTGATAGTAGCTGGAAAATATAGACAAGTTTGAAGCCACCTTTCCTTAAAAACCTGACAAAGTTACTCTGAGATGAAAATTTTCACATATTCCCCCCCCCACACCCCCCCCAGCTCTATCAGTGAGTCTAACTATTGCCTTTCTTTAGAAACCCTGTTTCCCTTTTCAGTGTGCTGCTCCAACAGGATCACAGACTTTGGTCAGTCTTCACAAGTGGTGAAAAGACCTTGCAATAGAAGAATTATCAGGAGAAAATGCATGCCAAAGATTGGTGAGGCTGGAGAAAAAAGAGGTACATATCTGACAGAGAGACTCCAGTATATCTGAATATTATAATTCAGCTGCAGTAGCTCTTTAACAAAGCATTTTCCTTACCAGAAAGCTTCCCTTTCCCTCTCAGTGACAGCATACTGGAAAATGCTTTGCAAGGATTTTTCCTCCCTTCCCCCACATCATGTTATTCTTACATCTTCTCTCTTACACTGACAAAATGATGCAGAAAGAGTGGCCAGTGTTTTCCATACCAAATAATTTGTTGACTGTTACAGGTCATATGGGCAGGACAAGCACTGCCTTCAGCAGAATATCTGTGCCCTCTGTCATTATTTTCTGCTCTCACTGCCTATTCCTAGCTCAAAGCAAGCCCTACTTCCGTTTGCTGCACATAGCAGTCGATTAAAGGACAAGAGTTTTTTGTAGCTGTGCTGCAATTCACAATGCCAACACAGAAAGCCTCATTTCTTCTTTACTTTTTATCTAGGACTGAACAAAAAAGAGCACGTGGGGGAAGGGAAGGAGGAATGGAAGTGTGCCCCAGCACTTCTTTTGAGATATACAATGCTCTTTGCAATGTTCACAGCTTTAATGTTAGTATCTGGGTTACATATAGAATATTAAATCACAATCATTAAAACATCTGAGGTTACACTAATTTAATTTTTATAACAATAAAAGTAGTAATATAATTAATTATATTTGGAGCAGTTATATTAGTGTGACTTTTTTTTTTTTTTTTTAAACTGGTGTTTGAATCTGGAAGCTATTTTGGTCAGGTACATGTTTTTAAGTATGTGCAAGAATCTACTGCAAATATTGCTGAGCCTCATCTCTCATAATCCACTACCTCCATTTAAATATAAGAAAGAACTTTAAACATGATTTTCCAAAAACATGCTTTTTTCACACAAATGAATTTTGGGAGTTCTTGTGTGTGCTGCATTATTAATAGACAGAGTTTTATAACATACTGAAGCTATGTATATGAGCAGATGAAAGCAGAGTTATTTAAATTCCTTGAAATTTAGAAGAAAAAAAAAAAGTTTCCATGCCAAACAAAACAGAATAAAGTCCTTCTTCTACAGTCACTCATTTTATCAGCAACCTTGTTCTGAAAGCCTGTCTTTTTCTCACAGCTCATATTTACAAAATATTTTCAAGTTATTTGTGCCATGACATGGACATGAAAATTCCCAATTTCCAGTTGAGTTTATTACCTTGAAGTAACGAGCAGATGAAACTTTAGTTTAGTATCATAGGTACTACAAATCATAGTACCTTTGCATACAACTGGGCCCCAATCGCCAGGGCAAGTAAGAAGCACAAAGTTCAAGTTACATAATCATTTAACAATTATTAATTTAATTATCATTTTACAATTTTTATTCCTGCTGGTTTAAAATTGCAACCAAGCATAACAGGGAAACAAAAAAAGAAATCAAAAAAAAAAAAAAAAAAAAAAAACAGAAAATGCTAATGTCTTCATTTTCTCTTGAAAAAGAAAACATGTCTAGTTGCCCTATAATAATATTCTCATTTAGTTAATTGCCCTTCATATTTCCCTCAACTAAACATTGGACTGTGGATAATGTAACCTCAGTACATCTACAGGAAAGAAATCAGTGGCTTTGTTCTTTGGAATTAAAGTTCAGATGACTTCATTCCTGTGTTGCTTTGATGGTGAGCATTTGATACAAAAAGCTGATCGATACTCAATATTCAGTGATTGAAAAAGATACATTTCCATATATTTCCATAAATGACGTATATATGATAAGCAACAGAATTGAAAGATCAATACCTTCATTGAGACAAAATATACAAACGCAATAAGATGAAAGCAGTCCTTGCTCCAGATAACTTCTGTCAACTAAAATCAATTTGAAGTCTTCATGCAAACTGTTACAAGTTTTCAAATACTTAATTTATTAAAATATAGAAAACAACATGCACTGAAAGAAGAGCATGGCATTCTTCAGGTCTGTCTCCCACTCTGAGAGGCCGAGCCCTTTCGCTTAAGTGGTAAATAATTAGATGACAGTAGCGCTACTCAACAGGGAGCATGTGGTGGCTTCCCATGGATGCTCAGACAGCAACAGTAAGTGGGAAAGGGAGAACCTTGCCTGTGCTGTACCTGATAATAAAGTGAGACTGGCAAAGATAGAGATTTAGAAATAATATTCTGTTAAATTCTGTTCCGTCTTACTGTATTAAGTAGAAATAAAGTTTGGCATGTTATTGAAGTGAAATACTGAAATTGGCTAGAAAGCATTGCAATGAAAGAACAATGTTCCCACATCGTGCCTGTGTCAAAGTGGCATTTTATCAGAGCTGATCTGTATCGTTGGAAAGCCCAATGAACTTCAAGTATATGATAGAGTATATCTCCATTTCTGTGATTCAGGAGAGGAAGTCATTTTTTGGCCCTCAGTCTTGTCCTACAACAGCACAACTGTGTGCTTCCTGATACATGAAACTCATAGCAAAGATGACTTACCTCCCTGCTACAATAGAATCTTTTTTTTTTCTTCTTTTTTTTTTTTTCCTCTTTTTGAGGTATAAACACATCAGAACTATCTGTATTCTGATGGTACAGAAACCAGAATGCATTAATTTGTTTAATAACAAATGATAGCCCATTTTGCAGTGCCCAGGCCCACCATTTCTATTGAAGAATTCACTAGTTTCTCCAGCCTGCCTCAACACTGAGATTTTCTGTTCTTGCTCACAGCCGGCAGTCTGGCAAGCTAATCATCCTCTGCTGATTCTGCCAGATGTCTGTGAAATAGAAAGCTGCCCACCACCAAACAGACTGGCAGTTTTATGACTGTGACAATTGCTTGTGGCAAAATTATAATTAGTACACCAATGCTGCTATGCATTCTAAATAGGATCACACTGATTCCTGCTCCATTTTTTTTTTTTTTACAACACTCTGAATATGATTTTTAAACAATTGTGAAAACAGCTGCATGCTGACTGCCATTAACAGCAACATCTGTCAGATCTTAGCATTGGGCACTGTGATGGATATTTTCTTGCTACTCCAAGGGCTGCTGTAACTGGTGAAGACTACACTGTGTTGGTCCAGGGAAGGCTGTCAGTGTTATTCTTGGAGTTATAAAACATCTTTGGGTGATTACAGATAACAGCCTGGGTAATGTCTCCAAGTGGTTGCTGACATGCAGATATTACACAGACTTTTTGCTAAACAGAACGCTCCACGCAGGGCTGTAGCTGTGATTAAATATTTTTCATATGTATTTCCATTCCAAGCATTTCTAAGCACCTCAAAGCAAAGGAGAGTGGGTGGAGAAATATGACACGTAGAGAAAAAGACTTGGAAATTTAACATTTCACAGAAACTATTCTTGAAGAGGTCAGAAATGCTGTAACTTCTCCTTGATCATCACCCAAAAGTAGCTCTCATCTCACTGCCTAATCCCAGGAACACAGAAGATGCAATCCCACCAAACTATTTTTTAGATGGTGAAGGAGGGAATATTGCTTCCAATATAATGCTGAAAGATAGAAAGCACGAGGTGCACACCTCTCTTTGACCATCTTGGTCGGTTATTTGCAGCCTGTCCTGGTCAAGATGAAGAAATATGGGGAAGGAGCCTACTTCCTAGAGGTTGTTTCTGTGGCGTCTCACTTCTGCATGGGGAACCACTGCTTTTCCAACAGCAATGCTGTGCTGCACTGTAACAGGGGTTTTAAATGGTTTTAATTGCTCTCATGGGACTCATGGGAACAGTGGGCAATAGACAAGCCCAACACAAAATAGAGAGTATAGCAGGAACATCAAGTAACGATGTGTTATGGCTGCTGAGATGAGTCAAGATGAGGCTCTTTACTTCTCCTCAATGGTGGAGGCCAGCAGGACCTTCCCTACGGATTTTTCCTTCCACGGGGTGATGGTATCTGCCAGGGTTCTGTGTCATCCCTCTTCTTCCAGATCTTTCCCTCCTTTAGATGGATCCACAGGGAGGGCCCAAGGGGTGCCCAGCAAATCTCCAAATACCCATGCATGGGTAGCCCTTGCAATGAGAAGGAAAGTTTTGTCATGCATTTGATAACTGGCCTTTGAGAGCTTTGTAAATGCTAGGTTTCTATCACAATACTGAGAACCTCAATAGGAGAATAGAAGGCATCTTTTAATAAATTATAGCACATCAGCACTTGGGAAAAAAAAAATAAAAAAATACTGCCCAGTCTTCAACAGGGAATGGTTCAAAAGAAGATGTAGGGACCAGTGGCTGTTGCTTCCCTGCTGGCTCTTAGAGACAGCTGCAACAGGTATAAGTAAAACAACATTAATAAGGTGCCACAACATGAGACACTCTGTCCTCCTGTTCTGATCTTCTACAAGCCAAGGGTAAGGTCATGAAGCCAACAGGTTTGGGGAAAAAAAAAATCTCATATTAACCAAAGACATCTTGGCATTGGCAGTAAGCCCAACAGAGGAGAACAGAAATCCCCCCCCAAAAAAGAATGGGGGAAAAAAGGAACAACACACACATAAACCCACAACCCAAATGTCAAACAAGCAAATAGACACGAGCTTAAAATATCTCCCCTGAATGAGGAAAGGCATCAAATCAATTGTGTGGGCACGCAAAAAAATGATTTTACTGATGAAAAATACTTTTGAAGGCTCATAGGGCAATTTAATTTATGCATAAGATAAAAAAAATAATATTTTTTTGTTTGTTTGTTCATTTGTTTTATATTATTTTATTTGTTTTTAAAGGAGATCTGCCTGGTTGATGATTAGGAAGAATCACTGCAAAAAAATATTAGGTTCCTCTTCTTAAAAACAAGTACTTAGCAACATGACTAAAGTCTCCTGGAAATTCAAGACAAGATTTGCTGGAACTACTGTTAAGATTTACTGCAAAACTTGTTGTTTATATGGCAGCTCTCTATTGACCTAAGATATTATCAAAGTTACATTGAGGAAAAAAAAATAGCTCTTCCTTTTCCACACACAAAGTTTTTAAACTGATTACTAAAAAGCATGGAATAAAGCAAGACAAGTTAAAGAACATTTTTATATATATATATAGACATGTAGGAAAAGAGTCAGTGGGCAAAATCTCTATTACTGTAGATTAGCAATGAATAATGGTTGGCTGAGGGGCAGCTTGAATGCCTGAAGAGACCAACGTTTATCTTTTTTTCTAGGGATGGTGTACAGCAAGTAGCAAGTTCTATGTCATAGAGCAATCACTTGTGTATTACACTGTTTTCTCCCACTGACATTTGCTCTTTTTTGATGTTCTTTACATGTTGGTATCATACTGTTTGGTATACTGTGAAAACAGACAGCAGATGGGAAACTATTGACCCAGCTAAACATTGTGGATGTATAGGCAGTTAGCAATTAATTGCATTGATCATTTTCATGCAGCAATTTGTAAAGTTGCTAGAAGACTTTAGAGATGTAATGGAAAAGTTGCAATCAAAAGCAATATCACTCTCCATCTTCTCCTTCAAAACAGTCACCTCTTTTCATTTAACATCTTCACTCATCTTCCTAAAATTTCCTATTGAATCATAGGTTAATCATTAAGGTTGGAAAAGACATCCAAGATTATCTGGTCCAACAATTTCCTTACCACCAATATCACCTGCTAAGCCATGTCCCTAAGTACTGTGTCCAACCTTTCTTTAAACACTGCAAGGAAGGGTGCCTCCACCACCTCCCTGGGCAACCTGCTTCAGTGCTTAACACATCACTGTGAAATACATTTATTATATAAATGTCTTTTGTGCTTTTGTTTTGTAAGTAAACAATACAAATTGTCAGAATTTCACAGCAAAATCCATACAGATGAGTGAGAGTGAGAAATTGCACATGATGATTTGCTCTCAGGGTGTCTCTCACCTTCTTTCATAGGTGTCAGTATGTTATCATCAATGATTAATGTCAGTTAAACAATTAGCACAAAATCCTCTTCCAAATCACACATTTTGCACTGGCGAAACATCTTGGTGATCAGTAGTGTATAGTTAGGATGCATTAATTTTTTGAATGAATGAAAGAAAACAGTATTCCTCCTTTTGCATATTTCCAAATGTGCAAAAGAACTAGAGCCATTGTCTCTAGCATCCTGCATAGTCATTACAATATTCAAATCTAGATGAAAAAAAGCCCTGTTACACTATTCCAGGAAAAATGAAAACTATGAAGTCATAGGTGTTATGTATAGTAGGAGCTATAATCATCCATTGCTTTTCCCTCCCCTCACATGCACTATTTTCTTTCTCACAGTTGCACCTCTAAACACTTATCTTATAGTCTCCTTTGTGGGAACTTCATAGCAAAAGAATGGAATCCAAGGAAATACACAGCTTTTACAAGATGTTAGACAATTTGGCTATTAATAACACTTGACGTCACACTTCCAAGGAAGCAAAAATGCTGCTGCAGGGGAGCTAAAATAGGCCAGCTTTGACTCACTATGGCTATAACAGAAGCAGCTGGCCAAAGGCAGCCTGACTGAAACTCACGACTAGAATAATTGTGCTCTTTAAACTATCTGGCCAAGATCTGTGTTTTCGGTGATTTTGCTGTCAGTAAATGAAAAACAATAAAGAGACAGCTAATATACTTGTGGTAATTTGAACGCTATTTCACGTTAATTAGCCAGGTCAGCCTTGCTGCAACACTTGAATTAATTGTGGGAAAGTGGTATCATCAGTTCATTGCTAGGTAGCACTGACATGGCTGTTCAGCAGCTAATACATCATTCGGAGACAAAAGCAGCATTTTGAAAGAAGATACAAAGCTTCAAGGATTGCCTTTTTTCCTGACCCACTGCTGGAGCCCGTTACTACCATTAATGTTTTATTAATGAAGATGCTGAAGGAAAGACACAGCATTCTCAGATGTGCCTGGACTTGGGACCCCTAGCTGTATCTACCGCGGTCCATTTCCTAAAAGGAGGGAGCACCTCATAATTTCATTAGAGGATCAACAGCCATCTGTACTGATTGGACCATCTGGTTAACACCATTCCCAAGCGTGTCATGCAGACATTACCTATACCATATGGCATAAAGCAGAGCTTCCTTCTACATCTCCTGCCCCACCAAACTTGCTGCAGGAGGAGAACATCAGCAAGATAGTGCTGTGAGGCAAAGCTTCATAGCAAAATACTTTGCACTACAGCATCAGGAACATGTTTTTCCCTAATGCCCAGAACAGCTGTGTCTTGCTCAGGGAGGTTTGTCTAGTGGGCACTCTTGCTTGGTATGCATCCCTGGGGAAATCTGCAGCACCCCTGCAAGCCCCACTCTTGTTTTTGGAACAGCATCTCCCCTGCCTTCATCGCTGAGTTATTCTCTCACTTTTTTTCTTCATAAACACTGCTTGTGACAGCATGTTTAGAGAAGAAAAAAGGAGCATTTGTCCTTTTTGGCTATAGTACAATGTACATACAAATACACCTCACAGCTATAAAGAATTCATTCTTCCTTCCAAAAGTAATTGCCAAAGGCCTGCTCTCTAGAAGACAAATGCAATTGATTAAGAGTGGTTATTGTTTTGTATTAAAATCATTTTTCTTAGCCTTGACCAAACTTATTAAAATACTGTAAGAAACAGTAGCTTGCTGCCATCAGTGAGAACAGAATTTGTCATACAAAAATAGACAATAAACAGGCGTGTGAAATTGTCTCATACTGATCACTGGCCAAAAGTTTTATTATACACATTTTTGGGCAGTTTCCTCAACTGAAAACATCAAATTGTGTAAGATGCTTTCATTTGATTAGTCTGCAGGGTCATATTCTATCTGTTGATATCTCCACAGCTCACCCTAGCAGTAGGCACATCTTAAATGTCAGCAGAATAGTTATTCCATTTATCTATCACATCATAAAAAGAACAGCTTAACTGTAGGTTTTTGACCTAACCAAAACAAACAAACAAACAAACAACACCAAGTCAGTATAAAGAGTCCAGCTTAGGTGATAGTTATTTTAAGTTCATGACCACTAAGTGCAAAAGTTAAAAATAAAAATAATAACAACAGTTAAGACATTTTTTCTAGGTAGGCACTGTGCAATTGTTCTGCTCTTCCTATGCTCCTGGTGAAGATAACATATGGCCATACATGAAACTCTGCCAATGCAGTGAACAAAGCATCCACATCTTTTCTCCCCATCATGATATTTAAAACAAAAGACTAGCTCTTCCTTGAAATATAAGATCCTAGTGGATCTGCCACATTTTTTCCCCAAAGAAATAGAAGCAGCATTTTTATCCCTGTAAAAATAAATAAATAAATAAATAAAAACAGATATTTCCAGCTTGGAGCCATCACGTATGGTTGCTATGGTGACATAACAGTTGGCTAAATTCAATCAGTTCTCCCTATTATTTTGGTATTTTGTTTAAGAGATCACAACTTAAAGAGAAAAGCTCCCTTCCCCCCTCTCCTCACAAACACCATTTAAAAGTACTCCACAGGCTTATTATAGTATTGGTCGCTATGACATGATCTCCCCTAGAAGCAAAGCCTCTTCTCCAGGAAATCCCAAATAAACACCAAAAATAACCAGCTAATAAACTGTGGAGACACGTGACACAATGCATTCTCCTATTACCTTCTGTTGTCTTTCCTACCCAATACATTCCTGTATCCTTATACACTAATCTGTCTCTGCTAAAGCTATTTTTAATGTATCAGTTACCTAAGCAGCTGGCTTTTTTTTTTTTTAAACCACATTTTCCTTGTTTGTCTTTCTTCAGATAAGTGGATTCTACTCACAGAAACACAGAAATTGTAGCTACAGTGGAATCATTTTGCAGCCCTGCAATGACATACATAATGTCTGCTATCACTAAAACTAAGAGCTTTTTAGAATCACCAAAGGCAAGTTCCACTTTACAAATCATACAGGTATTAAGGCTCCGTTGGGCAGCTTAAAGTAAGAGTCTGATTGAAGTGGATGGGAGGTCACTGTGTTTCCTTAAATAT
Organism: Anas platyrhynchos; assembly: GCF_047663525.1. Classification (NCBI taxonomy): domain Eukaryota; kingdom Metazoa; phylum Chordata; class Aves; order Anseriformes; family Anatidae; genus Anas; species Anas platyrhynchos. Next base: position 52,259,192 of record NC_092588.1, on the reverse strand, counting down.
GCCTGAAATGATGATGAAGACAGTGCAAAATTAGTACAGTTAGCATGGGATCACAGAGAAACAGCATTCAGTGTGTTTGTTTAGGCTAAAAAAAAAAAAAAAAAAGTTATTAGATTTTTAACAGGCCTGTTGACACAGCTCTACAGGTCCCTGTTTCACCACACAACCAATCTCAAGAAACCCCACAGCAGAAGTAGAGACAACACTAGTGCACAGTCAATCTGTACAGGCAGAGGTACCCCTGCCTCACAGACAGAGTGAAATAGTAAAGCTTTCTGTGCATGATGTTTTTGTGATAATTTTTAAGGTAAGCCTAGATTTGAGCAAGACCTTGGCTGCAGCTGTTTGCAAGATGTAGGGTCTTTACAAGTGGAGAGACAGATGCCAGAACCCTAGAGTTCCATGCAAGTACCTCCTTCCTTTTCAGCCCAACCCACCCCCATGTAGCTTCTAGAAGCAGGTCACGGGAAGGCAGGTGGCCTTGACCCAGCACTGGGAGAAAGATGAAGAAAGACAGGCTGCTGTCAGAAGAGAAATGCAACCATGCTGGATGGTCTTTTGAGCCAGAGAAGTAAAATCAGAGCCTAAGCAAGCTTTTTTAATGTGTCTGCAGCATCTCAATAACCTCAGGGGTTCCTTGCAGTTTTCTACTCTTCCTTCTAGTCTTTGCTGTTCATTTATCATAAAAAAAAGACAGGCTCATATTTTAATGACAACTTGAGAAATCTCTTTCCTTCTCTTCCTAGTCAAGGACACTGAATTCAACTCATGATACTATTTCAAAATGTCTTCTTTGCTTAGAAAGCTTGCTGAGTTTTTAATGCATCCTTAATAAATGCTAAAAAATGTATTTTATGCAGCAGCCGAAAATTAAGTCAGTCCTGACAACCAGCTCCCAACTTCAAATTGTGATAATAGAATAGCATATATTTATATTTTAAAAATGCTTTTCTCACCACTTTGACATCACACAAAACTCACATCTAACCAAAGGAAAAGATCTTGCTTAGACGTATGGTTTACAGTGGCAGCATGCCTGAAGCCATTGGTTTGCCATACTGTTTCAATTTTACTTTTTTTTTTTTTTTTCTGATGGCATGTAGTTAAGTCATCACAGAAAAGGAAAGAAAGCACTCTGCTTACATGTAGGTAAAGAACTAGAGTCATTTTAATGTAAAAAAAAAAAAAAAAAGTAATGAATATTTCAAGGTTTTCAAAGGATTGTCTACTAAAGATCTGCAAAACAAATCAGGCCATTGCAGAATATTTTAGTGCTATTTGCATTTGCTTCTTTGTACTAAAACCTTACTGACTGATGACTGGCAGAAGAGATTTATTTTGTACACCAAAGGATCTTCCATTTTGAGTTTGCAATGAGCTGATGGGAGCGAATGAGAGTAATGATCTTTTTCCTCCAGTGTACTTGAGACACCTGTTATTCTCTGGTTTCACAAGAGAACAAGAGAATGGAGCTAATGCCATCTATGGATATGACTATATTTTCTATGCTCAGAAATACTTAGGAAGTTTGATGGTTTTTCAGGTACTAACAAAAATCCCATTATGGATCCTGGTCTCTATTGTAGAATAAGATGAGCTTTGAAAAACTGAGAGTAATAGCATCAAAAACTTCACATGATAGATATCATAGCAACATCACCACCAAACTCTGATGAGCTCTAGAATGTGTCAGAAACATTTCAGCAGTTTCACTGAATTTTCAAAACAGATTTACAAGGGCTAATGCACATCAATTACTTGCAAGCCCTCTGAAGTGGCTGTTTTTTTGAAGCATGTAATTGAGGGAGGACTGTGAAAGTTCATGCCTGGTGGATTGTCTTGGCTATCAAGAGTAAGAAACCACAGCACCTCTTTGGACAAAGTGTGTCCTGAAGCCTTGGGCTGAGGGCCTGGCATCCAGCTCACAATATTAGACAAAGTCCTTTAAGTTGCAGCATTATCACTGCACATTTGACTCATTTCAGTTTAACCTAGCTTGAAAGAGCCATTGCATGTAAAGTAATGCTGAAAGTACAAAGACAAATTGTTTTGGCAGCAGATGAGCTGTGCAAGTTGAAATGCAGAAAGAGAGATAGGCCAACCAGGAAGCCAATACCTGAGCTAAGCACCCGTGTGAATGCTTGAAGGATACTTGAAACAATTACAGGCAACTTTCAGAAATCCATCACCAAAATTGAGCTAACATGCCTTCTACTTTTTCTCTGCCCTTATTTCACCTTTTGCTATGTTCTTCCTATGCTTGTCCTCATTCAAGGTTTTTTGTTCAGAGAAAGACGAATTCAATATAATACAAGTACTAGCTGGCGTGAAAGCAACCCCTTTTCAGAAACATTAATAGGATGGGTACTATACACTGAGACCTCAGTTTTCTCAAAGAAAAAAATAGAGGAACGGCAAGCTTGAAATTACTTGGACATAAAAAGTACTTACTAAATATCTGTATTTTTCCTTATGACTCAATAAATACATATATATTTAAATCATGACTTCTCCAGACTTCCTGTTCAGAGAATTACCTAAAAGTAATATATGTGCAACAGCATTGAAATATATAGCAAATAGATGAAGAAAACATTTATTTCCAAATAAATTTTGTCAAATCATTGAATAATTAAGGAAAAAAAAAAAGTTGCCTGATACACATACAGGGCCTCAGAACATCACAAATTAATTGAAGCAGAACAGAGAAAGTCCCTCTCTTTCACAAAGGAGAAAAAAAATGGTCAAATCACTTCGGATAAAAGTAATCAGTCTTCAGGCACTGCCTCCAACACCACAGTTCTAAAGAGATCTGCTTAGCTGGTGTTTGTGGTGACTCTTTAAAGTTTTACCTTTGCACACATGGAAACAAATACTACAACACTGAAGAAGCTCAGTGCTCAACCATACCTAAACCTAACTAAAGCTCAGCATTTCTGTGCCCCTCTCCCCAGTGGGTAAATCCCATGACACATACTCAGATTGATATTGCTGTATACTAGTAGGGTTGGTTTTTCTTGCCATCAAGCACATCCAAAAAGGTTTTAAAAGTATATGATTAAGGCAGAACTATAAAACAGCACAGAATTTTGCAGCCTTATTAAAGAAACACATATTCTAGACTCAGCTTCCCTCCTCAACAAAAAGGAATTCTGTTCCCTTGTTCCCAAACTGTCTAGACATAACCACCCTACGTTTACCAGACTGGTCTGAGCCTGTGAACTTAGGGCACTATGCAGAAAATAATTTAATAATTCAGCAGTACAGAGAAGGTAGAGTAAAGCATAAGAATAGCAGTATAGCACTGTGGCTGATTTCATGTGGGTGTGCAGAAGACCAGGCTCTACTTGTCTCTGGGATGGTTTCTCCAATTTGTTCCATGGTAATTTACTGTAAGATTTAATCTAATTAGTAGGATTTTACCTAAGGGCAGATAATGCTACTGTGTCTCCTGACCACATTTTATGAGTAAGTACTATTGCCACTAACTTTATGGAGAGGAAGAGGAAGAGGCTGCAAAGGAGGGATGAGCCCTCAAGAGGGGATTCCAGGCAGGTGCTCCAAGTCAGCAGAGATGGGACATCTTACAGGACAACTCAGACCTGCCTCACTCCTCCAAAGACTAGCAATCATGATAAGATAGTGTATTGGCCTTGGATATCTTTCTTTTCAGCACATTGTCTCTCTCAGATATCTGCTGGAAAGCCTTGCTCATCCCATCATCTCTGCTCTTAAATTTACATACTCAAACTCTGTTCTGGTCCTGACCACGCTTAGGAACCCAAAACTTTACTTTCTTTGGTTCTGACCCTTCATTTCCTATGTCCAACCAAGCAGTTTTCTTGAAAAATCCAAACAAAACCTTGAAGCAAGAAATGAAATCCCACAAATTATATAGTCCCTTTGGCTACAATGCAGCTCCCAGAAGAACAGTGCCACATCAAAGCTCATGCAGTACAGCTTTTAAAAAAAGGTATATGCACTTTCCTAAGGATTATGTGAGGATTTTCTAAGTGGAAGGGCATATCACCTCCTACCTTGTTTTCTGAAGTGGAAAGTGTCTTACTGGCCCCCACAGGGACACCTTGCCCAAGTGACAATATTTGCAAGCTTGATCATTTCAATGCATCTTTGCAAAGTTTTTTGTTTGCTTGTTTTTGTTTTTAATTATTTGTTTATCCTACGAGGAGCGGCTGAGGGAGCTGGGCTTGTTCAGCCTGGAAAAAAGGAGGCTCAGGGGCAACCTTATTGCTCTCTACAAGTACCTTAAAGGAGGCTGTAGAAAGGTGGGGGTTGGTCTGTTCTCCCACGTGCCTGGTGACAGGACGAGGGGGAACAGGCTAAAGTTGCGCCAGGGGAGGTTTAGGTTGGATCTTAGGGAGAACTTTTTTACCAAAAGGGTTGTGAGGCATTGGAACAGGCTGCCCAGGGAAGTGGTGGAGTCACCATCCCTGGAAGTCTTTAAAAGACGTTTAGATGTAGAGCTTAGAGAAATGGTTTAGTGGAGGACTGGTTAGTGTTAGGTCAGAGGTTGGACTTGATGATCTTGAGGTCTCTTCCAACCTAGAAATTCTGTGATTCATTTTGTGGCTACAGGAACAATCCCTTTCCTCAGCTCAGCATATCAATTACAAGCAACTTTCATTTAAAGAAATAATACAGCAGGTAATAAGAGCGTACTACCTGAAATAGATCCTCTTTTTGGAAACCTTGGATACATATGTAACAAGCAGATAAGGTGCTATTTATAAAGATCTTTCTGAATACCTTAATCAAGTAGGCAATGATGGATGTCTCAGATAAATATTTCCATCTTCAATCTTTTCTCACACACATACCCTTTTACTTGAAGTCAACAGTTCATATATGAAAGTTCCCACACAAGAAATAACATCTCTAGTTTTCAGAAGCATATAGAAACTATGTTATTTTACCTATATTTTATGATCATCTTTCCTCATCTGCTTGATTGTGGGGTTTAATAATGAAATTAAAATGCCCAACCAAATTTCAAATGTTCACATTACATTCCACAGTACGGTGGTGGTTTTTAATTTTTAAATAACTTGCTTGCAATGCTGTGACTCAGAAGAAGTGTGAATGACAGAAGGAAACTTATTAGATCAAAGACAGTTTGTTGGAGAGAGTAAAGAAAATGAATTCACTCACAGGAACAGCTCCAATGTTTTTATTTTATTAGTAGAGATCCAGAGGCCTGCTTCCCACTCTGCTCTAGCTCATGTACTAATCGCCACTCCTCACTGTCATGATGATGTCTTCAATACAAGGCCATACAAAGTCTTAAAATAGATTAAATTTATCTGATAACATAATAGTAGTCCCAAATTCAAATTTATCTTAGATTACAGCTTAAAAAAATCCACTCATCTCCAGATATTCCTAAAGGTGGAACTTGCACAACTTTTATTTAAATGCATAAAAATACAGGTGAATGTTGGATGACTGGTTGGGCCCAGAGAGTTCTTGTAATTGTGGTTACATTGGGCTGTCAACCTATCACTGGTGGGATTCTGCAGGGCTCTACGTGTATTTCAGGTCCAGTCCACTTCAGTGTTTTCATAAATGATTTGAATAAAGTACTTGAAGATTTTTTGAGCAAGTTTGCAGATGATACCGAAGTGGGTGGAGTTGTTGACTCTGTCAAGGCTAGTGAGGCCTTGCAGAGAGATCTGGACAAATTAGAGAGCTGGGTAATCACTAACAACATATTTTACAAGAGCAAGTGCTGGACTCTGCACCTGGGATAGGACCACCCCAGCTGTATGTACATACCGGGGGACAAGATGCTGGAGAGCAGCCCCACAAAAAGGTTCTGCACCCAGAGGGTGGTCAAGCACTGGGAAAGGCTCCCCAGGGCAGTGGTCACAGCACCGAGCATGCCAGAGCTCAAGAAGTGCTTGGATAACCCCCTTAAACATAGGGTCTGGTTTTAAGGCAGCCCTTTGGGGACCCGAGAGTTGAACTCAGTCATCTTTGTGGGTCCCTTCCAAGTCAGATATTCTATGATTTTATTAATGTAGTCCACTCTGTGGTTAGATACCTGTATTAAGCTTTTGTGGCAAGGGCTTGGTGGTATGGGCCTGCAGGGGTGGCCTCTGTGAGCAGAGCCCAGCAGCTGCCCCATGTCACATCAGAGCCAGCTCCAAAAGGGACCTGCCACTGGCCAGAGCCAAGCCACGGAGTGACAATAAAAAAAGATCAAACTTAAGAAAGAGAAAACAAACAGCTGCTGAACAGCAGCAGCTGGAAGAGAGGAATGAGAACCAGCCCTGCAGACTCCAAGGTCATTGCAACAGGAGATGCTCCAGGCAGGGAGCACAAGTTCTCCTGCGACCTGTGGAAAGGCCCCTGGTGGAGCAGGCTGTCCCCTTGCAGCCCATGGGTCCCACATGGTGCAGATCTCCACACTGCAGCCCATAGAGGAGCCCCCAGTGGAGCAAGCCCCGGGCCGGAGTTGCAGCCCGTGGAGAGGAGCCCACGCAGGACCAGGAGGTCTGGAGGGGGGGGGGGAGCTGCTGCCCATGGGGGACCCGTGCTGGAGCTGTTTGCTCCTTGGGGGTGAACCCTGTAGTACAGAACCATGTGGGAGCAGTTCTTGAAGAGCTGCTGCCTGTGGGCAGCTCCCACAGTCTCAGCTGGGGAAGGACAGCATCCCTTGAGAGGGACCCCACATGGAGCAGGGGCAGAGAGTGACTGTGAAGGAGCAGCAGAGACCTAGCATGTTAGGGACTGACTGCAGCTCCCATTCCCTGTACCCCTGCACAGCTTGGGGTGGGGGGGAATGAGATAGAAGGGGTTGGAGGAGGGGAAGGTGTTTTTATTTTGCTTTTAGTTTCAGCAATGGATAATAAACTGCATTAAACTCCCTATGCTCCCTGTTTTGCCTTTGACAATAGCTGTTAAATGATATCCATGTCTTTATCTCAACTCTTGAGCCCTTCCTACCATGCTTTCTCCACCTTTTCCTGTGAGAATGGGGAGTGAGAGCGTGGTTGTGGAGTTCAGCTGTGCAGGAGGGTAAACCCACCATAATATCCAAAACTTCTTTGCCTTTAGGTTCTCAGCAACACCTAGTCAATGCTTCATATGGAGTACCTGGCAGTACCCTGTGTCTACAGTGTTTCACTCAGAACTGCACAAGCCATGGACTTGCTAACCATATGGGTCCCTACTTTGGGCCTTCACCTCACTACAATCTACTTCTCAGTTTTCCTGCCACCACAACTGAGAAAAGCAGTTGTATTACACACACACACCAAAAACACATTGAAACAAAGCTTTGGGGAAAAAAAAAAAAAAGTTAGAAGGGTAAAAAAACAAAACAAAACAAAACATTAGCCACTTGTATGTTGAGTGAAAGAATCAAGCCATTGAAATGCTGTGCAAAGTCATTTTTCTTGAGATGCAAATCTGCAACTCCTAATTTTCTGAAGAATGCTGTCTGTTACAAGGTAGATTTGTGCAGTGCTGGCACAGGGCATCAGGTTACCTCCAGCAATCCTCACAAATCTAACTACTCTGGTGCTGATACAGGCATGTCCCGGACCACCACCCAGACACACATCCTGCACCCTACCATCACTAGCATAGAAACTTTCCTGTGCACTTCTCAAGTCCACATAATATTTCTATGCTGAACAAGTAATAGCAGATGACACATCATACAGGGCTAGAGCTAGACAGTGATTTCACGCCCCCCCCCCCCCCCCCCCCCCGCCCCCCCTGAATCTGAGACAGCCAAGCTGTGGGGGAGAAAAGGTTGTGAAGTAGTCTGGTATGACAAAGGCAAGCCCAGGCGACAGCACCTTTCAGTTTTGCAGACCTAGCAAGAGGCAAAGCCTAGGAGCTGCAGGGCAAACACACAGGTGGTTTAGTGGAGGACTTGTTAGTGTTAGGTTAGAGGTTGTACTAGGTGATCTTGGAGGTCTCTTCTAACCTAGATGATTCTGTGCTGATTAGCTCCACCATGGAAAGGAGGAGATACTTTAGTCCAGCCTCCCTGTAGGTTGCCTGGCAGTGCTGAGTTTAAATAACTGAGTTATTAGTGATTGGAATTAGATTCTTGTTCATAGGGTCTCTCCTTTTCTTCCACAAGAAGCATTCCTCACATGAACACACTTGAATTTATTGAATAAGTGAAAATATACTTCAATATCTGCACATGGAGTTGGGTGGTGAATTTACACTCAACTGAATGTTACATCCTAAAGGCACCCACTCATTCTCACAGGAATATCTTACACTGGATAACAAAAAGATCAATTGAATGAAACAGTTCATATAGCAGGTGACACACATGATCCCTGTCTTTCAAAGCTACACATACATATACACTTCTAATATCCTCTGAGTGCAAGAAATGCTGCATCAGGTGAAACAGCTAGAGTAATACCAAGACTATCTGAGGTTGTGAAACATATCTACAAGATATAGGTAGGGAAAAAGCTGTAAGTTGAGCAAAAGGACTCTTGAATTAATGTGTGATAGAAATCAATCCAGAAAGAAGAGAAGGGGAATTTTTTGATTTTTCACCAAATTTTTTATTCCTCAAATTTTATTCAATATTTCTAATAAAGGATGATTTAAAAGAACAGCAGTTAATTAAATCTTTTTTTTTTCTGGATTTCCTTTGTCAAAATGTCACATAAAATAGTTATTTTCCTAACTAAATAAAAATGATAATCTAACCCAGCTAAAGAAAAACAACATGTTAAAATGTATACCTTTTCACAATATCTATTTTACTATTTTGCTGTCTAAGCAGAAAACACATTTACTAATTCTTACCATTTAATTTTTTAAATAAAAAGAGCATTTAAATCTTTCAGTATTCACAATATTGTTTTTTAGGTTCCTACTCAACTGATGTTTTCCCCTTATAGCAACAATTATGTCACAAACTTGGAGGCTCTGATTACACATCTGAAACCCGCAGCTGCACTAACACTTCAGCAGGAGGTAAGGAATGCAATTACTCAGCACTTACATTACATTTGGTGGTCTGAAAGATGCTTTACTAGCACCTGGGAAGGAAATAATTGACAACCAAGAGTATACTAAAGCAATACTTGCTGCTGCTAAGCAGCAGGCATAGGGTTTGGAACTCAAATAGTCAGATACAGACATGTTTTATCAAAATACTCTCTAGAGAAGGACAGAAGTTTTCCAGACTTTAATAATGTAAAATGGCAGATGAAGTGTCCTGGAAGAGAAAAAAAACAGGCCCAATTTACTCCTGATGTAATCTGATTTATGAGAACATGAACCTGGCTTAGGTTCTCCATAATGCATTTGTCAAATGTAAGGAAGATAGAAGTCATGTCACATTGAAATGAAGCTACAAAACTTGGAATCCCCAGGTTATGCAAGAACTCTTTTTGACTCCCAGCAAAATGCACAAGAAAAAAATGATTAAACTGTGGCTGTCAGATGTCGCCTCAGACTCATTTGACAATTAATATTACAATATATATATATGCTCCCTGTCTTTGAAAGCTACACATACATATATGCTTCTAATGTCCTGAGTGCAAGAAATGCTGCATCAGGTGAAACAGCTAGAGTAATACCAAGACTATCTGGGGTTGTGAAACATATCTGCAAGATATAGCTAGGGAAAAAGCTGTAGATTGAGCAAAAGGACTCTTGAATTAATGCAGGTACACAGTATTTTGTTCCAGCTGTTGTGTTAGAAGCAGTTGCCTTGGAAAAGCACAGCAAGGTTTTCAAGAAACTCTAGCTATTGCATGTAATAAAATCCTTCCTGTTTGTTATACTGAAGAGAAGCAAGCAGGCAGCAAAGAACTGGGATAGTCTGTGCCTCCTTCTTGTAACTCTGATTGCTCCTCTCTTCATCATAAGGCTTTTGATAAAAATGCATTAACATCCAAAGGAGTAAGATCATGGCAGTCAGGCTGCATGTCTAATCAGCGACAATGGGCAATCTTTCGTTTCTTTAGTTCAGTATCTTCAGCAGTCATTCACAGGAATTTAATTTTATAACTATTTTGCCCATTCAAACAACTCATTTTTTTTTCAACTTTTCTGTTTAAAATACTAAGACCTAATTACTGCTTTTATCCCAAAACCATTCTCTGCTGAAAAGCCTGCCCACTTCAAGGGAGCTACAAATATAAAAGAAAAAACCCCTCTGAAACATCCATGATATGAATGGCCATAGACAGATTTTGGCCTGGGACTAAATGCCCTGTAGATTTAAGATGTAAGGCCAAGGTACATTGCGCTGTATAGCAGCTATGTTCTATCTATGAGGGATTCAGTGTTTATTAAGTATCTGTTGAACTTCATGACACCCTGGGATGAACTGAGGCACAGAAAGATTAGCTGATTTGTCACATGCTGACTTTGCATTAAGCATCTGTCAGGTATTTTGTAATGTACAGATTGCTTCAGCTTCTCAACAGAGGAAAGTCAGAGCTCCAGGGACTACAACATAGGTGCCCGTAGGCACCTGCTGAGGACCTGACCAGAGCAATGAGATCACTCAGTAGAAATAAGACAAACCAATGGTGATATGTTCTTGGTAAAATTGAGATCCAAGCACCTAATTCCTATCTCTGAGATTAAAAAATTAGCCCCACATAGTAAACCCTGAAACGTTTCCTCACAAGCATAATTCCCAAAAGATTTAAATTTGAGGGTTAATAAAATCTAGTTTTCAGAACATAGAGAAAAATTATTCCGGACTAACATTACAGATCAATATTTCTTTCACCATAGCAGTCCAAATTCAGTGTTACCTAAGCATACACAAGCATCTGTGTGCAAGCTTGTTTACAACAAATTCAAGTTCCACAACAAGAACATACATAAGGTGTAAGGAATTATTTTAATTTAGATGGTCTTGAAAGGAAATACATATTTTTCAAAATCAAACCCAGTTCATTTTTCTATTGTTCCTTTTGTTTTAAACTGCTGGTTGTAGAACAAAAGGTGCATGAGAAGGGTTTGAAACTACGTCCTCTGCTTTCAATCCAGATGACCTGAATAAGAAGTTATGCAGTGTTAATCAAAGTTAACAGTTTTGTAACAGTTTTCACAGAAGCCAAATGGGTGTGACTTATGTTGAAATACTTCAGAAAGAACATTTTGTATTGACAGGAATTATGATATTAAAAGTCTCAGAAGCCACACCTTTCTCGGGCAGTGCAATCAGTGTTTCAAGGACAAATTAGGCAAAGAAATACTATGCACACTGTCCAAAAACTAAATCATTTATTTGAAGAAGTATTCTCACTGAAACAAGTGTAACATGTAATGTCAAGATAATCTTTTTGGGAAAATATAGTCATAGTCTCCATGGAAATGATAGTTATCTTAAAGAGCAAAAAGCAGGCTTTAAAATAAATAAAACAACAACCTTTTACCAAAGAGATATTTGTTTTTTTTATGTGGCTATTAGAAATGTTTACAGTCTCCCTTGTGGCATCGAGGTCTATTGGCCCTTAAAAGACTTTCATCTTCAGTTCTCAAGATATCAGAAATTTTCTTGCATCTCTCCTTTGCAGATGAATATAAGCTTTATGAGCCATTTACCTCAAGCAATTTATGTGTAAATAGTTCTCTTTATACAATTTTTGTTCAAGTCCTCTTCCAAATTGCAATGAGGATAAGCTAACTGGTTCACCAGTTTATTTTCACCTGTGTACAAGTACAAAAAAATTGGACATGGCCTGCTAATACACCTAAAACCATAAGGTTACTTTTCAAGCTTTTTTTCCCTTCCCTCCAATTCTGAGGAAATTCTTCCTATCTACATCAGAATTTGAATGCTCCTACCTGCCCTCTCCACCATCCCTGTCCTCCCTTTTTATTTTTTTATTTTTAAATAGCCCAACTACAAAGCCCAAGCTGAAGTTGCTTGCCTTTTTTTTTTTTTAATAAAGGTATATCAGACCTGACCAATTTATCAAAGCCATATATTCCTGGGGAAAATGATGTGCTTATCGAACACCAGTCAGCAAGTCTTATCTCACTTTTACAAGGATAAATCTAGTTGGATTCCACTGGTAATACGAGGTGAAATGATTTGCATAGACGATTACGCCTCAGCTGCACAAACTGAAAGAGTCAGCAAGGAAACACTTGTTTAATTCTCTTAACATTTAACTCTTTTTCACTTTTTATTTGAGCCTGTGACTCCCTTTTGTGCTGCTTATCTGCAGGCTGCCCTACCATTTTGGAAAATAAATGCTGTAAGACAAACTACTGATTTCATATAAGACAACACCTAGTCCTATTTATTTTCTTCCTAAGGTACTGAAGAGTTGGCTCCACCTTATATTCTCTGCCTTCAGTTCATGAAAAATAACTGTTGCATAAGGCATGAATAATATTGTGTTATATAAATATCTTGTAGTATATGAACATGAAAGCATATATTTATGGAGTAGAAAATGCGTAAAAAGCCAATTGCTTTCTTCCCCTTTAACTTAGCGGGAGTTTTCTCCAACATTTTCCTAACTATACTCTTGAAAGCTGAAGCATTTTCCAAGCAGATTTGGGAAATGCTGGCAGAAAGCCTTTAACTTTAAAACCCACAAAATTAATGTCATTTCTCCCCAGCTTCTTATGTCCTAACAGATATTAACTATGTAAGAAGTCTCTTGTTACCATGCTGGTTGTCAAATTATTTGTGCTATATATATGAAAACTAAACCAGTAATGAGACAAGGAGGCCCAGGAGATGTATGCTGTAGTAACAGCGCCACATTGATGCCATGTTCAAATATTCCCCAGATGTTACACTACTGATGACTAATTCTATGTCAACAGTATCTGTGCTATTAAGATGACTGCCCTATGTTCCTTTACATGGCATTGTAAAAGTCCTTTATTTTCCAGCCGGGTTGTTTTCCTTTGATGTTGCTTTATTAATGTGCATATCCCTTCTGCTTTGCTCATGCAAAAAGCTAAGTAGAAAGCCAGAAAGAGAACTGCAATAATTACCATTCTGTACTTTTACTCTCTGGAGGGACTGGCTGACATTAGAGATTTGTAATAGCTTTTGTATCTCTATGAATCCAGCATAAGGCAATTGTCCACTGTACCTATAACTTTTTTTCTTATTCTTTTCTACTTATATTCAGAAAAAGATGCACATTTAAAAAGAAAATATTAATTGCCTCAGATTTTCCTGCAGCCCTGACAGCAGTTTTATCTCCTAATTTGCCTAGGCAAGCCAAAGTGGCTTAAGGGTGCCCCTTGCTACTTTGGGCAAGGAAAAATTAAATAGGGCAGAGCCTTTTGCTGTCTTCCAGGAGGCTTGCCCTCATCTTTCCCTTCAATCATTCACATTTTACTGAGGTATAACAATAGAGGTCAGCCTGAAATCTCACCACCTCAAGGTATTTCCATGATTTCATTAAAACGCATTTTTCTGAAAACTCAATCAACAAGATTAGACTTCTCCTTAGCAAGAAATAAAAATGCTTATGGACAAAGGAGAATGAAAGAGGCCAAACTAAAAGCTGTATCTCAAATTAGTTATGAAAACCAAGGAAGTAAAATTGCCTCAGGACCTCTCTCATGCATGATTTTTATCTGTCTGAAAAAATATGAGTAGCAGCTATCATTTAATAGGGCAGCAGTCTTTCACTGTGTCTCAAGGATTTACTACCCAACAAATTTACCTTCCAGCATAACATTGCCAAAGATGCAACTTTTCAACAACCAGATGGATGGATACATGTGACTGACCATAGTACACACTTGCACCACCATCAGTAAATGAAATCTGATGTTTGTATATTTATTAGTACACACGACATATCCTTATGATTCAGAAAATGCGAAAAAGCAATGAAGTGAGAAAAGTGAAGGGAAGATGGGATGATTTAGGTCAATTACAATAAATTGTAATTGTTTTCCTTAGATTTTTGCACTCATTGCTTTTCCTGCATTAGAAGGCAAACCTCCCATAGCTGCCATCCAACTCAGCATTCTTTACAAGGATGTACATGGGACCCTTGCACCTCAAGGACACCACATCAGCACCTGGACCAAGTCAAAAACTGAGTATGGTACTGTATTGGGTTTATGTACCAAAGGCTTGGAAGAGGGGTGGCTGCATGGGTGGCTTCTGTGAGCAGAGCCCAGCAGCTGCCCCATGTCAGATCAGAACCAGCTCCAGCCGGCTCCAAAGGGATCTGCTGCTGGCCAGAGCCAAGCCAGGGAGTGATGCTGGTAAGGCCTCCGGGAGAGCAGACTGAAGAAATAGAGAACAAACAAAAACAAAAAACCCTGCTGTGCAACAGGGGCTGGGAGAGAGGAGTGAGAACCAGTCCTGCAGACCCCCAGGTCATTGTAGTAGGAGGTACCCCAGGCACGCAGCAGCATTTCCCCTGAAGCCTGTGGAGAGGCCCCTGGTGGAGCAGGCTGTCCCCCTGCAGCCCATGGGTTCCACATGGTGCAGATCTCCACGCTGCAGACCATGGAGGAGCCCCCGGTGGAGCAGGTGGATGTGGCCTGGAGGAGGCTGCGACCCATGGAGAGCCCCTGGGCCAGAGCTGCAGCCCATGGAGAGGAGCAGGTCTGGGGGGAGTTGCCACCCATGGGGGACCTGTGCTGGAGCAGTTTGCTCCTGCAGATGGACCCTGTAGTACAGAGCTGTGTGGGAGCAGTTCTTGAAGAGCTGCTGCCTATGGGCCGCCCCTGCAGGCTCAGCTGGGGAAGGACGGCATCCCGTGGGAGGGACCCCATGTGGATCAGGGGCAGAGTGACCATGAAGGAGCGGTGGAGACCTAGTGTATCAGGGACTGACCACAGCCCCATTTCCTGTTCCCCTGTGCTGCCTGGGGGGAGATGGAGAGGAAGACACTTTCATTTTGCTTTTTATTCTCTCACTGCTCTTGTCTGTTAGCAATCAGCAATAAATTATATTAATCTTAACTCTATGTTGAGTCCGTTTTGCCTGTGATGGTAATCGATGGGTGATCTCCCTGTCCTTATTTCAACCCTTGCACCTTTTTCATTGTATTCCCCCCTTTTTCCTTTGAAGATGAGGGTGTGAGAGTTGTGGTGGAGTGCAACTGCCTAGAGACAGTACTGAACAGGTGTCTGTTCACCCCAAAGGCTCCAAGCAGAGGGAGAGAGACTTTGCTGTAGATCACGAGAGAGGTGGCATGCTGCAAAGCCATGTGTCAGTTGCTGTGGTAACCACACCTTTTTAAAGATCAGTTGGCAGATAAGGCAGTTACAAACTATCACACCCATTGCTTGCACATAGGTGAAGGCTGCAAAAGTATGCATCCTTCACTTTGCATGAGCATTGATTTTCCTTCTATGAATTCTCAAACACCAGTTCTCCAAGTACTCAAGCCAAGTCTTCAGGGAAGGAGAAAGATGAGAATGAAGTGAATAAACAGCTTTCCCTGACCCCTATGTACAGCTGTAAATAGCAGCAACCACTCTAACAGAAGTCTTGCATTACTTATTGCCTTTTTCTCCTTTCCTGCTTTTCTCTTGCTTATAAATGCATCATTCCTAGCTTGAATTTCAGCTGAGCTGTCTTATTTGTTTTGATATATAGACAGTTATCTTTCATGAGTTTACAGAAAAAGGACTTGTTAGCATATTACAGTGCTGCTAAGAAACTTCTTACGTTTTCTTATTATTAGCATGCACTTCGCTAAATGTATAAGCATAATTCCATGTCAGTTAAAGTACCCTCTACAACAAAAGAAATTACAGTATGTGCCCTGCAGAGGACAGATGTGGGGTCTATATTTGAACCTGACCCCAGTTTTCTTTAAGCAAATTTTAGCTTAGGATGAAGGAAACACCAGTACAATTTTGCATTCAACATGACAGAACCAGCACTGCAACCTCTACTTTAAGCTTTGTTTTGGTACGCTGGATCTGATTGTCAAGTCATTTAGAGAAGCTAGAAATGACAACCCTGACACAACCATAACCAAAAACCAACATGGACCCAGCTCACAAACAGGCATTTCTGCTTCACTGAAACCTAAGAACAGCCTGTCTTACAAGAGAACTCATGATGTACCGCAGGCCAACCTAACCCAGTAAAAATGATTATGGATGGATTAAATTACATATACTATATTCCTATATATGCCCAGGAGTGCTGTATATTTGTTAATGGATGAACCATCATGGAACCCTCAAAGCTGGCTGCTTCTAAAGGCCAGCTCACAGTATTGGTCACTAGCCCTGTGTGCACAGTATTACATATTGCATATTCCCACATCAAACTCAGTTTTCAGCATTGAGCTTGTGATGTGTAGTTTTATAGCCTATTGTCCTCAGGATCTTGAGAGCAGAATACTTACACTGTGGGGGACATGAAAACATGAACAGACCTGTCTAATGCTCCTTAGTATTAGTCAGTGTTAAATCAAGAGGAAGAAAAAACAAACCAATGCCTCACTGATTTTGTCCTTAAATTCCAAGATGCAACAGTCATTTCAATTTTTCTTTAAAAATAAAGATTATGACAAAGCAAGAAAAGCATGTCCTGTGCTAACCTAGAGAAATAGACTAGAAATGTATGAAAACGCTACAAACACATCTATTTGAAAAGATGAGCTGAGTGAGACTTTGCATACATGGTTGGTTGTCGCCATCAGAAAGGTGATTTGTGACCAAAACAAATAAGTATCTTAGGTCAAAACACTTACAGAATCATAAGTAAAAAATGAGTGTTTGGTAGAATACTAGCACTGAAAGTCAAAATACCACTACAATTCATTCAGCTTCTGTATGTATATGCATAAGAACTAAGGATGTAATTTATTCTCAGATTGATATTCAGTGACAGGAGACAAATTTGAACCAGTGTTATTGCAATTTCCTCGCTTTGAGAGGAAAAAAAGCAAGCAAGTGAAGCTGTTTGTAGCTGATGCACAGAAAGGAGATAGATGTACATTTCCACTGCCAGTTGTACCAGTGGATGCTGGCACTTCCTTCCTGCCAGCCCATCCTGTCTGCTCACCAGCACCCAGTGCTGGGGATTTCTGCCTTCCTCAAACTCCCTTTCATCAAAACATACAACAAGCACTCTTGGAGCATGAACCAGTCTGGCACACTGGGAGGAGTGCTCACTTGCACAGCTCAGCTGGCAAAAATGAGTGGGAGTGGCACTGGCACAGGGTGGGGAAAGTAAGCCTGGTTAGCAGGCAGAGGCGTCCTGTCTGCAATCGTAGACAAGAGATTATTAGCAAGACTTTTTTCTTTTGATTTAAAGTGTTAGCATTTCTCCAAACAAGTATCTCAAGGAGTTAATCTAAAAAGAAACCACAGAACACTGCAAACTCCATGCAAGTCCTCCCAGTTTTTGCATTGTCTATCCCACCAAGAGACCACAAATCAAAACAACATCTAAAGCAGCAATAGGAGTTTATTCCAATTAAACATTATTACTATTATGGTCTACTCATTGATTTTAATAGAGAATTAAACTGTACTATAAGGTTGTTTGGGACTCTTGCAAAGCTATGGCTTTTATCTAATTTATCTCTTGAATGTATGACTATGTTTACTTCCAATTTAACCACTCTCATCAGGAGGAAATCTGGCTTAGTATCTCAAATGTTATTACCATAAAGTAATTGCACAAAACTACCAGGGAAAGAAACTTTCTCCTGTTCATACAGAAATTCTTCTTTTGCTCTAAAGAACTTGTCTGTTATTGTAAAATGGAAAAAGGTAAGAATCAAGAGTATCCTTGTGGTGTAAATGCCTGAAGTAACTAGGAAAATAAAACTAACATTCACACTTTTAAGGAAAAGGTACAGCATTGAAGAGGCTTTCAGGGTAGGGCATAACTGCATTATCTGAGCATTCCCTAGGCTCCCAACCTTAGATGCTATCGCGCTGGGGAAACTCGGT
This sequence comes from Anas platyrhynchos, assembly GCF_047663525.1. Taxonomy (NCBI): domain Eukaryota; kingdom Metazoa; phylum Chordata; class Aves; order Anseriformes; family Anatidae; genus Anas; species Anas platyrhynchos. The sequence goes on along the minus strand of NC_092588.1, from coordinate 52,241,300 downwards.
GTGCTAGCTCTAAGGAACACCACGGAGCGTGGAGTGGAGTGGAGACACCACGGCTAGGCTCTGTAATCAGGTGGGGCCTCGATTGTTCTTGTGCACAAAGCTGCACTTTTTGCCACCCTAAGCCAAAGACCTGTCATGTTTTGACAAATGCTGTACCCTAGTGTACTTTTTGCTCATTATAATATCATTATAATACCAAAACACACCTCCATCCCAAAAGCTACCCACCTCCAAGGTGCGACCACCCCTCACTGAGCATGCGCTCTGAATTTCTCGGAGCCTATTACTTTAAACGGAGACGGGAAAACTTTACACCAATCATAACTAAGATATGCTTGACTAGAGCCACTCAAGCTCCACCTAAAAGATAGAAAATAATATAAATTGCCCCAAGAGAGAGGGGATGTTAGGGAAGATACCACCGTCAGGGGAGATACCATCCCGAGGACATACAGCATCCTTAGGACCTCCTGACTCCTGGGATCAGTCGACGGGCTGAGCCTCTCTTCCCCCCCCATTGGGACGCCTTTGGGTGAGATCTGAATATTTGCTCATAAATCTCTATAGAGTCTTTGATCCTTTTAACGCGTTTATTTCTAGGCTGCGCACCTGTAACACCTGTAACACCTGTAACACCTGTAACACCTGTAACACCTGTAACACCTGTAACACCTGTAACACCTGTAACACCTGTAACACCTGTAACACCTGTAACACCTGTAACACCTGTAACATCTGTAACATCTGTAACACCTATAACACCCGTGTATTTCATGCATACTAGCTTGCTTTTGCAGACAGTCACTATCACCGGCAATCCAAAAGAACCTGATTATCTGTTGCTGTAATAAACCATACTTGATTGCATTGTGATAGCTCTCATTAATGCGACTTGGGTGAGGGTGATTATCCGTGATAATTCAGTGTTCTGAATCTAACCAGACCCCCAGACGGTTAATGCATTGTTGGTGAATGTCTGAACGGACCCCCAGGTGGTTAATACGTTTTTGGTGAATGTCTGAGTGGACCCCCAGGCGGTTATTACGTTTTTGGTGATTGTCCGAACGGACCCCCAGTTTTGGTGAATGTCCGACTGGTTCAGTACTCTGAATCCAAACGGGCCCGTGACGGTTAATCAGCTACACCCCTTTAACGCGACAGTAAAATTGGCGTAGTCGGCAGGATTGCTATGGATAAACTACTGCAAAAATATAAATGTGCCCCTTCCCAGGCAGGGAAGGAGTTTTCCCAAAAGTTTTGGAAAGATGAGGAGAAAGTGGTAGAGCACATTGAGCAGTGTCAGGCTTCACGAAAGATTGGTCAAAGAAAGGGTAAAGGTGCAATTTGTGCTGTGTTAGGAGCTTGTTTGTCTTGTGCTCGGCAAAAAGCTAAGGAAACTCCTGCTCCCAAACTGATCTCTGATGCGGAACATACCGCTTTGAAATCAGAGAATGAAATATTGAAGTCATCATTGGACTTTGAAAGGGAGATGGGAAAAACATTAGGAATCAGAGTGGATAAACTTTTGGATGAAAATGACAAACTTGTGAGTGAAAATGATAAACTTGTGCATGAGAATAATCATCTTAAACAATTGCTGGAGAGGGTTAGTCATCTGTTAAATAAAGTACAGCCTTGTGCTCCGGTCAAGCAGATTCGTAGATTGCTGCATAGTGTAGAGCCTGAAAGCTGGGACAGTGATTTCTGGTCTGACAGTGATGACGGTGTTGAAGAGATTTCTGATTCTGAACCCCAATCCATTTCCTTGAGACCTTTGGTTAAGACTGAGACTACTGTTGATGATAATGATGAAATTCGCACTACTGTGCGAACGATTCCGTTGCCACCAGCAGAGTTGGTTAAAATACAGGAGAAGTTCTCAAGGCGATCAGGGGAATCAGAAGTTGAGTATGTGTGTCGAGTTTCTCTTAAAGGAGGAGATCGAATGATGTTGAGTGAGGAAGAGGTAGGAGGCTTTTGGAGACCTGGAGTATTTTTAACCACCACACCAGGAGCTGACCTGGCTGTAGCAGTACAGAAAGCAGCCTGTATTCAGGCGATATATAAAAGAGATGAATTAAGGAAATCCCCGATGTTAGCTCCTATTGATCCAATTCGGTTAACCCCTCTCATCCATGGACTCCCTGATTGTCTTAAGATGTTTGTAGCAAACACCCAAGATCATATACTAGCTGCTTGTAGGGATGATGATAGTGGTTGTAGGCAAAATCCTAACTCCCCTATTCCCACCTGGAGTGAATTGGTACAAGACATAGATAAGTACGGACACCGAATGGGCTGGATTAATTCATCCAGTATTAAATCCCAAGACCACTCTCGGCGAGTCCGTCAAATCCACACTAAAAATCCCAGATATCCCAAATTCAAAGAGAGATTGAAACCTAATAGAGAACGAGGCGAGTTGTGGTGTCAGCAAAAAAACTCTTATCCCCGGGGAGGGCAATGAGCCACCCTGCTCGGCAGGTATTAGCAATTCAATGGCTCTCTAATGAACATATTGACTCTATCATTGCCATTCCTGTTGAACCCCCAAAAATATTGGTAAATTTTCTTATTGAAACCAGGACCCAAATGTCAGTAATTACACATGCAACAGCACAAACCCTGAGCATAACACCTGGTCAACGCAGGGTTAAATTCACGGGAATCAATGGTGTGGAAAAACAATGCCCCACTGCAAAAATTTCACTCTGGTTGCCAGAGGAACAAAAATTAACCAGGGTAGAAGTATTAGTTGGTGCTGCATATACTAATATTTTAGGATTTGACATACTGCATGGTTGTATGTGGAAACTCCCTGATGGAACTGTGTGGAGTTTCGCGACACATCAAAGGGTTTCAGGCACCATGAGACTGAGCCTGCTACAAACATCTATACCCTTACCTCCCTCTAAAATTACTAATGTTCGGCAATATCCGTTGCCAGCAGCAGCACTTATGGGGATTGACGGGGTGGTAACAGAATTGGAAAAAAGAGACATTATTAAAAGGACCAATTCACCTTACAATTCACCAGTGTGGCCGGTAAAGAAACCAACCAGGCAATGGCATTTTACAGTGGATTACAGACAGCTGAACGCTAACACTACACCTTTGACTGCCACAGTTCCAAACATGGCAGAGATAGTGAAAGCCCTCTGTGTTTCTAACAGTAGCAATAGTGCTAACTACTCCCAAATATTTCTATGCATGGGAAATCAAAGATTGCTATTTCACCCTCTTTCTAACCCTGCCGGTTGAATACAACCGAGCATATTTTATTTTCTTTTGTGTTCACAGGAACCCTGAGCGAACTGTATATGGACAGCTGGAAGATGACGAATCAACAGTTTGGATTAATGATGCTATGCTTTACCCTGACCTTGATGCAATTACAGACCTTAAAGGAAACTTAGCTACTGTGGCTGTGCATGGAGCTGAGGTGTTTCACCGTGGCATTTAACCATGTATTGTCACAGTATAGCACAGTCACTGGAACATCTCAAAACAGAAAGGACCTAAATCTCTCTACTTTAGTTCTACATGGAAACAAAATATTTTCAAAAGATGAATGGAGTTGTAATGATTCTCTAAGAATGGCTGAACTTTAAGCCATGTCTGGACAAACAATACAAATTGGTTGCCAAATAACTAAAATAACTGAACCAAATTTTGATTGCTGGTACAATTTTACTTTCACCAAACTTATAATTGTGTGCTGTCTTTGGGGTTACAGAGGCACAGAATTACTATTTGAATTCATGGTCAAAGGATAAGAAGCCTCTGCCCCTGCAGATATTTGAAAATGAACCGACTCAGCCTCCCATTGGTCTAACTCCTTCCATCTTCAACACAGGTCCTTACATAATTAAAAATGTGGGACAACAACAAATTGTCTTTAACCCTAGTTGGTCCCTAAAAAAGGGCCACAGGATGCAACTAGGTTATTGGGAACAGGATTAGGTATATTAAAAAACATTGATGCTGAGGTCTTAATGAGTAGAATAACTGCTACTACAGATGACCTAAGGAAATTGGAACAACCAATAAAATCATCCTTATTGGCTTGAGGAAAATGATCATCAATTAATTGTAAATACCCTTGGAAAAGCCCAAGGCAATACCTCCCTTGCCTTGAGCTGTATCCAAGCACAGTTATGGATACAATCTGTAGCAGCAGCTATTATTAGAGAGGGAGAAGGAGGAACTTTGCCCACTGAAATTTGAAAATTGATTTGGGATAATGCTTCAGAATTTGAAAAAGAATTTCAAGCTTGGTGGCAATTAGTCAACTTTACCCATTAAAATGATCAAATTGTTGCCTTTATACTTACTATAAGTAATGCCACCGTATACAATGTATATCCAATCATTGCATTAGGACTCAATCATAATGGAACTACACTTTATCCTAAAGAGCATAAAGTATGGGCCCATCAAAAGGGAGGAAAGTGGCAAACAATTGATGTAAATGCATAAAGTAATACGCTGGAATCTCAAGACATTTGTCTTGACACTGAGCAAAATATTTGCCACTTTGAGATACATCCTAATGAAACCCTTGAAATTGTACTTATATATATTGGGAAAGGTTGTGTTTGTATGAGAACTCATTGTGATTCTATAGTTGTAGATACCAGTAATCACTCTAATGTTTGTGTTTGCAATTTTACCAAAATTCTAGGATGTGATTTTAAATACTCAATTCCTGTCACTTCTTATCAACTTATTGCATCTAATTATATTCTGCTTCATGAACTGCTGCCTACTCCTATTGGAATGAACCTCACCTTGGTGAAGAAATTGCTGGTACATGAGGACCTGAAGCAGCTGATGACACAAGTCCGAGAAAATGGACAAAAGACTCTGATTACTGTCCACCATGATGATGGAAAGAGTGAAGAGAGATGAGAGACACCGTTGGTGGGACACTTTGTTTGGATGATCGCCAGCTGCCAAGGGAATCTTCAACAAGATGCTTCACCCTGTTATTGTTCTGCTAATACTCACTGTATTGTGTTTTATACTGACAATTAGTTTGTATGTTAAACTCTGGTTTATGATGAAACGTTTAGCATCCCTACAAAATGTACATACACTCGATAAACCTCAATCCGAGAATGTATGTGATATCCCCGACATATTTCAACTGTCGTGAAGCTTGAGTGACTATAGTCACGGGGTGGATTATGTGGTGTAAATGCCTGAAGTAACTAGGAAAATAAAACTAACATTCACACTTTTAAGGAAAAGGTACAGCATTGAAGAGGCTTTCAGGGTAGGGCATAACTGCATTATCTGAGCATTCCCTAGGCTCCCAACCTTAGATGCTATCGCGCTGGGGAAACTCGGTGTGCTAGCTCTAAGGAACACCACGGAGCGTGGAGTGGAGTGGAGACACCACGGCTAGGCTCTGTAATCAGGTGGGGCCTCGATTGTTCTTGTGCACAAAGCTGCACTTTTTGCCACCCTAAGCCAAAGACCTGTCATGTTTTGACAAATGCTGTACCCTAGTGTACTTTTTGCTCATTATAATATCATTATAATACCAAAACACACCTCCATCCCAAAAGCTACCCACCTCCAAGGTGCGACCACCCCTCACTGAGCATGCGCTCTGAATTTCTCGGAGCCTATTACTTTAAACGGAGACGGGAAAACTTTACACCAATCATAACTAAGATATGCTTGACTAGAGCCACTCAAGCTCCACCTAAAAGATAGAAAATAATATAAATTGCCCCAAGAGAGAGGGGATGTTAGGGAAGATACCACCGTCAGGGGAGATACCATCCCGAGGACATACAGCATCCTTAGGACCTCCTGACTCCTGGGATCAGTCGACGGGCTGAGCCTCTCTTCCCCCCCCATTGGGACGCCTTTGGGTGAGATCTGAATATTTGCTCATAAATCTCTATAGAGTCTTTGATCCTTTTAACGCGTTTATTTCTAGGCTGCGCACCTGTAACACCTGTAACACCTGTAACACCTATAACACCTATAACACCTATAACACCTATAACACCTATAACACCTATAACACCTATAACACCTATAACACCTATAACACCTATAACATCTATAACATCTGTAACATCTGTGACATCTGTGACATCTGTGACATCTGTGACATCTGTGACATCTGTGACATCTGTGACATCTGTGACATCTGTGACATCTGTGACATCTGTGACATCTGTGACACCTATAACACCCGTGTATTTCATGCATACTAGCTTGCTTTTGCAGACAGTCACTATCACCGGCAATCCAAAAGAACCTGATTATCTGTTGCTGTAATAAACCATACTTGATTGCATTGTGATAGCTCTCATTAATGCGACTTGGGTGAGGGTGATTATCCGTGATAATTCAGTGTTCTGAATCTAACCAGACCCCCAGACGGTTAATGCATTGTTGGTGAATGTCTGAGCGGACCCCCAGGTGGTTAATACGTTTTTGGTGAATGTCTGAGTGGACCCCCAGGCGGTTATTACGTTTTTGGTGATTGTCCGAACGGACCCCCAGTTTTGGTGAATGTCCGACTGGTTCAGTACTCTGAATCCAAACGGGCCCGTGACGGTTAATCAGCTACACCCCTTTAACGCGACAATCCTCCAAAAGAGGAGAAAAAGCAACAAAAGACACCCTGTTGCCATGACACATTTGTACAATTAGTGGTTTCTCTCTATGCTATTCTACATATCACAAGACCATTTCTAATGCTGTTGCTGTAGCCAAACACCTTGCTTCTACAGTGGGAAATAATCTTTTTCTCCCCTTTATTTTCCACTAATGGTTCACACACTACGTGATTTTAGCACTGTCAAAACCTGAAAAACACAGAACTTGTTCACTGATTATTCTACTATTGATTCAACGGCATTAAAGTTGTTATTGTGCTCCTTCTATGGATGCATCATGACCAGTACCCTGCTGACTTCCAATAGTATTAGTCTACCCCTGTTAGACTAAAACTGTCAATACTTCAAATCAAAAGAGTGCTTGAGACTGACTTAAATCAATACAGCTGATGGATGATGCATACTCCCGCCTCACTTAAATTGTTAATATAAGTGATTTTAATGGTATTTCATTCTGTAGTTCCTGCAGTTCAGTCATTAACACTCTGGCATAATTGGGGTTGATAGATTATTGAAGTAAGAACTATGCAACTGAACTGAGGTGATTCTTTCCCCACACTTGTTTCCAACACCCATTACACACAGTAGAGGGGGAGAAACTGCTGGGTCTTCCAACATTGCCTTTCGTTTTGAGATCTTTACATCTGGTCCATTTTATGACAAACAGAAGTGAGAGAGGCAAAAGGAGGGGACAAAATAGAAAAGGAAAAAAATTGTGGTTAGAAAGCGAAGTCCACCAGCAGGGTCTCTGCTCCTTGTCATCTTCCAACCCTCATATTACTGCTATTCGCTTGCCCTCTCCTTGCTTTTGAAATTCCCTCCCATATAACTATTTAGGAACAATGCTTATTCTGTAACTTGCTGACTGATGCAAAAAGGCTAATAGGTAACAACCAACTTTGGAAGGACACCTTAAACAGTTCAGGAACAATGTAGAATATCTGGCATCCTGCTGATCCTAGAGATGTAGTATAACTAGATTCAGGATACACACAGAAGAAAATTTACTTTAGGTAGGTTGTGAAAGAAACACAGGAGTGGCACTGTTAACAAAATTGACTTCTAATGCAAAACTGTCCTGTCTCCACACTAAGTATGATATGACATGAGTTGACTGCATTTAAATACTTGCTTTTTCTCCCATTCTTAAAAAGAGTGATTAGCACCACTAATTTGATCATGAACCGATCAAAAATAACTATTTATTAGACTGAGCCTGTTGACCATAGGCTAGAAGCTCTAGAACCCAGAATGAGGGTATGTATGTTGGAAGTATTTATGGGCATATCCAGAACACCTTGCACACTGCCTACAAAGAGGTGTTTATTCCAGGGGACTACCAAAAAAAAGCTTCCCAAATTTGGAGACCCTTTGCCAAAATGTCTATAAAGGCCTAAATTGCAACTAGTTCTAGCTCACACACTGTTTTAGTGGCTTTTGGAGAGGCCTTGTATGCTTTAAACTCTGTGGTCTGGTCACAAGCTTTTCTTGGGACTGATGCTCCAAGGCAACTTCCATCACAGAAACAAAACCCAGATGAGTGCTATAGTGAACATTAACCCCCCTCCAAAAGCACTCAGATTCAGAACAGAGTCAGTTCCACTTGTTTCCTTAACTAAACTTCATAAAATGTTGGGCTTTGTAAGTGCTTATATTGAGACACCATTTTGTCGTATGCCAGATTCTAAAACAGCACCATATGAAGCTACTACTAGATTTGCAAGAACAGGTCCTTTCTTCCATGAGCTTCAATCCTAAAAAAAAAAAAAAACAAAAAAAAAAAACAAAAAAAACCTTTTCTACCATGCTCTTTTGGACTCTAGCAGTCAGTTTCCTCCACACTTTAATGTCTTAGACTTAGAGCATCCTCAATTGCTCCTATAAGAGCAGTGGATTGTTTGTCTTATACAGACTTCAAAAAAAATTAATATCTATCAACATACATGTATATGAGATAGTTCACAAGGACGTTTCTCAAGAAACAATCTCTACCTCTCAGTTTTCTCTGCTAAATCCAACATCAATCATTTTCTGTAGAACAGCTTGCCATTTTAACGTAGCTGTAAGATCACAAGCAGAGGTCTTATAGCATGAATATAGAGTTGCTCTTCAAACAGCAACAGCCCCTGCCAAGTCCTCTGTACTTTTTTTTTTTTTTGTATTTCAGAACTGAGAAATACAAGTCAATACCTTTTGAAATGAGGTCATGAGTAGTTCCAAAACTATTTCTATGTCAGATTTCCATTTTCAAATGGAAAATTATTTATTTTTTTACTTTGGAAGAATATTCTCTATTATTTTTTTCTTAGAAAAGGTAGATTTTTTTTTAATTCAAGTTTTTAAAACAAGTATCTAGCTCCATAGTGAAGGGCAAACAGTAGAAAAGTATCAATTTACAAGATGAAAGCAAGAGGTCACAGACAACCTGAAAAAAAGGAAGCTCAATATTATGCAACTGACATGGAAACAGGTCCTGCTAAGGTCTCACAGCAATACTCAACAGGGTGGATCCTCAGAGGCATGCCATAGAGCACACTAGAAGTCTCTACACAGATCTAGAACTCCCACTTCGCCTCAGAGTGCTTTATTTCAGGCATAACATAGTAACTCAGTTTTACAGCATGCTTTGACATTGTAGGATAAAAATTAATTTATGAATGTGAGGACAACATGATGTGCTTCAAAAGAAAGTCTGCTACCTCACAGCTCTGATTTATTAACTGCACAAGGAGAGGAAAGTGGTGACTACAGCTGTAATAGGTCTTGCTTTTCAAAATTCACCACCCAAGAATACCACTAAAACTAGAGAGGAGGGAACTTTCTACAGACATAAGAAAAACCAAACAAATCCTGCGTTACTAAGATACATGTATATACTAGACCTTATTTCTATGTATGCAACTAACACACCAGGTAGAGATGGTAACACTTCTCATGTTCCATCTTGAAACAGTTTATTTTATTATACTGAAAAACATCTATATGACCTCATCAAAAATAAAATAGAAATCTTCACCAGCAAGATGACTTCCTGCATTGGCTGTGCTGTTCAACCTTTCATATCCAGCCATCATCATTCCTATAGTTATCCCCAACATACTGTACTGAAGTAGTTATTTCAGTGGCATAGATGCATGTAATAATCTTTCCGGTCACTTCAATGCTTGAGTATAGTTGTCTGTAGCAGACAAGGAAAGAAATAAAGCTTGTTTTCTCCTCTACACATCACAGCTCCACCTGAGTAGTGGCTTAGAAAGCTTGAAATAATTGTGCCAGTATTTTTTGGCTATGTCCTTCAATGGACAGGCTTGAAAATCTGGTCACCCAGGAGATAATTATTTCAGGTTTTGTCTTGTTGAGCAAAATGGGGACTAATAGCTTGCAAGAGCTAAATCAGGATAGTTTCCTATAACATCTACTTCTAAGATTCATCAAAAAGATGACAAGTAGAAAAGTTGTCTATTAAAATAGCTGAAATTATTTTGATGAATAAGAGTAACCTGTAACAGTTTGTTTTCCATAAGCCTGCCACAAATTCCGTATCACTCCTTGTGGGTCACAGTGGTTGAACAGAAAACTACTTTGAGTAGCAAGTTACCCTCCAGTTACCAGTCTCCCAGTTGTCACAACTGGATTGCACTGGGATGCAGTCTCTTTTAAAGGCCCAGGTGCATCTTCTGTGGCAGTGAAGGTACTTGGAAATAGAGGAGAGAAAAGCCAGGGGAAAAGCTGGCATTTGCTTGATCTGTAACAGCCTAGTGGTAGACCCTGTCCCAGGTTCTCCTCCATGAGGAGATAAGATTTTGTAATTTCATGGAACTATTATATTAACAGTTATTTTCTGCCTGTTTATTAGGCACACCTCTATATTGTGTAGTAACCCAGAAATCCTAAAATTCCAGAACAGTAGAGGTCAGAGGCTTACTTAACTCTGTTTAATGACTAGGTGACAGACTGTGCCCAAACCACTCCAGTGCATGTATCTCAATATTTTTGGTAGTGTAAACTCCACAGAACCACCAAGCAGCTGTCTGCTGCACATCACTGCTCTCACCACTGAGAGATCATTCCAAACATCCCTTTTCTGAAATTAGAGCCTGTTTCCTCTCATCCTGCCTAGTATGAATATAGATACTACCTTCTTTACAACAGCCCTTTGCATGTTTGAACACTTGAACTCCTCTTCTCCATCTCATCTTGATTAGAGAGGAGTCATGCTTTTAGGCTTATTTTAGAGGTCATTTTATGTGCCTGGTTTCTGTTACTCACTTTGCTGCTCTTTCAGCTCTTCAGTTAGTCAGCAACTTCCTTGTATATATTGCTTCTTTGAGAACTACATCTCCTGTGAGGCTGACTTATAGATTGCAAGTTAGCACTTATTTGGTACCAGTGCTGCACAGGTCACTTTTATATTTCGGTTACACTAGGTCCAGGTGAAGTTATCTTTAGGCAAGTAAACAGCCTATATAGAAATTCTCCTGAGGTTAAAGAACTTTTAAAGTACTGTCTCTACATCTTGTCTTCAATCCCCACTTTGTGGAAGAAAACCAAAAACCCACAACCTACAAAAAAGTGCTAAAGATCCCAGATGAATTTGCATTGCACTGTAAGTTTTGTGTAGTGAAAGATTCTTGTCCACTTGATTTCATTTTCTTTTATGAAAGTGTTGGGGTTTATAGGATTTATTCCATTCTGACTGAAATAGTTTATGCTTGTGTGAAACACAAACTGCAGTACCAGTCTGATTACAGCATCAGGCTGTGCAATCTCTGCACTGCATGAAACATGAAGTGTCTATGCAGTATCACAGTCAAAGCTAGTAAGCAATAAATTCTTAGCTACCAGATGTAAAATGCCATCCTCAAGACCCAGATTTAGACAGTCCCTTCCTGCTAGTATCAAGAAATAGAGTTACTTAAGGAGAAAGTCACTTTCTCCGTATCTTCAGAAAGAAGGAAAAAACAGCAAGAAACAAAACAAAAGGATGATTCCTAAATGGATGTCAGAACCTGAATTTTGCTGGGGTCTTAATAGAATCTAATTTATTGCCCCACTAAGAAAAAAGTTATATAAGCTTTTTTTTTTTAGTATACACCTCATCCTAGCTACCAAATAAGACATATATTTTAATGGTTTGCATTGCAGCCATAGATATGTTTGTAATGTTTTCTCCTTTTGGCACCACTACTTGAAGTAAGTGATGTTTGAAAAATTGATATCACCAATACCTCAATAGTGGGTCCCCTCAGAGAGGACTTGATTACAAAAATCAACTGAGAAAGACATTTGGACTTTATGAAGCCATACTAAGTATGGCTGAAATGTCTTTTTTCCTCCATTAATTCCACCAAATAAACTATTTAGTTTCACATCCAAAGTTGGTTTTCCATGGTTTTTTTTTTGGGGGGGGGGGGGGAGAGAGAGATCATCTTTCTTAGTGATTAAAAAAATACATTAGTGTTATTATACTGAGCATAAAAACCCATCTTATGGGACAATTAATCTTTCTCAAAGTGCAGAGCTTTCTCTCTCCTACTGTTTGGTAGTACCAAAATCTGTATCTTAGACACATACCACAACCTTATTGTTAAATAGCACCTTAGTTTTAGTACAATTGTTACAGAAGAGTAGATAGTGGGAAGCAATTGGTGTCTTTGCATTCAGCTTCAGATGTCACAGGAGACCTACAGTGTGCATAGAAATTTCTTGTTCCCCAAGATTGGAGACCTACTTAGGTTAAATTGAGCAACAGATTTAAAACACAAGAAATTGGTGCCTATTTTTAAAAACCTTGGCTACATATTTCACAGTTCATTGGTTAGTAGTACTTCATTAACATGCAGTTATGCTGAATCCATGGCAGACTTCTATGTAAAGAGTGCATGAGGCGCAATCATTCCATTCAGGCACAACATAGTAAAACTTTAGAAAAATACAAAAAGAAGCAAGATTCCTAGACAACCAAAAAATAGTGCATCATTTGCTTAAAGATTTTATCTGAAGTTTTAAATACATGCCGAAGTAGATAACTTTGCAATGACTGTAATAATTATCAAGTAAGCTCTGTGAAATTGTTAAGTTAATGGCATTGAACATTGAGCAGTTAGACTAAGCAGTGGAAGCAGCAATTGTAAAACAATTAACCCTGCTCTACTTCTGTTAAGTTCTTAGGCTAATATTAAAAGCCATTTGCAATTTTAGACCTCTACAGAATAATAAAAGTCTAGAAGGTATTATTCAACTGAGATAAAGTTTTGTTTTACTGGATGTTTTTTTTAGCAGCATCCAGAGGCATTAGAACCTACTTCAAGTTTCAAGAGAGAAATCTCATACTGGTATAAATGGTTTGTGAGATTAATTAGATTCCAGTTCCTGCATAGGTTATACCTTGTTCAAACTGGTATGTTTAACAACCATTCATTTTAACTTTGAAAGACAGACATGTCACTGTTGAAGAGGCAAGTGCAACTTCACAAGTCAACCTCTGTCTTGAGGGGCTTTTGTAGTACTATACTGAATCACACAGAAGTCAGGGTAAGTAGCAATAGTAAGTATAGTATTATTTTAACTTAGGTGAAAACATCAGTTTTGGAGTTTTTTTTTTTTTTTTTTGTAAAAAATATGGATAAAATACATATCTAGTTACAACAACACATATTAGAATCAGAATCATTGAGGTTGGAAGAGACTTCAAGATTGTGTGGTCCAACTGTCCACCTGTCATCAATATCACCCACTAAACCATGTCCCTAAGTACCACATCCAACCTTAAACATCCTTAGAGACAGTGACTCCACCACCTCCCTGAGCAGCCTGTTCAATACTTAACTACTCTGAGAAAAAAACAACTCAGAATTTCTAACAATTATTGCCATATTTGGAAAAGCACTTGCAGTACAAAACACTTACGTCCCTATCTGGTCTCTTAAAGTCATCACCAGAAATGATGAAAAGAATATAAACATTCTTACAAAAATTATGAAAAAAATGAGGCACACATGACACCAAGATGAAGAAATTGTAAAAGAGTCTGCAGAACAGTCAGTGTGACTATGATAAATTGGACAAATGTTGCAAGAAGAAAGACAAAATGATTGATTTCTCTTTCTTAACTGACATCTAGATGCAAGACAAGGACCACAACATCCAGGGGCTGAAAATTTGAGTCCACTAGAACTAAACAGGAATCTGTCTTGCCAAATGAAATTGTGTAGATGTTCTGTATTTATGACATACAAGGGAGTCTATTCTGTTCTACTTGATACCTGTGAAAATATGACCAAGTCTCCAGTTTTGAGTACTGAACTTTAAGGAGGAGAGAAAATAAGAGTAGGGCAAAATAATAAGAAACCAAGCTTCTTGTTCTTTTTGCTACCAATGTAAAAGGGTCATGTTCTACAGCACCTAAACGACTACCTCCTAGTAAAGCAAACACCACCTCTCCCAGGCCTCCCATCTCCCCAGAACATAGGTCTGAATACATCAGGTTCATTCAGCTTGCTCAAATGATGTGAAGACTTATGACAGCAACCATGCTAACCAAAAATATGAATTGACAGTTTAATAAACTTATGTTTTGGCTTTTGTGCTTAATACTCAATACAGGAACAGTTCTGAGAATGCCCTATACAAATAGGCAAATAGATAAACAAAGGAGGATTTTTGTCTTTGAAGATAATTCATAACATATATATCACAAATTTCCTTAAGCTATAAAAGATTTAGTTTGTAGAAGAAAATAAGTATTCTCTATACCATCACAAACCTGCTTGCTGCTCTTAAAGTTTGAGGTCTGCTTTTTGTTGAAGGCAACTTTTTGTCTATGAATCAGGATTTCCATCAGGAAATCATCAGGAGATGGAGAACAGATTCCAAGACCACCTTTGCTCAGAAAAGAAAGGCCAAGGAGAATGTACCTCCTCTGATAAAGAAGAAGGGTGAGCTAGTGATGACAGACATGGAGAAGAATAGAAGGCTGAGATCTTCACTGGTAGTTAGGCTTCCCAAATCTTTTATTTTCCTGAACCTGTAGGTGAAAGCTGGGGGAGTAAAGTCTCACCCACTGTAAGCAAAGAGCAGGTTTGAGACCACCTGATGAATCTAAACAAGTGGAAGTTTATGAAGCCTGATGACATGAATCATAGGGTCCTGAGGAATTAACTGATGTAGTCTCTAAGCCACTTTTCTCCATTATATTTGAAACATCCTAGCAGTCAGGTGAAATTCCTGGTGACTGAAAAAGGAGAAACACCACTCCCATTTTTAAAAAGGGTAGAAAGAAGGACCCAGGGAACTACAGACCAGTGAGCCCCACTTGTGTGCCTGGCAAGATCATAGAAAAGATCATCCTGCAAGCAGTGCTGAGGTACGTGCAAGACAAAGAGGTGATGAGACAACCAGCATGTCTTCACCAAGGGTAATTTGCGTCTGACTAATCTGGTGTCTTTCTATGACATGGTGACTGCATCAGTTGACAAAGGAAGACCAATTGGTGTCATCTGCCTGGACTTCTGCAAAGCCTTTGACATGATCTCACATGATATTCTGGTCTCCAAATTGGAGAGCTATAGATTTGATGGTTGGACCACTCAGTGGATAAGGAGTTAGCTTGAAGGCCACACCCAGAGAGCGGTGCTCAATGGCTCTATGTCCAGGTGGAGGCCAGTGACAAGTGGTGTCCCTCAGAGGTCTGTCCTATAACCAGTACAGTTTATCTTCATCAACAACAGGCAGGGGGATTTTGTGCACCCTCAGCAAATTTACAGATGACACCAAGCTGAGTGGTGCAGTTGATATGGCAGCAGGAAGGGATGCCATCTACATGAACTTGGACATGCTGGAGAAGTGGGCCCATGTGAACCATGTGAGGTTCAACGAGTCCAAGTACAAAGTGCTGCAGCTGGGTAGGGTGCAGTCCCAGACATGAGCACAGACTGGGTGAAGAACTGATTGAGAGCAGCCCTGCAAAGAAGGACTTGGGGGTTCTGGTAGACAAAAAGCTCAACACAAGCCAGCAGCGCATGCTTGCAGCCCAGAAGGCCAGCTGCATCCTGGGCTGCATTAAAAGAGGAGTGACCAGAAGGTCAATGGAGGTGACTGTACTCCTCTACTCTGCCCTCGTGAGGATGTAGACCTGGAGTACTGCATCCAGTAGTTCAGCCTACAGAAAGGAACCTCATTGCAACCTTTCAGTACTGTCGTGGTTTAACCCGGCCAGCAGCTAAACACCATGCAGCCGTTCACTCACCCTCCCCCCTCCCTCTCTGGGACGGAAATGGAAAGTGAAGCCTGTGAGTTGAGATAAAGACAGTTTAATAAGACAGGAAAATAATAACAACAAAATAATAATAATAACAATAACAATACAATGGTGATAATAGGAAAGTAATAATAATATGTACAAACAAGTGATGCACAATGCAATTGCTCACCACCCGCTGACCGATGCCCAGCCTAACCCCAAGCAGTCTGGCCTCTCCCCCGGCTAGCCACCCCTATATATTGTTTAGCATGACGTCAGATGGTATGGAATACCCCTTTGGCTAGTTTGGGTCACCTGTCCTGGGTCTGTCCCCTCCCAGCTCTTGCTGCACCCCCAGCCTACCTGTTGGCAGGACAGAGCAAGAAGCTGAGACATCCTTGGCTTGGTGTAAGCACTGCTCTGCAACAATTAAAACATCGGGGTGTTATCAGCACTCTTCTCATCCTAAGCCAAAACACAGCATTCCACCAGCTACTAGGAAGAAAATTAATTCTGTTCTAACTGAAATCAGGACATCTATCTAAGGGAAAATTATAAAAAAAAGATTGAGAACAACTATTTACTCAGTCGGACATTGACTGGATAAGGGGGAATCGTTTTAAACTAAAAAAAAAAAAAAAAAAAAAGTAGATTTAGGTTAGTGGTTAGGAGGAAATTCTTCACTCAATGTGCAGTGAAACACTAGAACTGGTTGCCCAGAGAAGCTGTAGATGCCCCATCCCTGGAGGTGTTCAAGACCAGGTTAGATGAGGCCTTGGACAACCTGATCTAGTGGGTGGCACCCCTGTCCACAGCAGAGGGGGGTGGAACTAGATGATCTTTGAGGTCTTTTCCAACCCAAGCTGTTCATTGACCCACTCTGCATAGACATTAAAAGGAATTAGGGTGGCTCTGATGTTTGGAGCTCTCCTTTCCAGTCATTTTCAGGAGATATTGCTGGTTTTCTGTCTAAATTCAGTGTTAATCTAAATTGTGGTTACAAGCATCTTTGAAAGATCAGAAACTTTAAACTATTTACTTATATCTTGAGGGGCTAAGATGCACCATTCATATGTCCCTTTTTGAGACGTTTTCATTATTCTCACACCAAGTGGTTTGATGCCTCCCTCAAAAGCAGCAGGAGTGGATACTACCCAGCACCCTGCCCCCTTGCGCCCCTTCCCCCTCCCCCCCCGAGTCAATTGGCTCAATCCCTAGACTGAGTTTTTCAGGACTTCACCATTAAGTGTTCTCTACAAGAAAGCTCTTGGCAAGTCTATAGCTACTACATAAAAAAATAATCAAGATAAGGATGGTTTCACAAGCTTCGCCCTGCCTTGTGAAATTCAGCAAACTGCCAACACTGCAGAGATCTTAAGCATTCAGTAACTTTGTGATTCAGAATGAGACCAGACATTTTATAAAGGTGAATGTTTACATTAGGTTCACAGGAAAAACTTTGCCATTTATAGGCAAGATGATACTATAATGGCAAATCCAGCTATTTCAGCATGCAGAAGTTTGAGTTAACATGAATTGAATTCTAGGTTTGTGGGTTTTGTTTCATAGAACCCAGACCAAAATAAAAGCTCTTAAAACAAGTGAATAAAGATTAGCAGATAACTTCCCCCCCCCCCCCACACACACACATTCAGCGGGATAGCTTCACTCCATGCTTACATGCTTTGTAGTAAGTCAAATCACAGAATAAATTTCAGAAGGTTTGAAGTTGGAAAGGACCTCTGGAGGTCATCTGGTTCAGGCCTCCTACTCAGGCACAACTACCCAGAAGAGGTTGCCCAGAACCACATACAAGAGACTAGTATCTGAAAGGAAGAGCCCAAAATATCTCTGGGAAACCTGTGACAGAGCTCTGTCTAAGCACAATAAAGTGCCTATTGATGCCCAAAGGGAACCTCCTGTGTTCTAGTCATGGCTTCTTATTCTGCCACTGGACACAACTGAAAAGAACCTGGCTCAGGTATCTATAGATATTGATAAGAACACTGAGCTACCTCTTCTTCAGGCTGAAGAGTATCAGCTCTCTCAACCTCTCTTCATAGGAGAGGTGTTCCAGTTCTTTCATCATCTTTGTAGCCCTCCACTGGAGGCCCTCTTTCCAGTACATCTAGGTCTCTTGTATTGGGCAGGCCCAAAACAAGACACCACTCCAGAGTTGGTCTCACTAGTGCTGACTCTGGAGGGGGAGGATCCTGCAGGGAGAGGTTCACCTCTTGACCCGCTGGCAATATGTTGCTTAATGCAGACAGGAATACCGTTAGCCTCCTTAGCATCAAGGGCACATTATTGTCTCATGTTCAACTTGGTGTCCACCAGGATCCCCAGGTCCTTTTCTACAGAATTGTTTTCCAGCTGGGTGGCCCACATCATGTACTTGTACTGAGAGTTGTTTCTTCCCAGGCACAGGACTCTGCACTTGAGTTCCATGAAATTTTAGTCAGGCCACCTCTCTAGACTGTTAAGATCCTTCCAGATGTTTTTATGGTCCTCTGGCAAGTCAGCTACTGCCTCCAGTTTCATGTCATCTGCAGATTTCCCTTCTGAGGGCTCACTCTACCCCATCATTCAGGTGATTAATCTAGATACTTAACAGGACTGAACCCAGCATTGAACTCTAGGATGAGAATCACAAAAAGCTTGAGGTTGAAAGGGAACTCTGGAGGCCATCTGGCCCAAACCCCCCTATTCAAGGAGGGCTACTCAGAGTAGACCTCATGACCTTACTCTTATAGCCAAAAAAATAAGCAATGATTTAAACTATAAAGTTCTGATTGACACCATACACCTCACTGTATCTGTATCCTGGCTTTGTTTATAGAAGCTTTCTGTACATTAACCAGAACACAGCTGAATTTTCCTTCACAGTTTTCCCTAGCAATATAGTGAGAAGTTAACTACATTTGGTGTTGTTTTTAAACGCAGTGACATTTCACAGAAAGCTGTGCTGTGCTTAGGAATGCTAGGGAGAGGTCAGGGCTTTTTCAAAAACCTATTTAAAAGAATAGCTGAGAAAACAAAAAGAATCGGATACTGTATAATAGCTAATTGAAACGCTGCTTCATTTTACATTTCTCTAATGAGGTGCACTATAACACTAACTGAAATAACATTGGGTAACA
The DNA here is from genome assembly GCF_047663525.1 of Anas platyrhynchos. Taxonomy (NCBI): domain Eukaryota; kingdom Metazoa; phylum Chordata; class Aves; order Anseriformes; family Anatidae; genus Anas; species Anas platyrhynchos. Next base: position 52,222,275 of record NC_092588.1, on the reverse strand, counting down.
GGACTACCTCTATTAATCTACTTATAGAGAAGCTGTTCATTAATTAGGGTGGACAGAGCAATCACAGTGTTGCTGAACAATAGCAGTGCCAACTCACATTGTTGACAAGTACCTAATTAGAAATTAATGGCAGAAAGCTGTGCAAATATACATCCCCTATCTACCAGAGAAGGGCTTATTACAGATACACATAATGAGAGAATCTAAAACATCCATCTTCAAAATATATTCAGGAATCAGTTTAAAAACCATTAACCCTTCATTACCACCTTATACAATTAGCTCAAAGTAGGAGCCTTGTTAAGACTGTGTCTCATTAGTTCCATTATGACTCTTACAAACTTCAAGACTTTTAGTTACTTGAAGATTATCGTCTTCGTTAAAAGATTTAAACGCAAACAAAAGAATAGCCACACACTTACGAACTCATCAACAAAAAATATCCAAGAGTTTCCCAGAACTCTGACCAAAGCCCACCTGAAAGGAAAATTTTAAGAATTCAGTTTCTCTATAGTAGGGCTAATCCAGTCCAGTACAACTTGTTTAGAAGTCTTATCTTGCCACCTTAGGACTCCAAGCTATATTAATCTCACAAGTAGTTTTACATAACTAGTTATATGTATGCTTAAGTGTCTTTTTTAATTTGAGGAAAGTTAAGCAACCAAAAAAATGACATTTTCAGTCATTCAACTCATGCAAGGCACAGAAAACACTTACTTGACAGAAACAGCTTATACATCCGGAAGTGCTGATGTGCTTAAAAGATTGCAAGAGCAAGGACTTGATAAGCAAGCATATTGCAGAGCGTGTCTTGTCTTATCCCTTTTTTTTTTTTTTTTTTTTTAACTTTTTTAATAAGAAGCCACATTTATTAATCCCCATCTCTTAATATTGAACTAGATAATTAGTCCAATGTCTTTCATAAGCTACATTAATAAGGCCTAGCTCTCTGTTTGTGCTTTGGGAGAAATTCAATAAACAAAAGGACTAAAACTTCCAAAGAACATTGAGAAATATGTCAGAGGCAATTTGTCTTCCCTCTTACAAACACTTAAGACTGTCTTTCTTTTGATATATCCTTAAGGAGGAGGGAGACTTGATCTCTTCTCTTGTTGGTGCTATTTATAGTGTGTGGGTGTTGCTGGCCTGGAATATGTTCCACTGCTCAACTCTGGGGACTGGGAAGGCATATTTATTCCCCTGATTCCCTTAGGCTTCTCAAACAAGGCAGGGATCTTTGTCTTTCTGAAGCCTTGAATATTGACAAAGCCAATCTAACTGAAAAGTAGTATTCATTGAAGTTCTCATGGTTTCATGGTAGTCCAAAACACCTCTTGCTCGCTCATACTCTTGGTTTACATCTCCTCAGACACCACTAGCAGTCCACACTTGTGGGGAATACAACTTTGACAGTACCTCAATCCTTTTGCCTACTTTCTGTTCTGCAGCAAATACACAGGCTTGTCATAAGCCATCTGGAAGGTCTTGCTGATCCTTTCACCGAATGGCTGAGGTTGGAAGGAACCTCTGAAGATCATCTTATCCAACCCTTCTGCTGAGCAGGATCACCTAAAGCACATTGCACAAGATGGGATCCAGGCAGGTTTTGAATATCTCCAGAGAAGGAGACTCCACAACCTCTCTGGAAAACCTGCACAAGGGCTCTGTCACCCTTACAGTAAAAAATTAAATGCCCCCTCATTTTCAGCTGGAATCCCCTGTGCTTCAGTTTGTACTCATTGCCTCCTGTCCCCTCGCTAGGCACAGCTGAAAAGAGATTGGCTCTTTTGGCATCCTCCCCTCAGATATTTATACACGTTGTTGAGGTCTCCCTGAGTCTTCTCTTTTCCAGGCTAAACAGTCCCAGCTCTCTCAGCCTGTCCTCATATGACAGGTACTCCAGTCCTCTAATCACCTTACACCTTAGTAGCCCTCCTCTGAACTCCTTCTTGTAGTTCTAGGTCCCTCTTATACTAGGGGGGGCAGAACTGAACACAGTATTCCAAGCATGGCCTTATCAGGGTTGAGTAGAGGGGGAGGATCACCTCTCTTGACCTTCTGGCAACACTCAAGTGCAGCCCAGGATACCATTGGCCTTCTTGGCCACAAGGGCACATTGCTGACCCACAGTCAGACTGCTGTCCACCAAGACTCCGAGGTCTCTCTCTGCAGAGGTGCTCTCCGGGAGGTTTATTCCCAGCCTGTAGTGGTGCTTGGGGTTATTCCTCCCTAGGTGCAGGAGCCTGCACTTGCCCTTGTTGAACGTCATGAGGCTCTTCTTGGCCAAACCCTCTAGCCTTTTGAAGACCCTCTGAACAGCAACACAGCCCTCTAGGGTATCAGCTACTCCTCTGAGCTTTGTATCATCAGCAAACTTGCTGAGGGCTCACTCCATTCCATCGTCCAGGTCATTGATGAATAAGCTGAACAAGACTGGACCCAGTACTGACCCATGAGGGACACTGCTAGCTACAGGCCTCCAACTAGACTCCACACCACTGAGCACAACCCTCTGAGTTCTGCCATCCAGCCAAATGCCAATCCACCTCACTGTCCACTCATCTAGGCCATACTTCCTGAGCTTGTCTACGAAGATGTTATGGGAGACAATGTCAAAAGCCTTGATGAAGTCAAGGTAGACCACATCCACTGCTCTCCCCTCATCTATCCAGCTAGCCATCTCATCACAGAAGGATATCAGATTGGTTAAACATGATTTCCCCTTGGAGAACCCATGCTGACTATTTCTGATCACCTTCTTATCTTCCACATGCTTGGAGATGACCTCCAGGATGAGCTGTTCAGTCACCTTTCCAGTGTTGAAGGTGAGGCTGACTGGCCTATAGTTGCCTGGGTCTTCCTTCTTGCCCTTTTTGAAGACTGGCATGATATTGGCTCTCTTCCAGTCCTCAGGCACCTCTCCTGTTCTCCATGACCTTTTAAAGATGGAGAGCGGCCCAGCAATACATCAGCCAGCTCCCTCAGCACCCATGGGTGTATTCCATCAGGGCCCATGGATTTGTGGATGTCAAGTTTGCTTAGATGATCTCTAACCCAAACCTCTTTGATCAAGGGAAAGTCCTCCTTTCTCTGAACTTCCTCTCATCTCCAACATCTGAGATTCCTGAGGGCTGATTTTAGCAATAGCAAATGAAGCAAAAAAGGCATTCATCAACCCTGCCATACTCCATATCATTAAAGCAGTCCTTTGTGCCCATTTTTCACATGCAGATTCTTGGATAGTCTGTCTTAAAGTTTCCTTCAGTTTGTGCTCAGTTTCTTGGTCTGAAAAGACTTTGCCTCTCCAGTTTTCCTTTAAAGATTGTGTTCTTTAGACAGCTTAGTAGGTATCTGATTTCTCACATTCATGAAAAGGGAAATTAAGGCAGCGTCTACAACTCATTAGCTACCCAGACACTTTCAGCACACCTGGTTAAAAATCAGTCTTGCTGTGAACATGCAGCATCTCAAACTGGTGCAAACTTCCACTTTACTACTTCTAACCTTCAAAAACTTGACCTAGAAATTGAGACTAGCTTTATCTCTTCCCATGTGCACATTTCTTTGAGATAAGGGAATGCCAATACAAAAGCCTTCCCTTTAGGGACCTAATATCTTACTCAGAACACATCTTCAATACTGTCTGACTCCTGATCTTTAGCTTTCCTCAATATATTTCCACTGGTTCAACAAACTTTTTTTTTTTTTATAGGCAGAAGCAGCCCTAACTCCAAAAGGACAGCACTTGGATTTTGGATTAGATTTTGGGAGTAACAGGGAAAGGCAGGTGGTGGTCTTCATCCATATTTTGGAGGAAACCAAACCAGCTGCTTCCAGCTCTGTCCTGTGCTACGCAGCTGCTATAATACTCACCTGGATGGTCCTGAACCCTTGCCTTAGGTGCTTGCTTTTCTTTTACCTGAAAAAATGGGCTGGATATCTCCTGTGAGCCTGGCAAACAAACCACTCTGAACTATCTGATCACCACTTACACTGAGTAACTGAAACCCAGATTTTTCAGCTTTTAACTTTTTAAAAGTTTGCAAGAGGAAGACTTGCAGCACTCCAGCATAATTTTAAGACCTTTCTATACATCAAGTCCAATAAGTCAGTCCACTCTTTCAGGATTTGGCACATCTTTTGTCTGCTGCATATCACTGTGACCTCCCATCCAGGCACTGTGTCACTTAGTTACAAAAGAACTGATACAGACTTTTCTCCTGCTCTTTGAAACTGAGCTGGGAAAGAAGATAAACCTATATTCGACTTAATGCCAGAGCCCAGTTTGCTTCAACCTTGAAATTAAAAGACAAAAGGGGTAGTTTGAGGAAGAAAGTCAAACAGAATGCTAACTGTGAATATGCTCTCACCAATTTACATTTTGGTATTAATCTGAGCATTTCCCTGTGTTTAAGTGCCATAAAGCTTCACTTCATTATTTGCAGTTAACTGTAACACAGCTAGAAGATAATGATTCCTCACTGTAAATTAGATGCTATTACATGAGTTGTTTCAGATTGGCATCTTGACATTAAAAGATAGTTATATTTTTAGAAATAGCCAGGAAATTTGCTCTTTTACTTTGAAAACAGTAAGCAAAATTTTGTTCTTTCGAAATGCATACATTCATGACTGGCTAAACAAGCCAATTTCCCCATGGACATGCATCATTTATCAAACATCCTGGAGAATCTGATCCTTCAATCCCCGTCATGCAACAGTCCCACTGAGATGGGTAGGGTCAATCTCAGAGCTACAGGATCAGGCCTTTGCATTTGATACAACTTTAACAAGCAAACAAATATTTTGCAGAGTACACTGAATCTACTCTCCTAAAATATCCTGAGCTTCCGATGGTGACCTTTAGATAACCTTGCTGAACTATCCTGACAATTTGACAATAACCTCCACTCTTAGAAATTCAAAATTGCAAGTAGAGATTGTAAAGATGATCTCTCTCTACAATGTGAGTGTGGTATGTTTATCTCAGAAAAAGCTCATCCTAAAGGGCACATCTAGAAGAGCTAAAAAAGTATAGAAATAAAAAGGAATTGATGTTCAAAAGAGATAGAGAACAAAAAAAAAGAACATGAGCTGCAGTCAGAGACAAGTAAAAGTAATGTCATGGGCCACAAAACATATGAAGCCTAGTAGTCCTGCCCCATCCAGTTAGTGCTTGATGGGACCTGTGGCTTGGAGTGAAAGCAGAAGGGGATGGAGTTATGTTCCTTCTTATGCTTAAGCAGCCTGACATCGCACCAAAAGCTACCATCAGGAGCTATTTTAAGCAATTTTTTCCCCTCCTTTTTCGCACAGCCTTCTGTAGGCCCTTGCATTTGTTTATATTAGTATACTTGCATAAGTATTTATGCAGTAAATAGGGATAGAATTGGGAATAATAAATTTTATTTTTTGTAAAGTCTTGTGGTACTTCTGAAGATGTTATCAGAGAATAGCATAGTTAACCACCCAAGGAGAAAATACTTCACCTAATTAACATTTTTGGATGACCCAGTACTGGTCTTAGACAAAGACCAGCAATATAAACATGGTAAGACTTATGAACACTTCTTTCACAGTATTTAAGGTGAGAAAATTTTCCACACAGGCAACAAAGAACTCTTTGGAAGTCCTTAAGTCTTCAAATTCCTTCAGCAAGCCACTGCCTATGGATCAGATCTGCCACAGGGGTCATGAACAATAGCAATCAATGTGAGCCAGCAGCATTCCCTTGCAGCACAGAAGGTGATATAGTAATCCTGGAGTGTTTTTTGTCAGAAAGGAAACATTCCTCTTTGCTAAACACACAGACTGTTTAGAAGAGTATGCAGTCACAAGCTGCCCAATACATCAGTAAACTGGAATGAGTTCAGCAGAGGGCAGCCAGAATGTTGAGTGCTGGAGCTTTGCCTTGTGAGGAGTATGTAAAGAAAAGCTAGTTCAACATGGAAGCAAGGCAGCTTTGGGGACACCTGACATGAGTCCCTCAGTACTTACAAGGCTACCCAATAAACAGAGTAAAGCTCTTCACAGCAGTGCATGGTGAGAAGATAGCAGGCACAAACAGAAATGAGAGGCATACTGAGTGCAAGGAGAAACCCTTTATTCCTGAGGACAGCCAAACACTGAACAAGATCAACCAAGGAGGCTGTGCAGGCTCTGTCCTTGGAGGTTTTCAAGACCAGAAAGCCCTGAGCAACCTGATCGGGTGTCACAGTTCACCCTGCTTGGAGCAGTAAGCTGCACTAGAGACCTCCCAAGGTCCTTCCCAGACTCAAAAATGAGCCTTTTTAACCATAGAAGCCAACATTTCACTTAAGATACACTTATGCACCCTTGTAGGCAGTCCATAGCTTATGGTGAATTGGGGTGGGGGAGCTGACAGCATTCAGTGCTTATGGCACAGCAGAGCTTCCAGAAGAAAGAAAAAAATCACAGGCTTATATTTAGCAAGTGAGCAATGAAGCAAAATGGCATAGCAAATGCTGACGGTAGTGGTGAGGCTGTGGGGGTGGGAAGGGGGCGTGAAAACTGGCAAGAGTTTCAAGAGTGAGTTTTGGTATTTCAGTTCGAGAGGTAAGGACTAGATGCCTGTTACACCCTCTGCAGCAGGTACTGAAATTCCAATGCTGCAGAAATTTAAACACCATCATCTGTTCTTTCTCCCATCTCCCACCCCTGTCTCATTTGAAAAATATTTACAAGGGGATGAAAGGCCACCTTCAGACATGTGACCATAGCTGCATGCTGATGCTTTCTATAAATATGGGTTTGCTGAAGTGCTAAGATACGTTTTACTGCAGTATAGCATTATGGCTTCTGTTTAGCAAAAGCTGTTTCCTTTCTCTTTTCAGACCCCTGCTAACCTTGGCATCTGGCTCTTAGCTACATGACTTTTTTGCCCTGCCTCTCCAAAGCAGAGGAAAGCAAATAATCTCAAGCCCAGCTGTTGCTGTAGACTAGGTTTAGGTAAGTTTAATATAGAACCTGATCAGAATTAATACAGAAGTGATTTAAGAAGTCTGATGATTCCAGTCTATATTTGGGGTGTTTCAAATTGTTGTGTTTAGTCATCATTCACTCTGTGTTTCTGGTTGGATTCACACAGGGCTCTCTGGTGCATTATTAAAATGGCTTAGACAAAAGGCATTTTTTCTTCTTTTTCTCAACTTTTCCTTTGTACTCATTTCAACTGCCCTTCCATCTTCATGTGTGGTAGGCCCATATGAAACTTGATTGCCCTTGGATACCAGATATGCATGGCTCTTCAGTGGTGGCTAAAGGCTTGTGGAAATAACTATTTTTAACTGTTCTCCAAATAAAATCTTTTCCAGCTGCTCCATATAAAGGAACAATTCCAGTTCACCTTACAGGGAGAAACTTTTTTGTAGGAAAGGGATTGCACAGACATGTACCAGAGTAATTGTTTGTATTTAATACCAGTAAGCTCAAAACAAAATGCCTGAAACATCTAAAAAAAATCTACAGTCAGTTATGCATACAATCAGACAAAATGTTGTTCTGCCTGCTTGCACCATCATCTTTCTCCACTTAGAGCTCAAAGTCAATAAAACATATTCAGGAGTTTTAAGGAAAAGAAAAACCAGACTCAAACCAGAAAACCAAAATTCTGCCTTCCTGTTTTTTCCCCTTTGCTGTCACTATGCTATTTTCCTTTGCATTTCTCTCCTTTAAAGTGAAAGTAGAACTTGTGTTTAGCTTAGTTTTATTTGTAAAAGGTAAAAGTGTCATGTAATTGTTACTGAGCTTGTTCAATTCACACACCATGTTCTCAGGAGGCCTAAGCTGATCACCATGAAGATTGAATTAAGACTACACAGAGTTAGGATTCTGGATGTGCCCACCCATGAAATAACCTCACACCAGACCTAGCTGCAGAAATTACTTCTAAATTCTATTTGTGTAGAGGTCTGCTTGCTTTGGCATCTATACAGATGTGCACTGGTGGTTTGGCTAACATCCAAGCATGGTTTTTTTTTTAAAGCATCTTCCCCAAAACATCTGCTTTGGACACTGCTGGAAAGAGGCCTGATGGACCTATGGCATAGCTGTTTTTATGCACTTTCTGAGGGCCAGTGCTCACACCACATTTAATCAAGTTGCAGCTAGAGAGTTCATTCCAAGAGGATACAACTCAAATACATTTTGAGTCATTACACAATATGTGCTGTAAAAGACAAGGATTTAAATCCTTCTCAAGAACTAATCACAGAATCACAGAATTTCTAGGTTGGAAGAGACCTCAAGATCATCGAGTCCAACCTCTGACCTAACGCTAACAGTCCCCACTAAACCATATCTGAAGCATTGCAGATAGACATGTGAAAGGAACAACTAGAACCAACATAAGGTCATAAGCAAGTGAAGATTTATTCCAGAAGTTTGGAATTTTATCAGCGAGAACAGGCTTAGTAATTGGATATCTTAATTCCCTTTCTTCCAGTATTTCACTTGTAAATATGCTATTCTAATGCACAATACTTTTAAAGACACAAGACAAAGGTCTCAAGTAAGCCTGTACAGTTTAACTTCATCCAGTAGTAAAAAAAAAAAAAAAAGAAACAAAACAGTAAAAGATAACTGAAAGAAGAAACCATGAAAACAAAATCAAAAAGGTAGAAACAGGTATACAAATTCAACCTTGAAATAAGATGCATTTTCCTAGCTGTGATGATTAGACATTGAAAGAGCTTATCTGGTAGGTGGCATAAACAGCATAGACTGGAGTCTTTAAAGATTAGATGTCTAAGATAACCTCAATCCAATGTGGGGAAAAAAAAAATCTAAGGTCCATGGACAAAATTAATAGATCACCAGAACAGTCTCTTCTGACCTTAGAATCCGTGAACATGTAGATATCACAGAATCACAGAATTTCTAGGTTGGAAGAGACCTCAAGATCATATCCTCATATCCCCTCCTCCACTAACCATGCAGAAGACAGTTTCAGACTCAGCAAGGGGCAGGGAGCAGTTCCATTCTCCTGAGTTCTGGAGCATGCTGCCAGACAGGAGCTCAAGTGAGCCTCCATAACCTCACAGAGGAACCTTGCACCTACATGCAGTTAACAGAAAAGACTTCCTTACTCCACCACAGGATGAATCTATTCCACGGCTTCCGGATGGATATATTCCATGGCTTTCATGTCATTTCTTGTTTTCTCCCCCCCTCCACCACCCTCCTCTGCTAATACAACCAACTTGCTGAATGCTGGACTGGGTAGGCCAGTGCTATGAAAGACTACAAGGAACCTATTTCTCAGGTGTCTGACTATAGACCAAGCTGAATACCATGCTTAGGAGCAGGAAAAAAAAAAAAAAAAAACAACAACAAAAAAAAAAAAACAAACATTTTCCCCAGTTGCTTTAACCTCTGAGTGAAGGGGATTTATTTATTGGCAGAATCCAGCATATGCCACCTCAACAATTTCCCTGCTATTTCAGGAGTCCTACATTCTGGGAGTGGTCATACTTTTCTCTCTGCCTGCAGCAAGTTTGTTTTCCAGGGACTGAACTGTCCTGGGCTAACAGAAGTCACTAGACACAGATTAAGTCATCTAAGGGAAACTGGATAGCTTGAAACATAGAACAAATCAGCTCACCTGACTACTGGGTTGTTGTAGCTTAAGCCCTAAAAAAACCTTTACAAGCTGCAGGTTTACTTTTCACTATAGCTTTCTTACCAGTCAGAAACAAAGCAAACAAAGCAGCAGAAGGAAGGCATAGTGCTATTCCTATGAATCATTCCCCCGTTCTACTGCATCTCCATTTGTGTTTTACATGTGACATTAAGGCCTTTTGAGAGTGTCTAGAATCACAGAGCAAGTGACAATAGTATCTTAAAGACTCCTGAGTATATAAATAACATGTTTCATACAAGTCTTCCCATAGCATACATTTACATAACTTTAGAAAAAGCCCACGACAATTTACCTGCCTCATACTGCTCTTCAAAACGCTAAAAGAAATCTTTTCAACTTTCAAACTTTTGGGAAAATGAGTATGTGAAAGATTAAACATGCTGTGAAGCAACTGTTTTCCTGAAGCTACTGGAGACCTAAAGATATTTTATCTTTTTCATTCCACCCCCCCCCCCCCCCCCCCTCCCCCCGGCAGTGGTTTGGACAAGTCCTATAGTTAAGTTCAGGTTTTGCATTCACCACAGATATGGGCAGCCACCACCCCAGGGCTCCATTTTACTTTATTTTCAAGCTATATCCCCCAGCACATCTCCAGGCAAGATAAAGAGTTTGGGAAAGTATGTATGGCTACCAAGTGTTACAACTGACACCCTTCGTTTCAGCAAGGACTGACTATATACAGCAAAATACTTCCATGTCAATAGTAGTAGAAAGCTCTCTAAAACAGAAACCAGTTATTTTGCACCAGTTTTAAGAAGTGTTGTGAGAATACTTATGATCTAACCAACTTCAACCCTGGACCATCTCAGTGCCTCAATGTTCAGGCATACATCTACTTCAACTTTCTGTGGCTCTTTAGGTCCTGCAGTCTTTTTACAGCAGGATGAAGCCTGATGTAAGCCATTTTGTCACACTATTTTAGGCTCAGTAGTCTCATGTAAGAGCTCATGGGACACTTGTCCCTGGACAGAGCCCCACAAGAGAACCTTCTGGCAAGGATAACTAAATACATATAAATACAATACACTGACACACTGGACAGCCCCCTGCTACTGTGAAGCTCCTATTGTCCCAGAGTCCCTTAGCCAACCATTGGTAAACTTGAACTCTCACCCTCCAAGAACTGGCCAACACTTTACAATAAAGCTACAACATGCCTTTTCTTAACATGTTTTTAAGCCCGTTTGTCAAGTTCTTCTACGTAGACCTAAAAAAAAAAATAAATAAAAACACAACAAAAAACAACAGAACTTGTACCACTTCAGTCCCCAAGTCCAGATACATTCACCACAGCCACAGAGAAGCACAACGTGCTTTCTCTTCAAGAGCAAGAAACACCATGGCTGCCCACAAAATAAAAGTTAAACTTTTATTTGACAGTGAGAAAAATAAAAACACAGGAAAGGAGCCATGTGGTAAATGTTAATAGGCTTTGTTGCCAGCTGCACAACAGTGGGGCAGGTTAGGGTCCATCAGTTTGTATGCCTACCTTCACCTCTGCACCTTCTTGGCCTGTACATATCATCCAGTGGCACAGAGAACTTAAGAAGTTTTTAATCACCTCTATCCTCCTGCAGTGTAGTTTCAGTTTTTAGACAAATGATACCCAGGAGATTGCTGCAAATCCATTTTTACTAATAATACCAGAAAAAAAGAATAGAGCCTCCAGCAATTCAGATATCGTGGCTGTGAGTCAGAAGGAAGATCTACACTGCTCACTTCTGTAGCTTTACCAAGAAACATTTCCAACTACTTTTCAACTCTCAGGACTGAGTATTTTTCAGTGACTGATCAGAGTATCAAACAGTTCTGCATGCCTTTAGTTTTGAAGCAATATAAAAAGTTTCTCACCTTCCTAAAACAGGAGGAATTGCTGTTTAATGATAATGGTTATTGAGAATTAGTGCAAGTTAAGTTTTCTTTGGCTCCTACTCATTTGCTGTTATGACCCCAGAAACTGGTCCAGACTGTAGGTAAAGCTTCAGTTTAATCTCTTACCGCTTTAACCAGTGATGTGATGCCCATGTCTTATCTCAGGATGGTGTTGTTTCATGTATCTTTCTTCCATCCTCAGAGGGTTCCTACTGAGAGCTGTCCTACTTGCTGGACAGGGATTGGGGCTTTTTTTTTTTTTTTAAATATTTCTTTAATGGTTTTTGAATGGCCACAGCTCAGCTCCCCATGTAGTCTTGACCTGGGTCAGCATATTTGATTCTTTTTTCATCCCTGCAGTAACCAGGGCTCTGACACCGCTGTTCAGTCTCTTCATTGTAACCCCTATCACAGCTCTGCAGCTTCCTTTGCACTTGGAACACTGGAAGTATGAGGTCAAAGACAAGAACAAATAGAGAATTTCAAACCCTGCTACTGACCCTGGAGTTCAGAAGCTGCCTTTGTCAGGCCAGAGGGGCACTGCCAATAATGAGGACGGCCATATCTCCCTGCTACATTGGGCAGGGACTGGCCACATGCTTATAACACAAGTGCTTTTTTTTTTTTTTTCCTCTTCACCTTCTTGTTTCTCTGACTGACCAACTATATTTCAGACAAATGCTTGATAACATTTTGCAGTTTGCTGTGTTTATCTGTTAAAAGGAGATGCTGAAAGTCCTGGGAATAATGCATCAACCATAATAATCAACACTGGCTACGCTGTCTTTTACATCTCTTTTGGAGGAAGACTCCTGTCTTGCAACAGGTTGAGCATTTGACAGCCTTCCATGGATAAGGAGACCTTTTATACAAGTTATTTAAGCCAGAGTTTAGGAAAAAAAATAAGATTTAATACTCATTTGTTTTTTTGACGTGATCCGTTTAACAATGTAAGGAAGAGAAACAAAACATCAGATATTTTCCAGCAAACTAAGTGATGTTAAGTCACCCTAGTAGTTTTATCTGAGCTGTTTCCAGAAAACATTGTCTTCCTTTATATATCTTTAGATTCAAATGAAGGAGTCATCATTAGGCATGACTGTGGCCAAAATATCTACTAATCACAATTTCAAGGTCTCTTCTGGTATGTATTCTCATTTATCACCTCATTTATGAGGTCTGTCCATACCAAACATCTATTTCTTAAGTTTGCTCCTTCTTTTAATCAGTATCAGCTGATAGAGAACCCTCAAACTTCTGTCTAGAAATTGCCTTCTTTCAAGATCATATCCTACAATTTGTGTTGGACTTAGCTTCTATGAAGGAAAGGTGCACTACCATTCCATTGCCTCGAGTTCCTGTGTAAAATAACTCAAACTTTGTTTTCCTCCCCTTCATTACCTTCTTCCAACTCCTAATCTTTTCTTTGTACTCTCTGCTGTCTTCCACTGCTTATTGCACTCCAGCTCTACTCCTTACTGCTCATAAACCTTCTGCAGCCCTCTGGATTTTAGCAACTTCATTCCAACTGTGCATCAGCTAAGTATAGCAGGGAAGAGGCAAGATATATGAATAAAAATCTGTGCTTTGTAAAGCCCTCAGCTACAGAGCTCCCCTTGCACCCCGAAGATGCATGCAGTCACATACAAGATTGATCAGCAAGTAGGGACTAGAAGGGGAGTAATAACATCTACTCACCAGCAGCAAACAGGATATTCTGAGAATTTATCACATGTGTGAACACTTATCCAAGGATGTACAAACTGATTTTTTTCCCCCCCCAGGTATTTAACTAATCCAGGCAAAACCCTTGGCTCCCTTTCAAAGGCCATCTTTTGCCAGATTTGCACAGAATCCTCTTAAAGGAATTATGAGTTCCTTTATGCAGGGATGAGGGGAGGAAAATAAAAAACAAGAATGTTTTTTCTTAGCTTGTTCTTTGGCTAACATAATTCTACTATTTCTCAAGTTAATCAAAGTTGACATGAGTAGGACAAATGGGAAGATCTTAACTTGAATAATTACAAACTAGAAAATGGTAAGCAACTGAGAACAATTTAAGAACATTTCTTAAAATGAAAACTGCTATGTAACACTTACAGCAAGTTCAGTGTCCCAGTATAATTCCTATTACCACTGCTTCAGCAAACAAAGATTTTACCATAGCTAAAACCAAGCAAAATGGCATAACAAAGAGGAAGGTTAACACAATGATAATTTTTGGTCGGTATTACCTTTTAGTATCCTGCTTGGGAGGCACTTTATAATAGAGACAGAATATCCCTGTTGTTTTCCTCTGCTGCTCTTGTCAACCAGAAAGTAGAGTTTATTCTCCTAATAGAAAGCACAACTGCCTGCTTCAATCTCAGGTGCATTAACAGCGTAAAAAAATGCTTTCAAATGAAGGGGAAAAAGTGATAAATAAAAATGAAGTAGTAAAACCACATAATCATATGCTTTTGTGGCCATTTTTATAGTTGCAGACAGTGCCCTGGAGGGCAGTCACAGAAGTAAATACATTTTTGTATGTCATAGAGGTTATAATACTGCTAACTGAAGCAACAGCATCAGTTTAAGATAAAAGTCATAACAGAATACCTTCAGCTTTTAACACTCCTATGCACAGCTCAAGAATATATAATTCAAGACATCCATATTAGAAAAACATTCTTCCAATGTACTGAGATTACTGCTGCCAGGAAATTATTTCAATTCCATTTCACTTACAGCTTCTGACAATGTTAGTGACAGCCATGTCACAGAGCATTAGGTAAAATTGTGAGAATTAATTACATGCTATTTGTTTAACTTCTCTTGAGATCTGCCTCTGGTCCTTCTGTTTGACAATTCATTGGCTCACCTCAATCATCTTTTTTTTCCACTTGTATTGTGCTACCCAGCCCCACGTGTGCATTAAGCACTTATCTCCTTTTGTTCAAGAAAGGAGAACATTTAAACAAATGTAAAACCCTTGAAGTGTTTATGCTCCATTAAAACTTAATTCTGCTTTTAATCCTGGACCAGAGTCTTGATAGATTTGTTCATATTAAATAGACCTTAGCATAGAAGTTCTTAGAATAAAAGTCTCTGCAGTCTTTCTGGTGAGGCTAATGGAGGAAGATCCTACCTAGCATGAGTAAGGGTATTGATTTCTGTTCCCACTATTTGATTTTACATTATTACAAGCATTCAAAACTATTTTATATCTTCCTTCTCACTTTCTTCTTGTTAGCTACCTTGTCACAGTTTACAGTTATACAGTATTTACAGAATATATTATGAGCAAGCAATAACTACAGAGGACAGAGTTATTTAGGGAGAAGAAAGCCAAAGGAGAGGAAAATGAAAAAGCTATTCTTCTTGATTGTTAGAACACAGCTGTTTGGCTCAAATATTACTGCTGCCATGCCAGTCTATTTCTGTCTTTGACTGTCAGACCCCATATACAGCTTCAACAGTTACCTAGTGATAAGCTGCAACATTGGTATGGCATTGCAGTACATTAGTACAATTTTCTACGGATGCAATACTCAAAAAAAAAAAAAAAACAAACATCATTGAAAAATTGTCAATGCACCATGTGCCTGTTTTAAAAAAAATGCTCAGGTATCTACCAACATATCTCAGGCCCACTGGTTCAGTTCCCACTTCTCAGAAAGAAATCCAGCCCCTGTGAAACCAGACAAGCAATAAACATTCAGCCAAGCCACAGAGTTTTCTGATGCATAGCATAATATGTAGTACTTAATGGCTTTAAGCACTGCATTGTCTTTTTTTAAATTACTTCTGTTCTTTGTATGAAGGCATGATATGACTTTGCAAGAAGCCTTATTGTCTAGTGACCCGCAATGCCCAAGCCTCCCCCTTTGTATTTGTCAGCCATAAGGGGGGGAGTCACCAGCAAATGGTGACTCCTTCCCCTCTTGAACCAGAGCTGCACTCAGAGCAACCTCACACATGATAGATCTCACTTTTGCAGCTTAGATCCCCAGGGTGTTTGCTCTGGGGTTATCAACAAGAAGAGGCCCCAGGTGTCCCCAGCCAGCCAAGCACTGTTCTCTTCCCATGATTTTCTGCTATCTAGATAAGACAGTTGTTCCTCTTAAGGGTTGCATACTAACAGTCAGGACAGCATCTTGCCTGTAGCACAGGCATCTGCTCCCATTGCTGCAGGAGCCACACATCAGCAGAGCCCCACTCATCTCTGCCAACTCTGACACTGCACCAACTGCTGCCTGCCTAAACCCAATAAATCATGGGCTCAGACAACTCCCACAAACACCCTCAATGAGTGCTGAAAGCAATGGGGACAGCAGAGAACTGATTTTTGCATTTGTCATCCCTGCACTTGCACCAGCCTTGACTGCTGCCTCATCATACTCTGTCCTGCAGAGGAACATGTTCCCAGGGAGATCAAGCTGTGCCTTCTGCCGAGGACAAAAGGCACATGGGATGACCAGACTGATTGCCACACAGATTTTCTTTCAAATTTTCTTTTTCCAGAAATACAATGTTTTCATTAGAACCAACACATATAGTGGAGGTCTGATTAAACCAGCAGCCCAAGCACCTTGTGATGGTTCTTCTGCTCAGCTGCCCCATGACATCTCTTTTGGCGGGGCCAGGAAGGGAACCAGTAAAACCACTGTATTGGACTTTCGGAGGGCTGACTTTAGGCTGCTCAGGACACTGGTTGGTGGAGTCCCATGGGAGGCGGTTCTGAAGGGCAGAGGGGTTCAGGAAGGCTGGGTGCTATTCAAGAGGCAAATCCTAATGGCACAGGAGCGGTCTATCCCCATGTGCCCAAAGATGAGCCAGCGGGGAAGACGACCAGCCTGGCTCAACAGAGAATTGTGGCTTGAGCTTAGGAGGAAAAAGAGGGTTTATAATCTTTGGAAAATTGGGCAGGCCACTAAGGAGGACTATAAGGATGTAGCGAGGCTGTGCAGGGACAAAATTAGGAAGGCCAAAGCTCATCTGGAGCTCAAGCTGGCTACTGCCGTTAAAGATAACAAAAAACGCTTTTATAAATACATCAACACAAAAAGGAGGACTAAGGAGAATCTCCATCCTTTACTGGATGCGGGGGGAAACTTAGTTACAAGAGATGAGGAAAAGGCGGAGGTGCTCAATGCCTTCTTTGCCTCAGTCTTTAGTGGTAAAACCGGTTGCTCTCTGGATACCCAGTACCCAGAACTGGTGGAAGGGGACGGGGAGCAGGATGTGGCCCTCACCATCCACGAAGAACTGGTTGGTGACCTGCTACGGCACTTGGATGTGCACAAGTCAATGGGGCCGGATGGGATCCACCCAAGGGTACTGAGAGAACTGGCAGAGGAGCTGGCCAAGCCCCTATCCATCATTTATCAGCAGTCCTGGCTATCGGGGGAGGTCCCAGCTGACTGGCGGCTGGCAAACGTGACGCCCATCTACAAGAGGGGCCGGAGGGCAGACCCGGGGAACTACAGGCCGGTCAGTTTGACCTCAGTACCAGGGAAGCTCATGGAGCAGATCCTCTTGGGAGTCATCATGCGGCACTTGAAGGGCAAGCAGGCGATCAGGCCCAGTCAGCATGGGTTTATGGAAGGCAGATCCTGCTTGACGAACCTGATCTCCTTCTACGACAAAGTGACGCGCTGGGTGGACGAGGGAAAGGCTGTGGATGTGGTCTACCTTGACTTCAGCAAGGCTTTTGACACCGTCTCCCACAGCATTCTCCTCAAGAAACTGGCTGCTCTTGGCTTGGACTGGCGCACGCTTCGTTGGGTTAGAAACTGGCTGGATAGCCGGGCCCAGAGAGTCGTGGTAAATGGAGCCAAGTCCAGTTGGAGGCCAGTCACTAGTGGCGTCCCCCAGGGCTCGGTGCTGGGGCCGGTCCTCTTTAACATCTTCATCAATGATCTGGATGAGGGCATTGAGTGCACCCTCAGTAAGTTTGCAGATGACACCAAGCTAGGTGCGTGTGTCGATCTGCTTGAGGGTAGGAAGGCTCTGCAGGAGGATCTGGATAGGCTGCACCGATGGGCTGAGGTCAACTGTATGAAGTTTAACAAGGCCAAGTGCCGGGTCCTGCACCTGGGGCGCAATAACCCCAAGAAGAGCTACAGGCTGGGAGAGGAATGGCTGGAGAGCTGCCAGGCAGAGAAGGACCTGGGAGTGATGGTGGACAGTCGGCTGAATATGAGCCAGCAGTGTGCTCAGGTGGCCAAGAAGGCCAACGGCATCCTGGCTTGTATCAGAAACACTGTGACCAGCAGGGCTAGGGAGGTGATCGTCCCCCTGTACTCGGCTCTGGTGAGGCCGCACCTCGAGTACTGTGTTCAGTTCTGGGCCCCTCGCTACAAGAAGGACATCGAGGTGCTTGAGCGGGTCCAGAGAAGGGCGACGAAGCTGGTGAGGGGCCTGGAGAGCAAGTCCTATGAGGAGCGGCTGAAGGAGCTGGGCTTGTTCAGCCTAGAGAAAAGGAGGCTCAGGGGTGACCTTATCACTCTGTATAAGTATATTAAAGGAGGCTCTAGCAAGATGGGGGTTGGCCTGTTCTCCCATGTGCCTGGTGACAGGACGAGGGGGAATGGGCTAAAGTTGCGCCAGGGGAGTTTTAGGTTAGATGTTAGGAAGAATTTCTTTACTGAAAGGGTTGTTAGACATTGGAACAGGCTGCCCAGGGAGGTGGTTGAGTCACCATCCCTGGAAGTCTTCAAAAGACGTTTAGATGTAGAACTTAGGGATATGGTTTAGTGGGGACTGTTAGTGTTAGGTCAGAGGTTGGACTCGATGATCTTGAGGTCTCTTCCAACCTAGAGATTCTGTGATTCTGTGATTCAGGTACTGACCAGGAGCTGTCCATGCTTTGCTGCCCAACAGATGAGTGTGAGAGAGATATTTCATCTATCCCAGGATGGTAAGCCTCACTGGTAGGCTGTAGTTTTTAAAGCTCCTTTGCAATAGTCACCTGAACACAGAAACACAAAATGATGCTTTCTCTCCGGACAGGAGATGGCAAAAGGAAGGTGAAAGAAGAAAAAAGAAGATTAACTGTGATCTTGCCAGAAGAAAGCCACCTGGATTTAAATCCCATCACTAATACCTATCCTGTCATTTATAAGCTTTCAACTGATGTGATGCATGTAGAAGCAACAACATATCCCAATGCATCAGAGTGCCTGCAGGTCCACACTGTAGTGTTTTGGATGTGAACAGCAAGAAATGCTGGCAGGATAACACATGAATGAGTACAAATGATTCCATAAACAGACTCCCTAGGCATACCCACAAAGGCATTGAGATCCACAGCCCCACTGTGATAGTCATCCACAAAACTATATACTTTTCTACATAAGAATCATGACAGAGTCCATAATTATTTATTGCCACATGCCAGTCTCTAAGAGAATTAAAGGTAAAGTGTGTTCAGCAGCACTGCAACTGGTCTGCACATACAGAACCAAAGACAGCTGCACCACTATAGCCTGTGAATCAGGCCACTTTTGAGCTAGAGGCTACAAATAAGACAAGCGTAGGATCACCTAAAGCAACTCTGAAAACCATGAAAATAAAAAAAAAAAAAACACACAATAATATCTGCTAGAAGCAACAGATTGTCTGTTTTGGGTCAGGATAATTTAAGTAATAATTGCATTCTGAGCAAAGTCTGACAGGTGATAAACGAAAAAATAAATCATAACTGACTGAACTTGCTCAGCAGCACTAGGAAACTTCCCTCATGGAGAGGGAAAAGGGGAAAAAGCTGCCACCTCCTCCTCTAATAAAGAAGGATTTGAATTCTTTATTGCAGCCTGTTCAAAATGTTATCCTTCTTGAAGACAGCATTACACAAACTTTATATAAACCTATTTTCTTCTGGATTCATCTATCTTTAAGAACTCCCTTCCCTTCTGCGACTCCACGTGAAACCTCAGCTTCCATCCATTCCCTCTACAAACACTCACAGCCAGCATTACACCAGACATCGAACAGCTGCCCACCTTTAATTGCTGCCAGCAACCATCAGGACAGGGAAGAGGGAAGTGCACATTCATCAAGCTGCATCTAGCAATGCAAGGCAGGTAACTGTTGGCTGGCCAGGGTCCCACATGCCCCCTCCCTTCCCCCAGGAGGCTGCTGGAGATATACTCTGGTGAGCACCTTCGTATTTTTTTCCCCAAACAGTAAAAAGTTGGTCATGGCTCACCTGGACACCAAATTATATTGCATTAACTTTTCTTTACAAAAGGCATGCAGTTCTAGAGAGTAGAGGGAAGGCATTCCTCCTCTCACAGGGTCAGGCTGTGAATGAACAGGTACATTTGAACAGCTTGAGCACTAATTCAGGAAGGTCTGCAGAACGGTAAGTTGTTGTAAACACATACAAAGATGGAGAGATTTCAGCGTGACATACAACTTCTCTTTCAGTTACCTTAGATATCGAACCCTTCATCTGAGAATGAACTCAGCACACAATTCACAGACAAATCCCCAGGGTGATATTTAAGGGCAGGAAGTATAAATAATGCATAAGTATAACAGCTGGAGTCTCTGGCTGGCATGGGGTGATTCAAGTTTCATGTCCTCAGACTCTGAATTTGGCCTGCAGAGTCTTATTGCAAGTTCTGCACTGAGGTATTTGTGACACTTCACTGCCACCAAGAGCTTCCAAACCCATATTGTGCCTTTTTTTTTTTTTCCCCCTCATACAAGCCTTTCCCCTGACTTCAGGGGAGAAGACACTGAAAATAACAATGAAAAAATGCTATTTTGTTTAGAGACATTCTTTCCCCATGTCACTGCAAGTTTTCCTTTCTCAGACTGTTATAATATTTCATTACATTGGGAAGGAAGTATCTCACTTCTAGGGCTTCCTGTGCTTGTTTAATGTCAGTGACTCTTATTGCTGATACAAAGATTGTTATGATTAAAGTGAATCAGAAGTTCAAGAAACAGGGATAAAGAACATATGATATTGTTTGTTCAGGAGCAGAGGGATCATTACCAAGAACAGATTGTAGTAATAAAAGCCAGAAGACAAAAAGAGGAAGCCTGTACTGAAGCATATCAGGATGGTCAGTAGCAACCCATACCCAAAGGCATTTCATGAAGCGGAGGCCTATTGCAGACTGCAAAGTCTTTGATGAACTCTCATCCTAAGCACATATCCAACAGTTGTTGAGACATTGTCATCTTTTATGTAGAGCCACAGCACTCTTGCATTCCCACCCACTACACAGCCCTGATGTTTCACATGTGAGAAAAAGGAGCTGAAGCTGTCCCATAAGGTCTGGTCACTCAACCTGCCCACGCTCCCTCCAAGTCATGACATAGACAACTTAAGAGACAAGTGACAAAGCACTATAGTTTCAAAAAAACAAGCCCTTCCAAAAATACTAATTTTGCTTTTTCTTTCGTAGGAGCATATGCTTATTATTTGGTAAGATTAAAAGTGAAATGCTCAGCAAAGTTATCAGCTATGATGGTATCTGGGCTCTTTACGGCATTGAAAAGAAAGTTTTTCTTTCTAATCTTTTATTTTGAACATGTGACTAGTGATATTTCAAATAGGTAAGTACTGCTTTATTAAAAAAACAGTAGGCTTTTGGGAAATTTAATATTTGTTTCTATAATTACTGCTAACACGGGAACACTAAAGTAAAAATAAAATAAAATCCACTCTCTAGTATAAAACATTGTTTCCTGGGGAAATTTCTAGTGACTTTGAAACCTTGCTTTACAGGACACAGTAAGCCACTTAGCTAGACCCTAATTACACATTTCCAGACCATGTAGCAAACATTTAGATGATAATTTCCTTCTATGACTTTTCCTTATTTGATTAATTCATAATGACTGAATCAGAATTTCCTCCTTGCTTAAGCTTGAGATAAATCTTATTTCTGCAGCTTAGAGATTAGGATAATTCAGATAACTTCGTATTTCTGATATTTTATAACCATAACAAGAGAAACAAATTTTGTATGTTGTTTACTTAATTAACCAGATGTCAAGTAGTTATTAGTTGTGGAATGGATAACAGTAACAAGTTACAAAGAAAAATATCATCATAAACTACATAAAAATAACAGTTATTAATCAAACACTGTAGAACAATGCCTGAAGACAAGCATCTCATAGAAGGCCACTGTTCTAGCAACACACAAATTCAGTCCTTATCTACAAGGAGTTTTTTAGTCTTTAGATATATGAGACTAGCAGAAGAAAAGGATAAAATTTATAATTAAATAAGATATAAGTATAACAAGCAGAACAACACTCATACTTTTGTCTTTTTTTTCCCTTTTAAGCCTTTGGTCCAGGACTTTGGAAAACAGCATCTGAATACAGAAGAAAACCTGGTGAAGAACAGGAAAATAAGGAGAACAGACAGAATAAGAGGGGAATTAGCCTAGTTCACAGAAAGAAAGAGGAGTGTCTCAAAAAATAGCCCATTCCCACAAGGCAGAACAGCCCCCACAACCACAGCAGATGTTCTGAGCCTGCTACCAGCAACCACAGTACCTTTTCCTGGCACTCTCTACTTCCCAGTCCTCAGGGTACAACTTCTTCCTGGATTATCCCCAGACTGTACCAGCCAACATAGCTAAAATAGCAAACGTGGCCCACAACTTCTAAATGTCTCACCAAGGTTGCATTCTGCTCTCTTGTAGCTTAGGGTGGTAAGGAAATGAGTGGTCCCAGCTGGAGCTTGTAGCCTCACCAATGGTACGTGAAGTAGCACAAATTGTTTTCCCATCCTTCACAGGTGGGAAGAGAGCTCATCATGTTATTAAGGGAAATATGCTGAAGAACTTGGTAGAGTCTTATTTAAAGATACATAAATGTTGCAACAACTAAGACAAGCAATTAACCTATGCTTAGTTAGTATAAATGTATATAACATCCTTGTGAGGTTCTGTATTTTTCTTCTTCAGTGTTCTGACTGATAAGCTGGTGGAGTGTGAGCGTATTAGGGGTCACTATCTAGTCCAAAAGGGGCAAATGAGTGTAGACACGTATGCACGTAGAGAGATGGATAGTACAGTAGATGCATTTATAGCTAGTTGAAAACACTGTGGGAAAAGAAATGTTAGCTTTGAGCTCCAAAGTGTTATTCTTTCACTTTCTGGCTGGGAGTAGGAAGCAACTTGGTAATTTTTAGAGCTCTAATTAAAAATAAAAAATAATAATATAATGATATAATAATAAAAATAAATAAATAAAATAAAAGAGAGGCTGTGTAGCCATTTAGGTATCAAAATGGTAGGTACCATTTAGCCATCCATACATAAGGTAGAGCTAAAATCATTTATCTTGGGTACCAACAAGCTGTAAAGCAACATGAGCTCTTTGGGTTTCCTCAGTGCATGGATACCATGCCTGAATGGTGTTCTTATACCTGTGACTTTATCTAGTAACAAAATTAGAGTGATGTTTCCCAAGGGACACATCTACATACTCCTTTAAGACCTCACATGGTCTCTCCAGAGCAGTGGGGAGTGTCTGTGACAGACTGCAGTTGCAAGCAGGACACCCCTAGAAATAGCAATAGTAGAAACATGAAGGGAAAAATCAGAGTTGGAGCTGGGAGGAGAAAGTGCCCGAGGTGGCAGCAGGCATGGCTCAGGGAGGCAGGTCAAAGCAATATACATGATGTGAGAAAGAATTTAGGCTTCATGTGGCCATTGCTCTTCTGAGGAAGCTCTAATTGTCACATAAACCACCCAGGCTTCCCTAAGGCTGAAATTACACCCTCAGAAGGTGGTTACTTGCTGATAATGGGCTGTATCTTCGTCTGCTGTAAATCTGTGTGACTCTGAAAATGCCAAGGTAGTTACGCTGATTTAAACCAGCTGAGTAGCTGGCCCTGAACACTATTCAAACACTGACCACAGAGGTGTCCTCTGCTTGATGGATTTACAGGCATTCTCTGCTGCTAACCTGGATGGGATTTGTCCTTACGATTCACTGCTTTGTACTGGCATTTTGAGTCTGGAGCTGGCATAGCAGTTATGCAGCTGGCATGCTTGTTCTGGCCCAGAGCACCTTGCTCATCCTTTTGCCATGCAGCGAGGTAGGGTGTTTCACACCAATCCCCAGTCAGGATGTGGCCAAGGTGGGCACTCATTCCCTGCCTCCCTCCTTGATGCTGCTCCTCTAGATCCCCCAGCCTCCTGAGGAGCATCCCTGACTGGATGGGTTTGGTGGCTTGGTCAATACTGTGGTGGGAGTTGGAGGGCTTGTGGGTCCACATGCACCACTCCCCAGTACCTGTGTCCCAGCCCAGTCTGGCCATTAGAGAGCATCAGAGAAAGCATTAGTAAATTACAGTTTTTCCTGGCTATTTTTGTCTCTGTGCAAAGCCAACTTGGCACCATGTCTCTGTGATGTCTATTTACATAATTATGACTGGCTTCTGCTCTAACCCCCCACCTAAGGAGTCCCAGGATTTTTCACATGGATGAAGAGGGATGAAACATGCACACTGCTTTTGAAATCTGTCTCTGAAAATTTCTCTGAGAAGCAAGCACAGATTACATCTCACAAACAGCCACCTTTTTCAATCCAGATTTTCAGATTTGTTATTTCTAATTATTTATAGAAATGCCCTTTCCCTCTGATCTATAATCTTCTCAATCCTTAGTGCTTTCTTGCTGTGAAAAATGATTCACGCAGGGCCGCGTGTATTGTGTTAGCTGTGTGTTTGTTCATTGCCATACAGTGGCTGATCCAGAGAACTGAATCTGAAAGAGATTTCTGGGGAAGGGTCCCATCTGGAGCACTGCCAGTGGCCTCACCCAGTCTCCAAATGTTTGGGATACTACTGAAATTAACTTGAAGTGCCAGCAGAATTCTGCCGCAGAATTCTGTCGCAGAATTCTGCGGCAGAATTGTGCTGCAGAATTCTGTCGCAGAATTCTGCCGCAGTATAAGTAAATGTTTTTACACATTTTCTATCAAATATTTATAGCATCTACTTTCTCCTCATTGACAGATTTTGCAACAACGTTTTAATGAGTTCACTCTCATGGAAGATTAGCTCTTTTAATTTACAGACTTAATTCTAGTGCTGGATGAACCCACACAGATTTAAGCAGGTAGTCAAAATGAGAACTGGAGTTTGTATGTTTACGTGAACTTTGATCAAATTGGTCTAGTCCTTGCAGGCAGCCAGAAGGTTTCCCATGGGGATGGGGTCAAGTTCCTGCCAACACTCTGGAGGTGCAAAGGAAAACAAATTCTCAAGAAGGGACTTGAGCCCAATTTTGATAAGCTGAAATACCTTAATTCATATCTGGTTCACTACAGGATCAGAGCAGTCTGTAGACAGTCAGAAAAAATGTGCATAGCCTACAGAGTGCCCTTTTCCCCATTTCACCAAAATGTGGTTACTGCATTCAGGAACCAAGCAACAGAATTCTGCGGCAGAATTCTGTCCCAGAATATTCTGTCCTAGAATATTCTGTCCCAGAATACTCTGTCCCAGAATTCTCCTCTTTATGGTTAAAAAGTATTTGTAATTTCCACAAGACGTCTTCTGCAGAGAAAGTTCTATGGCGCACAGCATATCCAAGCCAGAGTTGGGATCTCAAGCTCTCATCTCAGTTTGACTGGCTCATAAAGTTGGCAGTATGCATAAAGTTGTTAAACAATCCTTTCCACACTCTTTAGCCCTAATGTCTAACCTGTGGTGCTTTGCAAAGGAGTTTCTGTGCTTGCAGGGATACGTTAAAGTAGTTTTGTGGCAATGCAATGTAGTTTTGGAAGTTGTCTTGCCCTTTTATACATCTGTAACCTCCTTCCTGCATACAGAGGAGAAGCTGTGAAGCTTGACGTTACAAATCTGTTATGCAGAATATAAACCCCACAAAGTTAAGGTAGTTGTTCATCTTGGAGGGGGTACGTTTGAATCCAAAACTCATCTTTAGGACAGAAACAAGGTATTAAGCTCTTTATGTTAATAGGAATGTGAGTCTTTCTGCCTGGAACACTATTCAACAGAGCAGTCAACCATTTCTTTAGCTTTGAAGATGCTGAAATGGACCCTGGGTTAAAAAGAACTGGTTCCCAGCCTGTCTCTAAAGATAGTTGTTTAGTGTTAAAATGTGAGTTTCCTTTCTGGTACGTGAACATCCAGGGAGACTCAACCTCCCTTCTCAGTTGACCTCAGTGCTGCCTAGTCTTAAGATTTTCAGTACTCAGTTGCGTACCCCAGACTCTCGTGTTTTGAGAGGGATTGTACTCCCCTTACTTAATATGGTAATCCCGTTTTTGTGCCTCAAGGGTCAATGGTGTAAGGCACTTAGAAATCATTGTGAATTGTGGTTGTTGTCAATTGCCACGTAAATTAAGGCCATGCAACTACTTTCTACTCTTTCATCTTCCCTTTCATTTGTTGTCTGGTTACTACTCAATATTACACATTTGGTGAGATGTCCTAAAAAAAATTACATCTTAATGTTAACAACTCTTGTTTTTTCTTTCCCTAGGTCTGCCAGTAGCTGACAAGGTAGAAAGATGACCTTTTCTCTTTCATTCTTGTGAAGTTAGAGGCAGTGCCCATTTAAACTGTGGCTGAGGCTCTGCGATGGTGCAGGTCTATCTTACTCCTTCAAATTCAGTGATGCAGCTGGAGTTTTCAGTAATGAACTTTCAAGGATTCAATCACTTTAAAGCTTTTGGACAGTGGCAATTATCTGAAAACATTCCTACAGGTTTATCTTCTTCGTTTACATTTGTTTGCTCTCTCCATCTCATTCAAAGCAGTCAGCACTGGTTTGCTTCACTCTTCTCTGGAAATTTGCACTAGGAACCATTGTTAGAATCAGAATTCTGATCTGAGAGCACGATGAAAAATGTTGCACTCCAACTTGGACATTTGAGAGGAAACTGTTCATGTATACATCAGTATTGTACTCAAACAGCTGCTTACACCTTTTAACTTTTAAACCTGAGAAGCAACAGGTAGTTTCTTCGTTGCCCTCGGGGATAGTGTACTCTTCTGTAATTTGCTTCTATACAAACAGCTCAAAATTTTTAAGTCATGTTGTCAGTCATACCACCAAACAACCTTGCATGGCATTACATGTTCTCCCCCCAGATAGATCTTGCCCTGAATGCGAGACCAGACAAGGAAATAATGCCGGCACATAAAACTAACTTGTAAATACATCCCTTTTTGGCATTTTTTTGTTTTGTTTTGACGCTTTGTGGGGCTTAGCTGTACTTCATTGAGAAGAATGTCTTCTGGTGTGAACTGAAATTATACCTCTATGCCACAATGTCCCTTTATATATTTATTTATTTATTGGGGGGGGGCGGGGGGGGGGGGGAGAGGAGGGTGTTGATAATTCCTTGTGGACACCTGAAGGAGTTGCAAAATAATAAAATTTAGGTGAAGGAAAGGTTCCTTCTCTTAATTTTTGTTGTTGTTGTTTTTCTTTTCCATCTGGTCATAAAATGAAGTTCCCATTTTCTGGCTTTTGGCAGATTGCAAGCATGCTGGAACCATTCACATTAGGTAGACTGTATTTGTCTGAAATGATAATATCATACCTATAGTCTGCTGCAGGCTCAAAAGCAGCTTATGCCTCTTGGACTCTTTTATGCCTTTGCTTTTGTTACTACATCCTTGTAAGCCTTCAACAGAGAAATTAAATTACCCTATACAGAAGAAACACCATCCAGAAGAAACTTCAGGTGCTAGGGCCTGAATTTTCATTGAAACCAAAGGCAAGTATCTCACTGATGTGAAGAAAAGGGCTTTAATCTATCCTGGTTTGTTTACTAATGAAGGAGCGTGAAAGAGATGCATGTCCTTGTCTCTGAAGAGGAGGTGAAGGAACAGCTAGTGCTAAGAACACAAAATTCAGTTATGCTGAACTAGCAGGTGGTTGTATCCCAGCTTGGAGACTGCAACACAGAATCACCTAGGTTGGAAGAGACCTCCAAGATCACGTAGTCCAACCTCTGATGTAACACTATGTTGTGGTTTAACCCGGCCAGCAGCTAAACACCACACAGCCATTCACTCACCCTCTCCCCTCCCTCTCTGGGACGGAAAGTGAAGCCCGTGAGTTGAGATAAAGACAGTTTAATAAGACAGGAAAACAATAATAATAATAATAATAATAATAATAATAATAATAATAATACAATGATGATAATAGTACTACTAATAATAATGTGTACAAACAAGTGATGCACAATGCAATTGCTCACCACCCGCTGAGCAATGCCCAGCCTAACCCCAAGCAGTCCGGCCCCCCTCTCCCGGCTAGCCACCCCTATATATTGTTTAGCATGACGTCAGATGGTATGGAATACCCCTTTGGCTAGTTTGGGTCACCTGTCCTGGGTCTGTCCCCTCCCAGCTCTTGCTGCACCCCCAGCCTGCCTGTTGGCAGGACAGAGCAAGAAGCTGAGACGTCCTTGGCTTGGTGTAAGCACTGCTCTGCAACAATTAAACCATCAGGGTGTTATCAGCACTCTTCTCATCCTAAGCCAAATCATAGCATTCTACCAGCTTCTAGGAAGAAAATTAACTCTGTTCTAACTGAAACCAGGACACACTAACAGGTCCTCCACTAAGCCGTATCCCTAAGCTCTACACCTAAACATCTTTTAAAGACCTCCAGAGATGGTGACTCTACCACTACCCTGGGCAGCCCATTCCAATGCCTAACAACCCTTTTGGTGAAGAAGTTCTTCCTAATACCCAACCTAAACTTCCCCTGGTGCAACTTTAGCCCATTCCCCCTTGTCCTATCACCAGGCACATGTGAGAATAGACCAATCCCCACGTCGTTACAGCCTCCTTTAAGGTATCTGTAGAGAGCGATAAGGTCACCCCTGACCCTCCTCTTCTCCAGACCGAACAATCCCATCTCCCTCAGCTGCTCCTCGTAAGACTTGTTCTCCAGATCCCTCACCAGCTTTGTTGCCCTTCCCTGGACTCACTGGAGCCCCTCAATATCCTTCTTGTAGTGAGGGGCCCAAAACTGAACACAGCACTTGGGGTGTGGCCTCACCAGAGCCAAGTACAGGGGGACAATTGCTTCCTTAGTCCTGCTGGCCACACTGTTTCTTATACGAGCCAGGATGCTGTTGGCCTTCTTGGCCACCTGAGCACACTGCTGGCTCATATTCAGTTGACTAGCCACCAGTACTCCCAGGTCTTTCTCTGCCAGGCAGCTTTCTAACCACTCAGATGGCTTTTCCATCCATCTTCAAACTTCCAGATCTAGAGGAACACTTTGGCTGCAGCCTAAAAGCCACGTGTACGTAAGCTGCTGCAAGCCAGCCAATCTTCTCCCCATCACCTGCCAGGAAACAACAATGTAGGCAGGTAACCAAATTAAAGCCAAAATTTGCAGCCCAGTCCTTGACCTGAATAGTGAGTGAGGATCTGGATCCTGGCATTTATGCGTGATAGCTTCTATGCAGCTGAAGTAAATACACCCCGGGTGCCCTGAGCTGGAGGACCACGACAGTGGGAATGATAAACTCCCAACCGACCCTGAACATGGATTTGCTGCTCCACCTGGATCTGTACAAGTCTGTGGGTCCAGATGGGATTCATCCCAGGGTGCTTAAGGAGCTGGCTGATGCCATCGCGGGACCTCTCTCAATTATTTTTCAATGATCTTGTGAATCTGGAGAGGTCCCAGTGGACTGGAAGCTGGCAAATGTCACACCAATTTTCAAGAAGGGCAAGAAAATAGACCGTGGCAACTACAGGCCTGTCAGTCTCACATCAGCACCTGGTAAAATTATGAAGACGATCCTTGAAGTTCTTGAAGTGCACCTGGGGGACAATGCATTCATTGGTCCCAGCCAACATGGGTTCATGAGGGGTAGGTCCTGCCTAACAAATCTGAATTCCATTTATGATAAGATCACTCATCTAGTTGATCAAGGGAAACCAGCTGATGTGATCTTTCTGGACTTGAGCAAAGCTTTTGACACTGTTTCCCATGGGATCCTACTGGACAAAATGTCCAGCATACAAATTAACAAAAACATCATACGATGGGTGAGCAATTGGCTGACCGGCAGGGCTCAAAGGCTTGTGGTAAATGGGGCCACATCAGGCTGGCGCTTGGTCACTAGTGGGGTCCCTCAAGGCTCCATTTTAGGGCCAGTCCTCTTCAATGTTTTTATAAATGATTTAGATGTAGGACTAGAAGGTGTTTTGAGCAAATTTGCTGATGGCACCAAACTTGGAGGAGTTGTAGACTCAGATGAGGGTGGAAAGGCCTTGCAGAGAGATCTGGGCAGATTGGAGAGCTGGGCGATCACCAACCGCATGAAGATTAACAAGAGCAAGTGCTGGGCCCTGCACCTGGGACGGGGCAACCCTGGCTATACGTACCGACTGGGTGACGAGATGCTGGAGAGCAGCCTCGCACAGAGAGATCCAGGGGCGGTGGTTGACAGCAAGTTGAACATGAGCCAGCAGTGTGCCCTGGCAGCCAGGAGGGCCAACCATATCCTGGGGTGCATCAAGCACGGCATTGCTAGTCATTCGAGGGAAGTGATTGTCCCGCTCTACTCTGCGCTGATGCGGCCCCACTTTGAGCACTCAGTGCAGTTCTGGGCACCACAGTACAAAAAGGACATTAAACTGCTGAAGAGTGTCCAGAGGAGGGCAACGAAGATGGTAAAGGGCCTAGAGGGGAAGACGTATGAGGAGCGGCTGAGGTCACTGGGCCTGTTCAGCCTGGAGAAGGGGAGGCTGAGGGGGGACCTTATTGCAGCGTACAACTTCCTCGCGAGTGCGAGTGCAGAAGCAGGTGCTGACCTATTCTCTGTAATCACCAGTGATAGGACCCACGGGAACGGTGTTAAGCTGAGGCAGGGAAGGTTTAGGCTGGATGTCAGCAAGAGGTTCTTCACCGAGAGGAGAGGGGTCGCACACTAGAACAGGCTTCCCAGGGAACTAGTCACTGCACCAAGCCTGTCTGAATTTAAGAAACGATTGGACTGTGCACTTAGTCACGTGGTCTAAACTTTTGGGTAGACCTGTGTGGTGCCAGGAGTTGGACCTGATGATCCTTATGGGTCCCTTCCAACTCGGGATATTCTATGATTCTATCATTCTATAAATAGTGTATTCAGAGGTCATGGGGCTAGATTTAGAAAAGTCCTGCATAAAGAAGGGATCTCAGAAAAGAAAATTTAAATAACATTTATATCAAGAAAAGGAATTCTGATTGCTAAATTCTTTATCTGTCATGACTAGACAGATGAAAATCTATGACGGCAATTTTGCCTTTTAGGTCATTTCATTTTATTCATTTCTTTTATTTATTTGTATTTATTTTTTTTTTTTAACAGGCTCTGTACTAATTTTCCTCACAGAATGACTAACTCTAACCGCTAAGCCCCTTGTCAGGTTATTTCTACTAGTGATAAGTAACAATAGACCTTAAAACTTTGAAGCCAGGTAGACGAGCTTATTCCACAAGGTTTCTTGGCTCCACCCTTGTTAAGTGAAACCTGCCAGGTGTGGGTTATTTGACCTTTGCTATATAGGAAGCCTGAGGACTTGTGGGGGAATTGCCTCCCTAGGAGAGACTGAGGCTTGGGTTGCCTAGGATGCTTTTCTCTTGTGGTGAATTTGGCTCAGTGTTCCACACTAGGCTGCTTTTCCTTCATGTTTTATGCCCTCTCTGTGAAGTAGTTTTAGAGACTCTATGAGCTAGTTACATTGGTGGTGCCTTCTTCAGTAAAACCCTGGTGGCACTATTTCACTGCGAAGCACTTTGGAAGTGACTCGAGTTCAGAAGACAGCAGGTAAGAGTTCCTGGGTTCTGTGGTTGTTACTGTTGAGGAGTTTGAGTACTTCCTTCACCTTGTCTGTTTCCTGTGAAATTACTTAGGTGCATTCTAAGCTCCCATCCAAGCACTGGAGAAAAAGCCCTCATAAGCCCAAGTGCACACAGGTAAGCCTGACTTTGAAGAATGTTCTCATTTGGAAGATGGAAAAATGGGCTGTGTGAAAAAGGTGTCTTAATGTGAATGCAGATTTTGCCTTGTGGTAAGTAGAAACAGATTGGGATGGATACTGGTTGAATGATTGCTACTTTGACTAAGTGGAAATCCTGAGAATGTGCTGTTGTTCATAAAACAAATACAGTTTTCACAATATGCAGGTTAAAAGCTGTATGAAGAAAGTCTGTCAACTTCCCTTCAGGCCTGAGTCTCAGCTGCAGAGTACTTTTTGAACAGGTCCACCAACTTGAAGAGAATTGATCTTCCTCCCAAGCTCTATGAAACGGTGTCTCAGCTATCAGGGGTAAGTATCCTTCTGTGCAAGGAAGATGACAGAGTGGGTACACATGCCATGCAAAACCAAGGACAAGAATTGCAAGAAAAAGAATTCTTCTGCCGGGCAGAATTCTTCATCTCTGATAAAAACTTTTCTAAGTAGCAAGTCTCCTTTTTGACACATTTTTATCTTGAAGTAGAGAGAGTGCCCCACATGTGTTTTTAAAGGAATGGAAATTTTTGTTACGAGAAATCGCTCAGGTAATCTGTATTGACATGTTCATTATCATCAACAAGTTTTCCATAGCAGCCTCAAATTAATGCTTATTTATTAGGGCAAGTTTTGCTAAGAACTGCTGTAGCACAGTAAATGGAAAATAGATCAGTGCCAGCGCAGTTTGCTTTGTGAAGAGCCATTCTTGCTGGGGAGCAATGCAACCAATCAAAGAGCATTAGACATATCAGGATGGGGTAGGGGGAGGTTTTCCTTCCATGGTGGGGCTGGTTTGTACAACCACAGTGCCAGGCAGGCTGCAAAAAAGACTGCTGCAAGGCAGCTGTGGTCCCAATGATGATTGAACTCATTAGCTTAGCCTCCTCTTTACCGTGGTAGGCTTGAAGTACTGAATTGCTTTTTCTGTTTTCTCTCTTAAACATTGCTGCTGCTCTGTGTAGGTACCTTTTCACAGACAATTAAAAGACCAAAGAGAGGAGCAGGAGTGAGAGGGAAGACACTGGGTGTTAATTAGATTTTTTTTTTTACAAGTAAATGAACCCGTCACGCAAAGGGAGTGTCTGAGATTTGTTGTCACTGTTACTATTTTCAGCACTTCAAGCCTTTACCAGACATGAGGAGTTTCAATAATGAAAGATTTTTTTCTTTGGGGTTGTGGGATGGAAGACAGAACCCACTTCTTCACCATATCTAAAATCTGCTCCCTAAAAAACTTATGCCAAAACAATGCTAATATTGTTCTATAGAATGAAGAATATAAACATATAAAAGCTATATTTTGCAATGAATCAAACACTTAAAATTCTGGTATTTTTACCTCAATTTATCAGTGAAACCTAATTTTTATTGAAAATGAACACAAACAGAAAAAATCTCCCAGTGTGAATAACACCCTTTAATTCCACTGTTACATCTTTAATTTATATATATATACATACACACACACATGCATATATAAACTTAGTGAGGAACAATGATAAAAAGAATAGCTTATTTCATGAAACTAGACATGTACTCTCAAACCATTTGTGTGTCTTCTGCGGTCCATATGCTACTGGAATAAAAGGTGCAGAAAATCAGATTTCATCCACCTCTACAAACAGCGGGAGGTGCTGTGCTCACGGTGTGGTGGGCTCTGTGCTTCAGAGTGAGCTGAGAAATATTCACAGTATCTGAAGCAATTGCAGAAGGAAGTTTTAGACCATACTGAAATGTGTCTAAATGGAGAAAGTGTTTTGCTTCTTTTTGATAATTTAGTTTTCCAGGTGGGACTTTGGTGGCTAAGTCTTGTTCCCCAACCAATCCCTCAAGATTTATGGGGCACTGCATGTTTAAATAAACTAGAAATCTAGATGTGGGTGCATATAGCCTTTCATGTATGTACTGGATTTATTCCAACAACAGGACACCTATCCTTTGCCCTGGCACCATACTGAGGCAGTTGTTCCCTGCCACGTCACTAAATCCCACCTCCAACCCTCTTGGGGGCTCCTAATTCCCACTGTTTCTGGAGACTTGTGGCTTCTGCCTTGGCAGTAAGGCTTTTGTGCCAGTAAAAGGACACAGTTCTATGTTAGCAGCAACTGTGAGCAGAGAGGCTGGAGCATTAGCAAGCAGAATTAGTGGGTTTGCCAGCAGCTATTTAGATTAGATTAAAGAAGGTGTTAGGAGAAATTAGCTGGCGATGGGGTTGGAGATAGTGATAGGGGTCAGTGGGGACATTAGGGAGCACACAGGGACAAGACTTTCTATACTGTGGCATCCTCAGGCTCAGGGTAAGGTTTGCATCAGGTGTCAGAGGGAGATGGGTGGGCATAGAGTAGACACACTCTGTCAGGTCTGCATGAGCATTGCTATCCACTCCTGTCCTGACCCACAAATCCATCCCTAGAAATTGCCCGGTGTGATGCCTTCAGAGTGCTGTAGAAATTCACAGCTGTGTTGGGAAAACATGACAAAACTGAGCACTTCCCAGGTGGAACTGCCCTCCCCAGGTCAGACCATGAGCTGATTTCACAAAGTTGATATAGGTTTCTGAGGACATTGCAGTTTCTGATGGGACCTACGTGACCAGGAGAGCCTTACCTCCTGCAGCCTAACTGCCTTCATCAGCCGACAGCAGCCCTTCACTATGAATAATGCCTGACACATCATCATCTCCCTCTTCATCCCTTGCTCCATGCTGTTGGAGTCCATGGCCCAAACTACCATGTCATGACTGCAATCCTACTCCACCTCACACTTCAGCTGGAAAGGAGTGTCTTTGTCTTTCCTCTGCTGTGCTTCCATCTCTTGTCTGTAGGTGATGGAAATGAGCCTTGAGGGGATACAGCTGGCTTGTTTATCTTGATCCTTGTAGACAAGTGACTGCTGAAAGTGCCCTCTGCTTTTTCGTTTTTCCACGTGGTAATAAATACTTCTTGCCTCTACATCCTCCCTCCCCTTTCAAGCACTTTGCATCACCCCCAATAATTACAATAACCAGATACACCACAGGATGATGCAGAAACATTTTGAGTTTGCAGTTTTCCCTTTCTCCCTGATGGCACCCATAGTGGTTTGGGAAGACTTTTGCAGACTTCATAAAGGTGAATGAGATATCTGGGCTCATACTTGCTCTGCATAATACACCCCTGTCTCACAATCCACCATTCCTAGAGCAACAGTGTAGTGTGGAGGATGTGAACGTTATTAAAGGCGACTATGTAGACGGAGTTCGCCTCAAATCCAGAGGCTGGTGCCAGCAACAGTTGCTCCCCTGAGCCATCTCAGGCAGGAGAAGGATGGCAGGTGAATAAAGGTCTGCATGGAAGGGAAAGTCCCTGGAGAAGTAGTTTATATGGTCTGAAAAAAAATGACCAACAATAAGCTTTTGGGAAACGAGACTCAGATTGGAAGGTAAAATGATTAAAAAAAAAAAAAAAGAGTATTTTTTAGGTTTTAGCTCTGATTAGTGTATATAACAAGTACAAATCCTAAAAGAACAAAGGTTACAACAAGAAATGTCAAGGAAATGCCGTAAATCACAATATTTTTATTATTTTTATTTTTTTTCAAAAATACAGATGCTACCATGAATGTCAACAAGGCCGATGGGTCCCTTTATTCAAATACCTTCCCAAAACAAAGGGGGCACAGAGGTCAACAGGTTTGGACCATCGTCAGCTCTGTATACCATACTATGATGGCACAGTATTCCCCACTACCATACATCTGACCTACACAGAAATTAATTTCATAGTGCTAAAAAGAAAAATCTCAACAACTCCAACTAAAAATGGAGGTACACAAAATAAACAAATTTCTACCTCTGGGTGGGTAGTCTGTTTACACTGAAACAGTAGCAGCACTAATGAGAATAGCAGTTTGGAAGCAGGAGAAATTAGTATTTGGGAACACGAAGGTTAAATCTTCACAGAATCACAGAAGGGTTGAGGTTGGCAGGGACCTCTGGAGGCCACCTGGCTCACCCAGAGCAGGATGCCCAGGACCATGTCCAGGTGGCTCTTGAATATCTCCAAGGAGGAGACTCCACAACTTCTCTGGGCAGCCTGTGCCAGGGCTTAGTCACCCTCACATTGTTTTGTGATGTTCAGAGGGAGCCTACTGGGCTCCAGTTGGAGCCCATTGCCTCCTGTCCTGGCGCTGGGAACCACCCTCATTGCACCCTTCCTTCAGGTGTTTATAGACATTGATAAGATTCCCCCCTTTCAATCTTCAAAGAAACAGAATATATCAAAGTTTGAAGCCAAAGTATAATCTGTTGATTTCATATATTTTTAAAATTTCATTTTTATAAGAAAAATGCTTATTATTATAATTTTATAATTGTTGTTACAATTTTTGCTTTATGGTTTGGTTTAGTTCCCTTCCTTCTTTGCCGTCGTTTTTCTCGTTTATTTGTTGGTTAGCTGTTCGTGTGCCTGTTCTTACTGGGTTTTGCAGCCCCCTGCTGGAGAACCAAGCCCCCCCCAGGCCCTCCCCAGGTCCCGGCCTCCCGCGGTGGCGGCGCGGGGCCGCCAGGTGGCGGCATTGCACCGCCCGGGGAGCCCCACCGGGCCTCACGGTCCTTGCGGCCAAAAAACCCCGATGCATTAAATCTGGGTACATCGCCCGGCTTTATTGACCTGACGAGAACTTTACGAGGCTGTTTACCAGGTCCTTCTCTTCCCCTGTGCCTGGTTCCCGTGTATTTATCACCGGAGGGATTCAGTGCATCTTCCCTGCAAAGAAATCGTTAAGCAGGTGTGGGTAAGTTTTTGTGAGAAGTTGGATTTTTCCTTTTCCAGAAGTAGAGGTGGCGTGTGCAGCACAAAAATACTCACAACTGAAAGTTAAAAGGCAGTTTGTTACCTTAATTGTGGGAATGTATTGCTCTGTGGTGCATTATATGACTTTTCTCTCAGTAAGTCCACATAAATGAAATGTGCAAAATAACTACTTTCTCCCTGCACAAGTGTTTCTTGCTTTTCTATTATGAACTCTGAAGTGGCTATAAAAGCTCCATTTCTGAATGGAAAAAAATATGCAAAAATCCACCATTTCTGGGAAATGGTTGGGATACTTCTGTTTGGTCAGACCAGTCAGCAGTGTCCATAGAAACTGCTGCATAAAGCTAGATGAGAGATAAAGCATCAGTAGATAAAGCTGCACAGAATTCAGTGGGCTTCAGCCCTCTGCATTTCACCTGGTCTTTCTACACCCTGCCTTTAGAAGTATTTCAAGGAAAAAAAAAAAAAAAAAAAAAAAAAAAGGGAAAAAAAGTGAAGCAAGCATTAAAATGCATCAAACTTGGCATATTTTGACAGATTCTCTGTCACTTTTTTTTTTTTTTTCCAGTGCAAATTAGGTACATTTTTTCAAAAAAATACAAAATAAATATGAAATACAATTAGTTAAAACCACTTGGCCCCAGCCCTTCCCCTTTGGAAAATGTTTCTAAAATTTTTCTCAGGGTCACTGTGAAACATCACTCCTCAACAGAGGCTTGTGAGGATTTCCATGCTAGAGCAACCCTAGCGGGGTCATCGTTCTACAACCTCTTGTTCATGCAAATAGTAGATGATTTCCAGAGGACCCTTTTCAACTTCAGCTACTCTGTGATTTGGTGAGACAGCTTCTCCCCTCCTAACTGGCTGCCCCCTCA
This sequence comes from Anas platyrhynchos, assembly GCF_047663525.1. Classification (NCBI taxonomy): domain Eukaryota; kingdom Metazoa; phylum Chordata; class Aves; order Anseriformes; family Anatidae; genus Anas; species Anas platyrhynchos. Next base: position 52,185,102 of record NC_092588.1, on the reverse strand, counting down.
TCATTGCTTTATTCTTCTCCTTCTGTGTGGTGTTGCTTGTTCTCAGTGCCTACTAAAGCTGTGGGACTTGAATCATTCAGCACTGTCATTTCCGGGACTGAGTCCAAAAATCTTCAACTAAGCAAGTCCCAGACAGTTATTTCCCAGAAATGGTTCTGAAAACATCAGTCATTTGAACATGTCTCAAACTGCCACAGCAATGAGCCTGCTCAGTTGGACTGCCCCAAAATGTCCATAGGGAACAGCCAGTGTGCCTGTCTCTCGCACAAAGAGGCTCACTCAAACTGAGATTCAACCGAAAGTGAGCTGCCCCAGCATTATGCTTAATAAAAAGTAAATAGCCAGTGGCGGCCTTGTTTATGCAGTATTCCTCTCCTCAATGAAAGTTGTATGTGCTTGCTAGCTTGATACAGAGACATCAGAAAAGATTTATGCTTTCTTTTAAGAACGCTGTAGAATGCCCTTGGTATTCATATAACCAGTAGCCTACAAAACCTTACAGGGAATTTTTATCCCAGAGACCCATTTCCGTCCCCACTGAGGGACCCAAGGGAACGAATGGCATGGAGCTGGAACGGGGAGGGTCAGGCTGGGGGTTAGGTAAAGGTTCTGCACTCAGAGGGTGGTCGGGCACTGGGACAGGCTCCCCAGGGCAGTGGTCATAGCACTGAGCCTGCTGCAGTTCAAAGAGCGTTTGGACAATGCTCTCAGACACAGGGTCTGATTTTTGGGTGGTCCTGTGTGGAGCCAGGAGTTGGACTTGGTGGTCCTATTGGGTTCCTTTCAAATCAGAGTATTCTAATATTCTATGGTTTAGTAGTATAACTCAGGCTTGGGACACATGAAGAAAGACACATTCCAACCAAAAACAGTCTCTTAAAATATTTGGGGAAAAAAAAAAAAAAAAAAAAAAAAAAGAAGGAACCCCTTGAAGTGACTTTCAATTAAGCTTTTAAGAGAATTAGGATGCTTTTTGTGTGTAACAGCTAGACCATAAATTTGATTTCTAATTAAATGCTGGGGAGAGACTTCACATCACACGTCATTCTGCCTGTAAATTTATTGATTTTGAGATTTGACCAAAGTTACTTGGAGATATGCTCTTTTCTCCTTCTGCATAGACACAGCAACTATGCAACTTCTCAGAAAACAAAGGAAAGCTGAAGGACTTGCCATTGCATTGCTATGCTACTGTAATCACAGAAAGTCACAGACTTCTTTTGTAGTTCTGGTCATTAAATGGAAAGGTCAATATTCTACTGGAATTTCTCTCACACAGTGCTCCAAAGCCTGCTTATGGTCTCTGGATGAAGCCAAGTGCTCGTGCCACATTAGTCCTTACAGGGTTAATTACATTCTTTTTTACCGGACCATTTTCAGCCACATCATACTTTAAGACAAACATGAGCAGATTTCATTATCTTGTTACAAAAGTTAAGGAGCAGATAATGCTTATTTCCTACTGGCAGTGTTATGGGGCAAAGCATTTTTAATAATTACACAGTTTTGCAGGTATGACTATTTCTCTGAACATTAGGCCTGAATAGTTGTTTTGTCTCTGTACTCTGTTACCCTTTATTACTTCCAGCTCTATAAAGATATATTCCATTTCTTCATCTAATTTAAATGAAAACTCTTCTCTATTTCTGACTGCAAAAATAACCCTACCTTTCCTTTTTTTTCTTCTGTTCTCTCCTCTATGACATTGGTTCAAGTGAAATGGTGTGGTACAGTTAAACGTTTTTTCCACGACAACCCTTATGGTTTCCCAGATGTTAATACTCTATTGGGACAAAAACAACACAAATTACTTTCAGTCTATATAATTTGGTGACAGTAGTCACTGGGGAATTACCTGATGCTGTTTCTTGTGCTGCTCAGTTAAAGAAATGTGTCTCTTTGCTGTCACCCAAACCCTTGTAATTTTTTTTCTGTGGGTCAAAGTGTTAAAGGCTTGGGACTGTCTGGTCAAACAAATGAGTACAGTGTGAAAAGGAGCACTGTGTGCAAGCATAGTACAATCCCTGACCCCGTCTCTCACAGCTCTTTAATTGCAAGGAAGTCATCACCTTACAACAGCATTGCAGAATGACTTGACCTGAAAACCCAGCCTGCAGTCTTCACCAAAGATAACTTGAAGATATCTTGCTAACAAATAAAACGAAGCATGGCTAGCACAAATTACTTCTCCTGTGCTGAGCAATACCTAAATGCACTGTGAACCCTACCCAATGTTTCTACCTAGAGAATTTATGCCATCCCATGCCTGCAGGGTCTAGGACACCAAATATACAGTCAACATTTTATGCATCTGAATACTACACAGTCTACTACTCTGATTTGACCTTTCAGAAGGGCTCTGCTTACCATTTCACAATTTTTAAGCCAAATCTTTTCAAGCATCTACGGTTTATGATTCCCCAACTAAAGCACGGATAAAGAGTTTCAGGAGTCACTGTTCTTCCTTCTTGAAGCCAAGGAATTAAACTAGGCTATTCTTGTTTTCTTGTCTTCTGCAAGCATTAGAGCACAGATGGTTGTTAATGTTTAATTGTACAATTGTACCTTAATCTTTTGTTCATGGATAGTATTTACCCATCCTATATGAGGGTAAGAGATGCTTGAGGCAATTAAGATTTGGAAACTGTCATCTATTTTTGTGTTTAAACAATTCAGTTGGAACCAGAAGCACCTAGAAACAGACCTGTTTCTCAGAGATGATGCAAGCCTTGTG